>NC_069700.1:14412500-14738309 GCF_023699985.2 Odocoileus virginianus
AAATAATTTAAGTAATTTAATTTAAATAATTTAAAATAAAATTTAAAAGGCAGTCTATATCCTCTTCTTCGTTTCCTCTCTCTGTGCCTTTTCATTTCCTCTTTCCTCCAAATGTTCTGCTTTTTCATAGATGGCTGAAAAGACATGGCAAGGTAATTTCACCAGGGGATTTTATGTAGATGCAGTATTTATGACAGTAGTGCTGGAGAGACTTGTTGATTAATGATCATATATAACCTGGTTCAATATATATATATTTTTAAGTCTTCCTCATTATTGGCAGCAATACACTGCAAAAGGGAATCTCCAGGATCTCTTAACCCGAGAACACAGACCAATGGGTCAGTTGGGTATCGTTTATAACCTTTAAGATCAATGATTTTGAAGGTCACGAGTGGCACACATTTATTTAGCTTGCCAGTAGCTAGTCTATTTCCTGGATACGTTAACAAAATTGCGAACGTTGACTATTTTCTTTACCTGGCCTTGAACGCTCTTTATATTTTCCAAATGGCTATTTGGAGGCAGGCTCCCCATAGACATGAAATGGTGGAGGCCCTCAGATACAACATTCCTCTGGCTCCCTGCTTCTTCTCTGTAGGAATTAGCCAAGAATTCACACACTTTGGTGGATCATTATATATCAGAAGTGGCAGCAGATACAGCCATACAAATAAGAAACTCACTCAAGTGAGGTCACTAGAGGTGTGTTAGAATCACACCACTTCTCAATATCTTTTCATTTTAGTTCCCCGCGCCCCCTCCCAGATTCCTTCCATTGCAGGGTTTTTGCCTGACTTGACGATCTAAACCTTGGCTGCATTTTATAAATACCTGGGGGGGCGGGGGAAGCTTTTAAGAAGTACTGTTTCAGGGCTGTATTGATAGAGACTTCATTCAATTGGTAGAGCCCAAGCGTCGGTATTTTTACAAAGCTTTGTAAGAGGATTTGGAGGTATTGCAGGGTTGAAGCTACTCCTCTGTGCCCAGACTAAGCAGTTCCATTACTCTGCTCTGCCAAAGGTCTGCAGTGTATTTCATGTTTTGACTTGTCCTTCTGTTTTCTCCTCTCCCTTTCCTCTGCCCTCCATAACCTTCTCAAATGCGCTCATTCATATTCATTCAAGAAATATTTACTATGTATGTACTAAGTGTCTGACACTGGGCTAATATTGAGGATACAAAAAAAATAATAATAATGGAGGGAATTCCCTGGCAGTTCAGGGGTTAGGAATTAAAGCTCACACTGCTGAAGGCTGGGATTCTATCTTTGGTTGGGAAACTCTAAGATCCCACCAGCTGCTTGACCAGTAAAATAGAATAATAATAATGATGGCGATGGAAACACAAAGCAGTGTCTTTAAAGAGTCAGAGTTTATTGGACCAACTGTACCGATTTGCCTAAGGCAGGGGGGTGGGTTCTCTGGATGTAGGATTTTCAGAACTAAAACCAGGAAAAGTCTGGCAATAAAGTAAAAGAGGTAACATTTAAAATATATATATATATATATATACCTTCCATCTTCAAGTTCTTATAGGGCAGGAGTCCCGACAGGAACACAGTACCTAGTTCAATTCGAATTTCAAGTAAACAAGTGATTTTAAGTATATTTGTTCTGTATTTTTTTCTAAGTCATATAGCCCTAGTAGAGGTTGAGTTCTCATTTATTTCCAGCTCATCTAATAGGAAGATAGCAACTCCCCAGAAAGGTATACCTTCTCACGTAAAGGGCTGTTCCAACTGAGATGTGGTGAGGCTCCATCTCTTGGTAACAGATGCTTATGACTATGGTGGACAGAAATATAAACTGAGTGGAACAGGTGCTTTTGAACACTTAAGGGATTCTTGCTAACAATAATTGGTAATTTGCGATGAATGGGAGACCCATCCTGCCCCCAGCATATTATTCTGATAGTGTTTTATTCCGATGTGAAGTAAGTTCTGGCAACTTAATGCATATCTAGCGAAACCTGGGGGAAATGCAGAAACCATTATTTTTGGTTTTTGTTTTCCACCGTATTTATTGGCAGTTTGTCTTTTTTTCCCCCCAATTATTTTTATTAGTTGGAGGCTAATTACTTTACAATATTGTAGTGGTTTTTGCCATACATTGACATGAATCAGCCATGGATTTACATGTGTTCCCCATCCTGAACCCCCCTCCCACCTCCCTACCCACCCCATCCCTCTGGGTCATCCCAGTGCACCAGCCCCGAGTACTTGTCTCATGCATCCAACCTGGGCTGGCGATCTGTTTCACACTTGATAATATACATGTTTATTATCAAGTGTATATAGAAACCATTATTTTTGGCTCATTGTCAAGTACTGTTTGTAATTAATGACATTTCAAATTAAAACTTGGCCAAGGATTGCACAGATATCTGGTGTTTGATTCTGAATTAGAAAGTGAAGTGGAAGTGTTAGCCACTCAGTCATGTCTGACTCTTTGCAGCCCCATGGACTGTAGCCCAGCAGGCTCCCCTGTCCATGGAATTTTCCAGGCAAGAATACTAGAGTGGATTGCCATTTCCTTCTCCGGGGGATCTTCCCAACCCAGGGATTGAACACGGCTCTCCTGCATTGTAGGCAGACTCTTTACCCACTGAGCCACCGGGGAAGCATTTATTTCTGAGTTAGGGTCTACCCCTATCATGTCCAGTATTATTTCAACTGATGGTTCATCTCAGAGCAGCTATCCTAGGTCCTGTGCTTAGAAGAGGCTAAGGCCATAATATGCTAAATGCTTTCAAAGAAAGACGTGAAATATCATGAAATCAGCCTTCTTGGTAGTTAGCTAATGACCTCTCCTCCTTCCTATGTATTCCTATGTATTTGACTTGGTCCCTTTGCCCTTCCAGGATGGAATCTATTGACCTACTCTCTGAACATGAGCTAACCCTGTGACTTGCTTTCACTAGTAGAGTTTGTCAAAAGTGACACCCTGAATTTCAGAGCTTAGGTTTCAAGATGCCTGGCAGCTTCTGACTCATCCTTCCATCTATATGGCTGAGCTGTCAAAAACGCCTGCTCTGAAAATGGGGAGGTTATAGCTGGAGACTTGCTGGCCAGTGGGTAGATTCAGCTCCTCTCCAAAGATGCAGTATGGAAAGAAGTGAGTGGGGTTGTTTCAGAGGTTCAGGCTAGAGAAATACTACTGATGCGGAGGGAAATGAACCTCCCAGCGTATCTACTGTCTCCACTGGACTGATCTTTCTTAAGTGCAGTGCTTATTATGTTGCTTCTTTGGTAAAAATATTTTAATAACAAGACCTACCCCTAATATGTTCAGGGCTTGGTGTGGAAGTACACATAAAAACCCACATAGCTAAATATACAAAAATTATAAATAAATTTAAGAGACTGATAAAAAGAATATGTCTTGTGAAAAATATGCCTTTATGTTGATAAAATTTACACATATATGTGAATCTATGGTTTTTATATTAATGAAGTCAAGAAAAATAGTAAAAAAAATACTAACTCATTGTACATGTCTGAGTATTCTAATATAGTTGCTGTTAAGCTAATTAAGAAAATAAAGGTATGTAAAATACTTTGCTTATTACATATTTCTTCTATAATAATCATCTTAGCCAAATCACTGTCATATTAATCAAGATTTTCACATGATTTATGTTCTAGGGACTATAAGGAACCAGAATTAAAATATGGAAAGTGTACAAAATTAATTTAGGGTATATTTCACCAAAGATGCATGGTAAGGTAAAATATGGAATATGAAAATAATTTTTCACATGTCTTCAAAAGAGACTTTCCTCCCCAAAGGTGAAAGTTATCTATAAAATTAAAAGGCAGAAGTCAAATTATAATAAAAAGATTATAAAAATCTTAAATATTTTTAAATAAAACTTTCACCTTCTTGGAAGAGTTTTGCCACCACTAACTGGAGGATGAGAAGCCATGAGGAGGAAAAGTAAATCATGGATTGGAAGCTCCAATCAACTGTCAGGACCAGAGAGGGAGGTCCAAGTGACCCATGTGAACCCAGGTGATTCTAACCCCCAGAAAACCCACCACCTGAATGCAGTCTCCCAAGAGCACTCAGGCAAGATGAACAAAAGAACCAACCTGCCGATACCCAGAATCATGTGCTGTGCTGTGCTGAGTCACTCAGTCCTGTCTGACTCTTTGTGACCCCATGGACTGTAGCCCGCCAGGCTCCTCTGTCCATGGGGATTCTCCAGGCAAGAGTACTGGAGTGGTTGCCATGCCCTCCTCCCGGGGATCTTCCCAGGCCAGGGATCGAACTCAGGTCTCCTGGGTTGCAAGCAGATTCTTTACCAGCTGAGCTACCAGGGAAGCCCACACAGAATCATAAGTAATAGCTGTTATTAGAAATCAGAGAAAGTATTATTCCCACTTACAAACATGGAAGATGTAACACTGTCACTTCCTGTAGGAACTATGATTTAAACCAAACACTTCATATTTCTTTTTTCCCTTTTGTCTGTTTCTAAGGAAGCTGCAGAGAATCTTCAGGAAATTGGAGAAAACCTTAATTGGATTTAGATTATTGCTTTGGCCATAGATTTTTTTCTGTCAAGTAAAGTTTATCCTCATTTTAGATTACCTGACACTTGTAGAGCAGCAGAACATTAAATACAAATTTTTTATTTGGCACTGAGTTAATGCAGGATTGAAGCTATGTCAAGTGAACTAAATAGATAAGGTGACATGAAGGTGTGTTTAGCAAAATCCCCGGTGCTAACATAAATATTATTTCACTTTCTAGCTACATACATAAAGACCTGACCAAAAATTTGACTTATGAATTATACTGTGTAAGCTTTTTGCAAGCATATAAGCTAGATTCTGTTATTATTTCTATTGTGGTGGTGAGAGAAGTTAGGTTTAGTGAGGTTCATGGACTTGCAAAGTTCATAACTGATCAATGCAGAAGACCAGCATCCCTTTGCCTGCAGAGTATTTTTGTGAAATCTGTATTACAGGTACTGTGTAATTGGGGTGAGGGGGGAGGAACACTATATAGTTCCCTTAGCAGATTTTGAACTCCTACATGGTAGTTCCATTTATTCTTCTTACATTTCTAGAATTCTAGTTCAGTATTTGGTAAATAATTGGCACTCAATTCTGACACTGGTTGGTTTGAATCACTATTGCTGTTGTTTTTATTTAAATAAGGAAACAAAAGATAAGTAACTTTGCAGTTGATAAAACCTAACAGCCCAAAGCTACATATCAGTAAACTTTCTGTTGAATGAAAGCTTGCTTCCTACCAGGTTAGAATCAAACCAAATTAAGAGATTGAATGATTTGCCTAAGGCTACTCAGTTAATTGGTGAGTGATAAACTAGAACTGTATCCATTTCCGGTCCAGTTATTTTACTTTTACAACAAATTGCTCCCTTTAAGAGTGAAATGGCCTGCTAAGGTTTGTAGGAGAGGGAGAGAAACATATATTGTACATTCTTTTAAAAATACTTGTTAGAGTTCCCTTAAAAAGTGAACCTCAATGCACAGTTTTTCTCTTCTGGAAACCAGATATTTATTGTGATAACTCAGAGCCAGCTTGAAATGAAGTGAATTTAGTGCTATCCTCAGAATAGCCACAACAGCATTTAAAAATGTATATATATAGATAAAACCCCAGCTCTGTTAGGCACCAAATTAGTATTACATCTGCCTGCACAAGTTAAGATCACGAATGCACCTGTGCGTTGTGAGTGGCTTTCCTGTAACGCCTCCCCGTTGCGCTTCCATGTTATAATTTCAGCGTTAGCTCTGAATGGAAAGCTCTGGGGTCTCAGTGTGCTTTCTATTAGAATCCAGTTCACCATTGTTTCTCTCCTTCAGCCATCTGGTTACTACTGTGAGTAAGCAGGAAGCATTGATGCTTTATCAAAGCACAGAATGATGAAATCCCAAGCAAGTCAAATGGTTCCTCGTTCTTCCACTTACAAATCAAATTCGATCCTGTTACTCTTTTTGTTCCTTTTATCATAGCCATGTTCTGTGTTATCTTTATCAGTATTTGACTTTCTATCTTGTAAAAATAGGATGGAGGGTGTTCACTGGTGATTTCCTAAAACACTTTCCTTACTGAAATGATCACGGAGGGCTTGCATGCTCAGTCTCCGACTCATATCCCAGTCTTTGCGACCCCATAAACTGTAGACTGCCAGGCTCCTCTGTTCATGGGATTTTCCAGTCAAGAATACTGCAGTGGGCTGCCATTTCCTCCTCCAGGGAATCTTCCCCATCTAGGGATTGAACCCACATCTCTTGAGTCTCCTGCATTGGTAGGCGGATTCTTTACTACTGCATCATGGACCAATGGTAACCACAGAGGTGTTTCACCAATTCTAAGTAGGCATGTTCAATGCACACACCTGCACATGTGGTCCATATTTACTTCGTTATATTGTTTGATGCCACACGTAAAATTGACTCATCCTGCCATTTTACTCCATACATCATTTTAAGGAAATAATTTTATCTCTTTTTACCATTTAGTTGGCTTACCTGTAATGTCAAGATAGTAAGTGTAAATTATTTCAGAGGTAAACCTGGGGAAATAAACTCCAGTTTGGGAAGAAGTTTGAGTGTCTCTGCTGGAAGGTTTTTTAATTGATATTATTTTCATTGTCATCAACAGGCTACAGAAAATAATTGAAAAAATTTTCAGTGAACAGAGTCCAAGCCTTGTGCTTAACTGTTCAAGTGTAATTCTGTTTCAATATAGAAGCCTTTAGTTCCATTCTGTATGTGATTGGACCCACAAAAGGCAGAGACTCCACAAACTCATTACAATCAAATGGGACTTGAATTCTCTTGTCTAATGTCATAATAAGCAATTATGAGCATCTTCTCAGCATTCAAATCGGGTAATGGTGAAACCCTAGAGACACATTAGATGCTGGCAGACTCTGGCTGATGGAATGTGCATATGCTCAATGGATCCCTGAAGGCAGGATGGGGAGTGAGATGCCAGGGCAGATTGCCCTCGGTATTTAGGGTAGACGCTACCTTCAATTATGACTTGTGTTTTATAATCTGAGCAGTTATAATAATATGTGTGTTCATTCTGGAGCACTCTCTGTGGCAACAGAAGGAACAGCCCTTTACATCTATTTCCCATTTTCATGAGAGAATAGCAAACAGAACTCTTCTTTCAACTTCATTTTTCTCCGATGGCACAGTCTGGGAAAATACAAGTTGCTACTGTATGCTACCATTTCATTTTAACTTAAATTTCCTTCTGTTCACTCTGGGATAGGTGGTAGATTTTGCATTATCAGTGGGCCTCTTTGTAAAGATAATTAGATAAGTAAATACGTGCAGCCCTGCAGCAAGACATTGAGTCGTGCTTCTTACTTATTGGAAAATTCCCCTGCACACAAGCCAGTTACTAAATTGCACTGTTCTTTTCAGCTGAACCCTCACAGCAAAATGAGATGGCCTCTCTTTTTTCACTGCTAAAAAAGAAGGTCCAGCCATATGATTTCTAAGGGGTATTTCTACTCAAAATTATGTGATTCCATGAAATACTGAGTGGATGACATTTACACATATTGTAGAATTCTTAAACTCAGAGATCTTTAGAATAATGTACCTTCCATAGGGATCATTCTGGATAGTACAAATAAAATAGAAAGCTGGACCAAATTAAATAGCTCTAAAAAGATAGCATTTGGTGGGGTGGGGGCTGATTTTTAAGTGTAAAGGAAAAGCAAATGAATCATTTCTATAAATTATTGATATTATTTTCACATGTCCATAGTTTGCATCTTACCTACTTCTGAAAATTATTTAAGGCATATAATACATACTGAAAATTAAACTGGGAATTCCCTGGCAGTTGACTGGTTGCAACTCCACACTTTCAATGTCAAGAGCCCAGGTTCAATCCCTAGTCAGTGAACTAAGATCCTGCAAGCTGAGCAGCATGGCCAAATACATAAATAAAATAGGGTTCCCTGATTAAATACAGGCTTCCCAGTTAACTGGAAAACAAAACAAAACAACAAACCCACACACATTACAGACACTGTAAGTGGGTGCATGCGTGCATGCTAAGTCACTTCAGTTGTGTCCAACTCTTTGCGACTCTACAGACTGTAGCTCACCAGGCTCCTCTTTCCATGGGGATTCTCCAGGCAAGAATACTGGAGTGGGTTGCCACGCCCTTCTCCAGGGGATCTTCCCAACCCAGGGATCGAACCTGAATTTCTTTTGTCTCTTGTGTTGGCAGGCTGGTTCTTTACCACTAGTGCCACCTGGGACAAGATCTAAGTATGTAGCTGGTGCTGCTGCTAAGTCACTTCAGTCATGTCCGACTCTGTGCAACCCCATAGACGGCAGCCCACCAGGCCCTCCCGTCCCTGGGATTCTCCAGGCAAGAACACTGGAGTGGGTTGCCATTTCCTTCTCCAATGCACGAAAGTGAAAAGAGAAAGTGATGTCACTCAGTCATGTCTGACTCTTCGTGACCCCATGGACTGCAGCCTACCAGGCTCCTCTATCCATGGGATTTTCCAGGCAAGAGTACTGGAGTGGGTTGCCATTGCCTTCTCTCTCAGTATGTAGAGAAAGTCATAAAACTTCAGTATTTAAAGATGTTAGATCTACTATGTGGTTAACTTCCCCCCAGCATAATCAACGTAGTTATATCTTTGTGTCAACAATCAAATCAGCCTGCTGCACAGTTGGTCTGAAGTGCATCAGCAGCGTCAGTTATGGCAGTGGTCAAAATCCTGATGTGCAGCATTGTAAAGCAATCATCCTCCAATTAAGGAAAAAAAAACCCTGATGTAGTCATCTCATTCAAATATGATCTGACTAAAAAAACAAAACAAAACAACAACAACAAAAAAACAAATATGCTCTGACTGCCCCAGGAACCAAACCTCAGCTGCCTCTCAAATAGAAGACCTTGCATGCAGTAAATCAAGAAGGGATTCCTTTTTGACTATCAAACTGAGTTCTTTTAAGACAGTCTTATGTTGAGATGACTATTTTTCATTTTGCATATTATGAACATCAAGATTTCTCTCCCAGATATTACTGTCTCTCTAGGTTAACAAAGATGTGCCATCGAAAGGACTAGCCCCCATTTTTAAAAATCAACCAAGGTTCTTCTGCTTATCAAAGTTCAGTGCGGGAATTTTCATAGCATGTGGGTTGAAAGATGAATAAAAATGTACTAGTAGTCCCAAACACATTACATTGATACTATTTTTTTAATTGAAAAAAAATTGGTTAGCTTTACTAAATTGACACCTAATTATTTATGCAAGTAGGCTTAAGGACTGGGTAAAGGGATTCAAAAGGAATCAACAACAAACAATCAAGTAATGATGGGAGGTTTGACACAGTTCAAGAGTTGCCCAGAGTTCAAAAAGCCTGCTTTTCACATCAGCTTTCATAATTCTGATGCCCTCTGTAGTGACTCCCACCGTCTATTTCTATCTGGTATAGAACTCTAGGAACGCCAAGGAAGAAGCACAAAACAATGCTCCCAAGTGCAAGAAAGCCTGATTTTTTTTTCATGCTTTTAGCAATGTGACCTTAGGTATTGATTTATAGCCTGCCGCTGCACCCTGGAGCAAAAGGGAACATTGGTAATTAAGTCAGTATCTGCACTTTCTAAAATAGTGCTGACTTGCAACAAAGAGAAACCCTTTATTTTTCCTCTCTGTCTCCCAGTGAATGCAGATGCAGGCACTGACCTCTGACCTTTCTCCAAATTCTCTTGCTGCAGCTGTTATTTTTCTTTCTCTGAGCCTTTAGTTGCTGATAGACTGCTAAGATTCATTAAACTGTATTTGCACCTTTCTTTCAAGCAACTATGAAGCAGTTTATAGCAAGGCTTATAAAACATATATTTTGTGTATGTCCACCCAAACTCCCTAACTATCTCTTCCCTTTGTCTTTCTTCCCCTGACAACCATTAAGTTCCTTCTCTAAGTCTGTAAGTCTGTTTTGTAAGAAAGCCATTTGTATCATTTCTATTTTTTAAATTTATTTTTTAATTGAAGGATAATTGCTTTACAGAATTTTGTTGTTTTCTGTCAAACATCAACGTGAATTGTATCATTTCTTTTTAAAATCTACATATAAAGGATGTCATACATGCACATACTGCTGTATTTAAAATGGATAACCAACAAGGATCTGCTAATATAGCACATGAAACTCTACTCAATATTATGTGGCAGCCTGGAATGGGAAGGGAGTTTGGGGGAGAATGGATACATATATATGTATGGCTAAGTCTCTTCTACGTTCACCTGAAACTGTCACAATACTGTTAATTGGTTATACCCTGATACAAATAAAAAGGTTAAAAATATATATATCTGTATTGAGCCCAGAATGAAAGTAAGAGCTTTCACTGGGACATCTATCAGGGATTTGCCAGATAAGTACATAGGCTGATCGACCACTTTAAGAAGGCACAGTAATGTCTTTTGAAGAATTTTGTATTAAACATAGAACTTTCCACTGTAAAATTCTTAAGATTGTAAATGAATTGAATGAGAAAGCTCTTTTTTTTTATATTCCATTAGTGTCATTACTGAAATAGGGCCACAAAAGGTAAGAGCAATAAAACCAAATACCTTGAGGTGTGTATGCAAATTATATGCTAATATATGATAATCTGAGCACTCTGTTCAGTGGCCATAAAAAATACTAAATACAGCTAATTATAGGTAGGTAAGTTGCTGTGTTTCATACTTCACAGCAATATGAGAGAGGTAGTATATTATAATAATTATAGCATTCTTGCCTTGAGGAATACATCCAACATTTTAATAGTATTTCTTATTCTGGTATATTTGTGCATTTCACTGAACATAATCACTTTTTCTCTTTCCTACTTCAGGTTGTAGGTCCATGAAGTTAGTGCAAAACTAAGTAATAAATTCTTTAGCCCAAAGGAAAACAAATGCTCTTCTCCCTTGAAACTTTGAAAGAGTCACACCCACTTACCATGCTATTATAACAAGTGCCCATGACCCAGGTAGTATGGTTCAGTGGTCAGCCACATTGAAAACTTGGGTAACTAGAGCCAAGAATTTTCAGCATACGTGGCAAATGACTATTTCTTCCAGAATTGTAACCTTAACACAGAGCATTCTTTCTTATCATGAACTCAAGTCATGGAATATGTATTTACTTCTTCAATTCTTAGAAAATTCTAAAGAAATAAATAACTGTAAGAGATGAGTGCTAAAGTTGATATGAACTCTGCTTTAAAAATATCGTTTTCTTTAATCTAACTATAAAGTTATGTATGTATATTTAATATGTTAACAGTGCTTTAATCTCTGAAATGCTTCTGCTCACTATTAACTATATACTTTATCAGGCTGAAAGCTATCAAAAATAGGCAAAAAGTCCACCTGAAATAAATTTACCAACTTTCTTGTAAAGTTTATGTTGTTAATGCTTTCCAGGCTGCTGGGTAGAGATTTAACAGCTCTGCAAAAGAGGGGGTTAATATTTCATAAATTCACCATATATCATATATCAGTAACAAAACTAAATGAAAAAGAATATCACAAAACAACCACCAACAAAAATCTATGATATGGTTAGCATGTAGGATAGTGGGCCCTAAACTTTAGAATATATTAGAATCACCTGAAAGACTTGTTAAATCTCAGAATTTCTGTTGCAGTAGGTCTAGGCTGGGGCCTGAGAGGGCTTCCTTGGTGGCTCAGCTGTAAAAAATCCACCTGCAATGCAGGAGATGGGGGTTCAATCCCTGGAGTCAGGAAGATCCCCTGGAGGAGGAAATAGCAACCCATTCCAGTATTCTTGCCTAGAGAATCCCATCCCAGGTACCCAGAGGTACCTGGCAGGCTACAGTCCATAGGGTCGCAAAGAGTTGGACATAACTGAAGTAACTTAGCATGCAAGCATGGGGTCTGAGAATGTCTGTTGCTAATATGTTTCCAGATGATACCGCTGGTCCAGAGCCCACACTTTGAAAACCACTGCTGTAGGCTAAGGAAAGCTAATTATGTGACCTGCAAAAATGAAAGGCGTTCATGAGCTTTCTTTGAAGACCTTCCAAGCCATTCCAACAATCAACAAAATAGTCCTTGCTTAGGTAAAGGTCACATTATTTCACCATTGTGGGGAGTGGTTTCACCTCCAGCCTCTCTCCGGGTATTGTGACCCAGGTTTTGTAAATCACTTGGATAATTTTTTTTAATCACTCTGACTTAAATAATGACAGTTATATTTGCCAGGACTCTTTTAGTTGCAAGAATCATAAATAAATAATTCAAGCAAAATAGAAGATGTGGATACATGATCCTAGGCTAGTCACAAAATCAAGGCTGAGGAGGTTTAGGAGTCAGAGCCAAACATGGGTCTCAGATCCTGTGGAGACTGAGGGTCTCATATTAGTGACTGGACACATTCAGCCATTTTCTTTTCTTATTGCCTGTTTTCATTCTCACAGACTATTTTTCTCTGTGTAGCAGTAAACAAGAATGAGAATGTAAACACAGGAACATCTTCTTAGACTTACCACCACCTTCTTTCTTTATTGTTGACCACGTGGAAAGTCCTGTTGGATTGACAATAATATCCTTGTCTTAGGTTCCTGTGAGTCATGGTGGGAAGATCAAATACAGGAAGACATATTTGAAGCTTTACCATTTCCACTTCAACTAGGAGAAGAAGCTCCAAGTTGAGGAGGTGTCGGGTAGTTGTTTTGAGTTGACTATATTTTCATATAAAGTCTTGATGGGAGGCAGAGAAAGCAAATTTTAGTCAGGAATGGTTTGCTAGTGTCTGCCAGGGGATCCAAGTAACCATCAAGTAACCATCATTGAAGAATGATGCACATCAAGGACATCCCAGAAATTTGGGGGCTGCTTCCCATCAGTCCAGAAGGAATAGGGCCTGAAGAAGCAGTAGTACCTTTAGAATATAGATCTCCATTAGGACAAATAGCAGAATATTCCTTGACATCTGAGAAGATCCTTAACTCTGCACTCTACAATGATGAGATTTAATAAGCTGAGAATTTCAAGATGGTAGGCATTCACTCCATAAACATATGTCAGACTCTAACTCTGTGACAAGTAAAATCGAACTTGAATTTTATCCTGTATGTAATGAGATGCCATTTATAGATTTTGAGCAGTGCATAGATAATCCATATCCAATATGTGTGTTAGGAAGATTATTATACTGCCAATGGAGGGAGAGTTTATAGAGGAATTAATCTGGAATTAGACACATCACCAAGGAGATGATTACAACATTTCAGGAAAATGGGTGCTGTAGGTTTGAACTAACTCAGTGGCAGAGAAACTGGAGAGGAAGAGATGTATTTGATAGAAATGTTAAGGGATTAACTGGAAGAATTTGCTGAATGTAAAACACCAAGGGGAAAATGACTCAAGAAATCCCTCCTGGTTTCAGCCCTGGGTGACCGGTTAGATTGTGGTGTCATTAACCAGGCTAAGAATTTCAAGACAATAAACTGTGATGAAGAAAAAGATAATTGCTTCCATTTGGATATGCTGACTTAGATTGCTTGTGGGAAGATGTTTGGGATTCATCTTTATAGCAATCTGGGATATTTGGTTGATTTTTTAAGTTTGAAATACTCTCCACCCCAAATTATAATCTTAGTTTAGTTGAATGAAGAGGTTTTTTAGGAATGAGATGACAGATACAAAAGGGGGCCCCTGGCCATTGATGGATAAAGAGACATGGCACAGAGCAGCATGAATAATGTCAAGAAGGAAAAAGCCAAGGAATGTACAAAAATTTTAAGGAAAACTAAAAGAACTCTGTAATGTATATTTAGTCCAAAGAAGTTGTAAGCAAAGGGCATGTTATGTAATATTAACAAATGACACTGAAGAGCAGAACTTACAGTGATTTTCTTGTGTCATCACAAAAGAATGGGTTTCAAATTGAAAATGGGTATAACAAAGATCCAAAGATAGATGAGAGAGAGGCTTAAGGAACATCTATTTGCTTTAAATGAGTTCCTATCTTTGGGTTTAGATTATTCTAGGATACCGAAATAATTTCCAAATGTTTTCATAGAGCCATTACTCATAATCTGAGGATCAAGCCATTACGGTTGGTAATCTTCTGTTTAATTCCCAGCAAATTCTAGAATGGACACACTTAGACAACTTGTTTATGGGTGTTGAGAAAAGAATTAAATATTTGAAAGGTTTAGCAAAAATGCATCAATAGGCAGTCATCTCATCTGTATTTTTCTTTTTCAAGGACTTAGAAGTTTAGACAAAGCTAATCAATGGGGACAGGATCAAAATGGAATGGATATTTCAGTTTCAAAATAATAGGCCAACATAAATGCAAGGACAAATGCAAGTCCTCCTAAGATTAGGTTTAAAAAAATCACACCAAGTGGGAGGATATTGAGGATCCAGCTTAGAGCAATTAAAGTAAAAAATCTACATATTTGGTTGATTTTTAAGTTTAAAAGAAATACCCAAAATTATAACTTATTTTGCCCTCATAGACATGTTTTCTCCTCAAACAAGAGAGGAAACAGCTTCATCTGTATTGGCAAAGATGCCATTTCCAGTATTGAGCTGGCTTTTGGATACCTCTGTGTGCATGCTCAGTCTTGTCTGACTCATTGCAACCTCATGAACTGTAGTCCACAAGGCTCCTCTGTCCATGGGATTTCCCAGGAAAGAATACTGGAGTGAGTTGCCATTTCCTACTCTATGTTTTGGGGTACTGTATTTTAAAGGGTCAAAACTCAGGGTCTGTAAATTATGTTGAATAAATAATAGTTGAAGGAACTAATTATGTGTGTGTGTGTGTATGTTTAATGTTTTGGGTTTTTTGGCCTTGAGACATGTGGGATGTTAGCTTCCTGACCAGGGATGAAACCCACACCCTCTGCACTGGAAGGCAAAGTGTCAACCACTGGACCATCAGGTAAGTCCCTAAAGGAGTTAATTATAATGTTTAGGCCAGATAAGACATGTTATATCTTCAAACATTTGAAGACATGATATGAGATTGGGCTCCTAATTTTCTTTAGTTCAGTTCAGTCGCTCAGTCCTGTCCAACTCTTTGTGAATCCATGAACTGCAGCACGCCAAGCCTCCCTGTCCATCACCAACTCCCAGAGTTTACTCAGACTCATGTCCATTGAGTCAGTGATGCCATCCAACCATCTCATCCTCTGTTGTCCCCTTCTACTCCTGCCTTCAATCTTTCCCAGCATCAGGGTCTTTTCCAATGAGTCAGTTCTTCGCATCAGGTGGCTAAAGTATTGGAGTTTCAGCTTCAGCATCAGTCCTTCCAATGAATATTCAGGACTGAATTCCTTTATGATGGACTGTTTGGATCTCCTTGCAGTCCAAGGGACTCTCAAGAGTCTTCTCCAACACCACAGTTCAAAAGCATCAATTCTTCGGTGCTTAGCTTTCTTTATAGTCCAACTCACATCCATACATGACTACTGGAAAAATCATAGCTTTTCTTCCAAGGAGATGATTTCATGGCTGCAGTCACCATCTGCAGTGATTTTGGAGCCCAAGAAAATAAAATCTGTCACTGTTTCCACTCTTTCTCCTTCTATTTGCCATGAAGTGATGGGACCGGATGCCGTGTTCTTAGTTTTGTTAATGTTGTGTTTCAAGCCAGCTTTTTCACTTTCCTCTCTCACGCTCATCAAGAGGCTCTTTAGTTCCTCTTTGCTTTCTGCCATTAGGGTGGTGTCATTTGCATAGCTGAGGTTGTTGCTATTTCTCCAGGCAATCTCGATTCCTAGAAAAACATTTGTTTAAATCCAGAGCTATTTTGATATAAATATGTACTAAAATGGCTTAAAGTTATTTGTATATCTTTATAAAAATTAAATTCACAAGGCAAATATTTATTCTACTGACAATGACGGCTGTTCTTTTGGATTCAAAACTCCCACAAATGATTGCATGTCCTCTCATGTCTCCAAAGTTCAGATTAAGAACTGAACAAGATAATAAAATTGTGATTCAATAGCTCTGGGTGGGACCTGAGAATTTGCATTTTTAACTGATTTTGAGGTGATGCTGATGCCGCCCGAAGGCAGATCACATTTTGAGTAGCAATAAAGTATCTTCCAGGTTAAAAATTTATCATGAGTTTTATCCTTTATCCACATCCAACATTGTGGATAATATATAGCATAGTCCCCTGTTCTCTTCTGCATTCTGGCTTTACCATTTATCAAGGAGAGTGATCTTGAAGAAATTCCTTTATGAGATTGACATCTAAGGATTAAATGAAATGATGCAAGTAAAATGCTTAGCATAGTAGTTGATATATAGCAATCATTCTATTTATGATTTATGGCTACTGATTATTTTAGTGACAATAAATGTACAGCTGATGATGAGAAATAAGCAGATTTCTTACACAAGCCTTCTTTTTAAAATTTTGTTGAAGTATAGTTGATTTACAATGTTAATTTCTGCTGTAGAGTGATTCAGTGATATATATATATATATATATATATATATATATATATATATATATATACACTTTCTTTTACATATCCTTTTCCATTATGGTTTATCACAGAATATTGACTTTAGTTCTCTGTGCTATACAGTAGAACCTTGTTGTTTATCCACCTTATATATGATAGTTTGCAACTGCTAATTCCAAGCTCCAAATCCTTCCCTCCCCCACCTCTCTCCCCCTAGGCAATTCCAATTCTGTTCTGTATATCTGTGAATCTGTTTCTGTTTTATAGATAGGTTCATTTGTGTCATGTTTTAGATTCCACATATAAGTGGTATCATATGGTATTTATCATTCTCTTTCTGATTTACTTCACTTAGTATTATAATGTCTAGGTCCATTCATGTTGCTGCAAGTGGTATTATTTCATCCTTTTTTTATGGCCAAGTATTATTCCCAAAAGTAGTATGTTTGTGTGTGTGTGTTTGTATATATACAAACTGATATATATATATGTATGTATCCTTATGGATAGCTTCCTTATCCATTCATCTGTCAATGGGCATTTATGTTTTTTCCATATCCATATATAATCCTGCTATGAACATAGGGGTACATGAATCTTTTTAAATTATAGTTTTGTCTAAATATGTATGTCCAGGTGTGGGGTTGCTGGGGCCTATGGCAACTCTATTTTTAGTTTTTTTGAGGAACCTCCATACTGCTTTCCATAGTGGCTGCACCAATTTACATTCCCATCAACAGTGTAGGAGGGTTTCCTTTTCTCCACACCTGTTCCAGCATCTTATACAACTTTCCTTAAATAAGCCTTCTTTCATAATACCATATGTGTTCCTAAAAACTTGCATACTGAAAAATAAGTTCAGGGAAACAGACCCATCCAGTGCGTCTGTGTAATCGAAGCGCTAAAAAGAACAAAATGATTTATAGCTGGGGAGTTAATTTAGACGGTCACGGCAGAAGTTCAGCATTGCTGAAAGCTGCCGCCATGGATGCTACAAATAAGCAAAAAAATTACAAAAGAAATACAGCAACAGTGCAATAAGCGCAGCATTAGTGGGTGTGGAGGGGTCTGGGATGGTAGAGCTGACAATAAGTTCAGCAAGGTGGGTGGGCAGTCCAAGGCTGTTTGAGGTAAGAGTCCAAAAGACTGGCATTGCCTTTCAGATTCCTTCAAACACAGTTGAATTGGCTCCTGCTGAAACGGAAACAGCTGAACTGATGCTAGTTTGTCTGTTTGTTTTCTTTCCTCCTGAAGGTTATAATTCTATTCTACTATTTTGTACTCAACCATACCTGGGAGTAGGGACGGCAGGGGTCACATACAGACCAAGCCAACTTCTGCATTTCGCTTACATCATTCCAATTATAAAACTATATTACAGAACTAGTTACTAATTTTAGTTACCCAAGCCTACATTACAGCAGAACAGAATGTATGGGGTTTTATACTCTCTGTTTAACCTGAAAGAAAACACTTCCTATAGCCTTCTTGGATTCACTAATATCCAGGTTACTGAAGGCTCCCTGGGTTACTGTGGTGGAGAAAACCATTTGCAAACACTTGACCAATAGAAGCAAAGGGGTGAGGGTGGTGGGGGAGCCACCAGTCACTCTTGGCTTAATATCTCCCTTACATCTTCCACTGTATCATTTTCCCATCATGGGTGATGACCAAACTCAGCCATGAAACACTTTCTCCTAGTTTAACTCATTCCTAAACTCCCTCTCCTCATCCTAAACTACTCTATGCAACTTTCATGGAAGATCGCAAGATAAGTTGGGCAAGCAAGTATGTTCAAAGGAAACTGAGAGGATCAAGTGTAACTTTTTGGTTGGCGACCTCAATTCCTTTTGGGAAGGAAAGGATAAAAATAACACATATATTCAAAAAGGCTGCAGCTCTTGGCCAGGTATCCTGACTAAGTGTAAACTTGATGGCTTTGCCTTGATGTTTGTTTAAGCAGCAGCCTGCAGTATGGCACAAGATGAATTTTTCCTCCACTTGTTTTATTCCAAATAGTTTTCAAAAGCTCTTGTGAAACACAGACTGTGGCTTTGATCTGGAATCTTATTCAGGGCTGACATTCCCACGAACAATTCTAGCTCCAACCAGCTTCAGCCACTTTTAAAATTCTCATTTAAATTCATATTCCTCATAATCTCAACAAGCAAGAGATAGAGTGAGGAAGGCAAAGTTAGATGCCTGTTCTGGATCTACAAGACCCTCAGATCAAACGGATGCATCTAGGCATCAGGAAAAGAGTAGAAATCCCTGAAGAAAAGAACGAGCTACTTGTGTGCTGTATGCCTATGAGACCAGAATTTCTGACCGACGCTCAGTTCAAATAAACTTGCAACATGTGTCTGAAGGTTTCCATAACCCTGCAAATCAGAACAAAAAATTAGTCACATATTTCTAAACATTGGGCTGTCTTGCAAGATTTCTGAAAGTTTTTAGGCCATGTTTTGGGGTAAAAATAGAAATAAAAGGGCTGATGCAGTAAGCATTGTCTGAGGGAGGCAGCATCCCTTGCTTAGGTTCACTTTGTGGGTGTTCCTAAAGCCTATCGTTAGGTTTTGCTTTTCCAACTCTCTCCCCACAGCCTCATCCAAATTCGTACTCCAAAGCCTCTTGTCCTTGGTAATTTGAGGAATTTATCTGTATTTGAGACACTGGAAGATATTTGAAAGTTATATGCGTTGACAGCAGATTCACCTTTTTTAAAGGAGATGCTCAGGAAATACGGAATCTTTCTCTGCTTCGTACCTCTGGCTGCAGAGAGGCGGGCCTGATCTCTCATGTGCCTCTTTAGTTACAAATTCAGATACTCCTGATTTTCCAATGAGCCCGCCCACCTCTCTGTGCCCTAATCCACTCCACGCTGGATTCGGGGATGTCTGGTGACTCCATGTTTGCACCTAAAGGCATCTCAGCTAGTCCCTCTGGTTTGGTGATCTGTTCCTTGGACTCAGTGGACACCAATCCTAGGATTCTTTTCTTTGTCTGACTCATTTGTTTCTCCACTGAGATTGGAAGTGATCGTCATTCTCTTTACATCTCCTTTCATGCTCTACTTTTTGGAGAATAATGCAACAGAGAAGAACAAGCCTGACTCCACATTGGATCTAATCCTTTACCTCTAACCCTTGCACTCTGAGCTTAGGCATGCTGTCTCTACATCTTTGGTAAAAGGATATTGCCTATAGCCTGAATATACCCCTTCTCAAGGCTCTGACCTTTAAAGGTGCAACACTTTTCCATTCACATAGAGATACAAATTTGTAGAACAGAAAATAACAGTTGTCTTGTTGGAGATTTTTAGGAATATTGTGACAGACCTATGTGGACAGCTCTAAGAACAAAAGATTCCTGCACCAAGAAGTTTATAATACCCAGCCACAAGTCTCCCCTTTTAGTATAAAAGTAGTCTCAATTCTAACTCAAGTAAGATGGTTCTTTGGGACATTAGTCTGCCCCCTTCTCAGTCTGCTGCCTTTTTGAGTAAAGTTGCTGTTCCTTGCCCTAAGAACTCATCTCCTGATTTATTGGTCTGTCAGAAAGAGAGCAGTATGAGTGTGGACTCAGTAACAATATGAGATTGATTTTCTTGGCCCCAAATCTGACTTTTCCAGAGGAAAAGTTGACAAAGCACAAACTAACAGTGAGTTAATTTTATCATTGATCTTCAGGATACATTTGGGACATGTTATGGCTTTCTAAGTTGCAACTCAGTCGCTTGGTACAGATGATTTGACAACCTGTTATTTCCTGACAGTTTCAGGAAGTTTCTATGCTTTCTCTCTCCATTCCCTCTGCCTTCAGTAAGGACCTTATTCTTGATTGCTGGTAACCTCTTAATTAGTCCCCTTGCTGCCAGGCCTAGTCCTGTTCACATTGTCACCAGAGGATAATGTAAAAAATTTGAGACTAGTGATGACCTCAGTTCAGTTCAGTGCAGTTCACTCGCTCAGTCTTGTCCGCAAAGAGTGATGATCTAGAGTGGAATGGGAGTGAGTGGGAGGGAGTTTCAAGAGGCAAGGGATCTATGTACACTTGGGACTAATTCATGCCAGTGTACATTGTACATTGTGTACTAACACAACATCTTAAAGCAGTTATACTCCAATTAAAAAAAAAAACTAAAAAATGTGAGAACACAGACTGGTAAGGTCTGGCCTCTGCTTTGCTGTTTAAAGCATTTAGCTGCCTATCCAGCATTTACATCAACATTTCCTAAGGGACAGGGAATCAGAGAGAAACTTCAGCAAATAAATAAATGGCCGAATAAATTTTCTAAAGTTTGATATCCTGAAATCCCTTTTTGGAGACTCCATATGCTTTCATAATTCAGAGCTGTAGCAGTTCTGAAGAATCCTACAGTGAAGAAACTTGTTCAGTTCAGAATTTTTTTAATATATGTAGTCATGACATTCCTTTTCATGTTTTACCTAATAAATATCTATAATGGTAATTTCCACAAGACACTTGAGTAATGCTTTCTAGAATAAAAGACAAGCTGCTGTGTCTTCATATAGCTTTTGCTCTGTAAGTATACCTCTGTGCTTCTTCCTCTTCTTATGAAAACACGAGTCATACTAAAATAAGCCCCTGCCCTAGTGATAGCTATCTCCAAGCCAAGAAAAGAGCCCTCACCAGAAAACAACCCTGACCCTAATGGGATCTTGGTCTTGGGCTTCCAGCCTTCAAAACTGTGAGAAAATAAATTTCTGTTTAAGCTGGGAAAAAAAAAAAAAAAGATAAATTGCTTACCTGGTAGCCCTGGGCATTTCATGGCATGTTATTTCCTATCTACCTATCCTGCCTGATTTTTCCATCTCTGGATGCCTTGCCCTTTTATATGCATTCTACCTAAATAAGGTGAACATGAAGGGTCCCCTTTAATCAGTTTCTTTACATTTGCCTGTCTCTCTGCCTAGAGTGTTTTTCTTTCTCTTGTCTGCATGGTAAAATTTCCCTTCCCTATCTTTCCAAACCCAGAATAGATCCTTACAAGGGGAATTCTTTATTAACTCCTGCCCATTAGAGTTAATCACTCCCTCCTTAGTTCTTCTGCTCTGCCTGTTCCCCTCCACATTTTGGTTGAAATCATATAATGGTTTAGGATTGTGTTTGTGGGTCTAAGGTGTTTGGATAGCTAAGAGTGATTTAATGAAAAGAGTTTGAATCTGTATTCAGTTTTTAGGATAATGCCTGGAACATAGATGTCTGTAGAACAGATGAATGGCTGCATACCACACATGGGTAACATCATTCTGGATTCTAAACTCATTCATTTGGTGTCTTAAGTTAGATAACACATGTACATCAAGGAAAAAAGCAACAATTTCCTCATAGGGAAAGGAGATATATGAGTTGCATGTGTGTACACATCTGTATATATATACACACACAGATATGTACATGCATATAGTTCTCAAACACAGATTAAATATTCACAAGGGACATTCACAGGGCTTCCCAGGTGGTTCAGTAAAGAATCCACCTGCCAGAAGACACAAGAGGCTTGGGTTAGATCCCTAGTTTAGGACGATCTCCTGGAGTCAGAAATGACAACCCACTCCAGTATTCTTATCTGGAAAATTTCAAGGACAGAGGAACCTGGTGAACTATAGTCCACGGAATCATAAAGAGTCAGACATGACTGAGTGCACACACACACAGGGACATTCACAAGCACATGCTTTGCCTTCATAGACATTTTCTTCAGCCATAAAACAGCAGCTTAATAAAGGATTATTAGGAAATTCAGGAAAAGAAGCTTCACTGCAGGCAACAAAACACATCAACTGTCTTAGAAATAACACCGTGGGAATTTTAATCTTTACACATAACCTTCGCTTCTGAGGTCTCCTCCAAACAGCAGACCTGCAGTCTCCTGCACAGATTTCCATTTATCTGCTTGGGCTGAGCTGACCCCACTGGAAATCGAACATAGATCCAGCTATCGATCCAGACACACTGACACTGGCGCGGCCCCTTTGTGTGAAATTTACAGAAGGGCTTGCTAGAGAGTTCTGAAGAGCAGGAGCATCCCAGAGGCTGCTTTCCTCCCAGGGCTGGTAGAGAGGAATTCAGAGCCTCTCTGTCCCTGCAAGGGAACAGCACCTCGCTGATGCCTCCCTCTCAGGCTCCTGTGCCTGGGCCCGCTCGGCTGTCTTGCCCTCCTCTTATTTCTCCTGCTCTGTCTTGCTCTGACCCTGAATGTAACGTGACCATTGAGTCATGACCTTCACGTGCAGCAGGGGCGCTGTCTTCTCCCTCAGCTCCTCTCTCTCTGGCCTTAAGCGAGAGTGAACTCACTAAGCACGAGATTCCCTTTGGAAAAAAACTGAACTGAAAGAGGAGTGTTGTTTGCTCTCTGGCCCTCAAACACCAAGGCACTGTTGTGCTCCTTAAAATTGTAAATTATGTCTGTTTAAGAAAATGTCAGTGTTTTTTAAAACAGAATAACAGTGCTGGAAAAGACTTGGCTGTGCTATTTGTTACCAAAGTTTCATGCAAGAAAAATGATGCATTCATCATTATGAGCGCAGTCGAGGGGCCTAATGGCTGGGGCACAATGGCGCTTCAGTTCTTTTAAGTAACATGATGGATTTTTTTTTTTTTCTCCTCGGCAAGTTATCTGAGTAACGTAAAAAGCTCATAAATGGAGATCCAGAGAAGCTCTGTCGATAAGGCACTACACTTAACAACAATTAAAATGGGAGACACATCTCGTATAATTAAATTGATTTTTTTTTTCTGCCAGAAACAAGACTTTTTCAGATAATGATTGCTTTGGTTGTCTAAAATTGTATGTGTTAAGGTGGAGGAGGATGAGCTCTGTTGTTTCATTCAGGCGCTGCTTCTTGTATCTTCGAAATCCGATTCCTAAATAGGCCGATTGGATGATTTTTGAGTACAGAAGGGTAAATAGCTATGGATAATCTCTGCAATCAACGTAAAATCACTGCCCTGGTAAACATATTATTTAGTGACACAGAATTTCAGCAAGTGGACTCAGAGGTGTGGGGAGGCTGACGGGGGAGCAGAAGGGGGTTAACAAAGGGGCCAGTCCTCTGATTGTGATGGGTTCACTGGCCAGTCAGGACCCCAAACAAGACTCCTAATTTAGTCATGCATTCTCCATTTTTATGCAAGCATAACATGGTCACATTTTTCTGTGTCTAAAATAGGTTAAAGATCTATAAAACAAGGAATTTAAAACTTTTTGCATTAAAAACTGCCTTTTAAGGGTACAGCTAACACCCTCCCCCCAATAGCACCTAACCCCTTTCTGACCTCTGAATAACTCCGCTAAATTGGGATATTTACCTGAACTTCCCTTGCTTGGCCTCCACTCATGTCAAACAGCTGTTGGAATGAACACAAAGGGACTTGTCTGACTTTCTAGTAATAACCTTGATTTTGTTTTTTCCTGGTGTCTTGAAAGCATTAATAGAGAATTGAGTTTTACCTTTCCCAGCATGGGAGTGGCTGTTTTTCCATTAAATATTACTGGATTTAATGGAACTAGAAATACCAAAAGAAACCCTAGCCATATGGAAGTTTCAAAAGAAGGAAAGAAAGAAGGAAAGAGAAAGAGAGGGAGGAAGGAGGGAAGGAAGGAGGTTATTTGTTGTTTTCTTTTATTTGTATTCAATTTTTGAAAAGCTAGAAGTACTCTGGAGGAGAACAGACTAGGGTTGTGTGCAAGTGGGTGGAACATATTTGCTGTGAAATAGGATGGAATGTGTACTGAGCTGTTTTCCATAAGAATCAAAATGTATCTGCTCTCCATCCCCTTTTCACAGCAGTGGCCTTTTAAAACATATTGCCTGAGTGACTGGTGGTCAGACTCCATATGTTGTTCCCTTTGGAAGTAATGGCCCTAGACTATGACCAGCTTTGCTCACCCTGTTGGGTGAGCACTGGGAGATACACTCCATTTCCAAGCCTGTGGGAGTCGAGTTCATCTCTTTCCAGTATTCACTGGAGAAATGTCTAATGGGTTAGGGCAGGGGCAAGTACTTATCCTAACAAAGTACTTCCATGCCAGCTGGGTTAACGTGTCACTATGCCCTACTCTTGGCCTTAAGCCTCTGCCTTCACTACCCCTTGGCCCTCGGGGAATAATGCAGGGTGATGTGATGAAGAGAAACTGGACCATGGAAAATGACTGAGGAATGAAATGCACTTGTACAAGTCCCTGATTATCTTTTAGTCTCTGTATTCTGTAAGATGAATGCAATGATACCATCTAGACTTAGTAGGATGACTGTAATAACTACGTGTATAAAAACTTTATGATGTGAAAGATGTGGAATTTAGTATAATAATCTTTCCAACCCAGGGTTTGAACCCAGGTCTCCTGCATTGTAGGCAGATGCTTTACCGTCTGAGCCACCAGGGAAGTCTCAATAAAACTGCAGAAGTGTTTATTTTACTGGGATTCAGGTCAAACTGGTTTTTTTGTTTGTCCAAATTTTCAGCAATTTTCCCTACCTACATGTACACACAAGAGAGCATATCAGTAACAACAACAGCAACATAAAGGGTCTTTGGGCAAGTGTTCCATGATGGTTGAGTCAGTATTTTTGTTTTGCTCTTCATATGAGTCAATAATCTTTAGTTGTAAAAAAAGTAAAATACAGTTGACCCTTGAACAGCATGGCTTGAACCACATGGGTCCACTTATATGCAGATTTCTTTTTAATAAATACTTACTACAGTACTGCACGATCTAAGGTTGGTTGGATCTGAGGATGAGAAATGCCCATAGAGAAGGCCTATTGCAAAGTTATATGCAGATTTTCAACTTCATAGAGGGTCAGCACTCCTAATTCTTGTATTCATTGTTCAAGGGTTAACTGTATATAAAAAGCATATAAACTAATCTACTGCTTTGTCGGTTGTTTTGAAATTCAAATTAAATGACTGAGTGAAAGTATTTAGTATCTTATAGCCGATTTTATGTGCGTAGTCACCAAATTGTGTCCAACTCTTTGCAACCCACTGGACTGTAGCCCGCCAGGTTACTCTGTCCATTGATTTTTCAGGCAAGAATATTTGAGTGGGTTGCCATTTCCTTCTCCAGAGGTTCTTCCCAGCCCAGGGATTGAACCCACGTCTCCTGTGACTCCTGCATTGTAGGCAGATTCTTAACCCACTGAACCATGAAGGGAGCCAAGCCTATTTCATAGGTGGTAGTTACTATTTTGGAGATAAAATTCTTGTCAAATAGTGATGATGAATGTCACAGTCCCTTTATTTTACCAAGAAATGCCATTCAAAGACTCACGATGACTCTCTGAGCTAGAAAGAACATCCTCACTATTGTTAATAGTGTCCTACACTATTATACTAGTGTATCCACTACACACACTATAGTCTATAACAAGTGAGGACACCATGAGTTAGAGGATTCAGCAACTAATCCAGAGTCACATCAACAGAGCGGAGATCCAAACAGGCTCTGTGACTCCTGAAGCCTTCTGCTCATTACCTATCAATTCACTGAGTCCAAGAACTGGAATTTGCTCAGTTTGACACCAGCTTAATCCCTTTAATTATGGCCATCTGAAGAATATGTTAGAACTGTACATGGAACAACAGACTGGTTCCAAATCGGGAAGGGAATATGTAAAGGCTGTATATTGTCACCCTGCTTATTTAACTTAAATGTAGAGTACAACATGAGAAATGCCAGGCTGGATGAAACACAAGCTGGTATCAAGATTGCTGGGAGCAATATCAATAACCTCAGACATGCAGATGACACCACCCTTATGGCAGAAAGTGAAGTAGAACTAAAGAGCCTCTTGATGAAAGTGAAAGAGGAGAGTGAAAAAGTTGGCTTAAAACAAAACATTCAGAAAACCAAGATCATGGCATCTGGTCCCATCAGTTCATGGCAAACAGATGGGGAAACAGTGGAAACTGTGACAGACTTTGTGCTCCAGACACAGATTTTGTGCTCCAAACAGACAGATTTTGTGCTCCAAAATCACTGCAAATGGTGACTGCAGCCATGAAATTAAAAGACACTTTCTCCTTGGAATAAAAGCTATAGCCAACCTAGATAGCATATTGAAAAGCAGAGACATTACTATGCCATGCAAGGTCCATCTAGTCAAAACTATGGTTTTTCCAGTATTCATGTACAGATGTAAGAGTTGGACTATAAAGAAAGCTGAGCACTGAAGAATTGATGCTTTTGAACTGGTGTCGGAGAAGACTCTTGAGAGTCCCTTGGACTGAGAGGAGATCAAACCAGTCAATGCTAAAGGAAATCAGTCCTGAATATTCATTGGAAGGACTGATTCTGAAGCTGAAACTCCAATAATTTGGGCACCTGATGCAAAGAATTGACTGATTTGAAAAGACCCTGAAGCTGGGAAAGATTGAAGGCAGGAGGAGAAGCAGATGACAGAATATGAGACAGTTGGATGTCAACACCAACTCAATGGACATGAGTTTGAGTAAACTCTGGGAGTTGATGGTAGACAGGGAAGCCTAGCATGCTGCAGTCCATGGGGTCACAAAGAGTCGAACATGACTTGAGTGAATGAAGTGAACTGAAGAATATGGTTTATCAGAAATATATGTGTATTTTTTCAGCCTTTTGGAAATTTAATTTGCTGAACTTTTAATTTTCAAGTATCTATTAGTGTTGCTCTATCACTTTTTTCCTAAGAACTAAACAAAGCTAACCAACCTCTCGATCACAATAACACAACAAAGTTCAGTGATAAATTGTATATAGTAATAATTTAAAGTAATGATGTGCTTAGGGCTTTGATGTTTCACAGCTACCTCCAAATCGAACACTGAGAGTCAAGTTTGAATTCATTTATGTGACAGGATGTTAATTCAAATCTTTACTTTGGAAATGTGAAGATAAAATCTTATGGAGGTTACTTTTAGTAATTAAAAAAGTGTAGGTTTTGTTGTTTTAACAAAAACAGACCAGACCTTTATGTTGTCTTCATTACTAGTGTAGTTTTTAAAAGCTGCATGTTTTCCACTTATGTTCACTATTTTCTCTCTCTAAAATTCACTTTAGATATCTGAGGTCCTTTTATTTCCTTCATAATGTGTGAATCCTGCATCAGAAAACCACCAACTTATTGTAAGCTTGTAGTTAATTACAAAAAAAAAAGCAATTTTATCACTAGTACTGACTTCAGTCTTATAAAACAACAAAACAAAGTATGGAATATTTTGAGTAAATTGCTTTTTATAGGATTTTTATCTTCAAAATTGACTGTGACTTCATGGTTTGTTGTGAAGTATCAAACCACATTAGTCTGAATTTTTGATCAAATTGACTAAATTCAGTAAATTTATTTTGCTCTACCTTTGACCAAAAGTTCATTAGTAATAGCATAACTAGATTTTAGTGATAATAATAAAGACTGGTAAATGTACTAAATCAGGAAGTATACTCTTGTAGCTTATCAATGTTGGACTGTGTAAACACGTTAACAAACCAAAAGCACACAAACAAAAAGAAATAGAAGGAAAGAACTAAATCCAGAGGCATGTAAACAAGCAACATAATATACCAGAAAGGTCAAAATCTGGAGAAATGTGTTCCTACTCCAATTTAGAAATTCCTATGGGGATTTAGGTAAATTGCTTGAGGGCTTGGTGCTTTTTTCTTGTAAATGGGCTTGACTGAGCCTAAACAACAGATGGATTTCCAGCAGTTACTTAACATTTCTGTAGGCTTTACTAATAGAAGAAACTATGTGTCATGCATACTTTTTTTTTTTAAACTTTTAATTTTGTATTGGAGTATAGCTAGTGGTAAAAAACCCGCCTGCCAGTGCAGGAAACATAAGAGACATGGGTTCAATCCCTGATTTGGGAAGATCCCTGGAAGAGTGCATGGCAACCCACTAAATATTCCTGCCTGGAGAATCCCATGGACAGAGTAACCTGGCAGGCTACTGTCCGTTGGGTCGCAGAGAGTCAAACACGACTGAAGCGACTTAGACAAATGCAGGCATAGCAGATTAAAAATGTTGTGATGGTTTCTAGTGGACAGCCAAGGGACTCAGTCCTGTACATACATGAATCCATTCTCCCCCAAACTCTTCCCATCCCGGCTGCCACAGAACATTGAGCAGAGTTCCCTGTACTATACAGCAGGCCCTTGTTGGTTATCCATTTTAAATATATCAGAGTGTACATGTCCATCCCAAACGCCCTAACTAGCCCTTCCTGGCTATTTACCAGCTGGTAACCATGAGGTCCTTCTCTAAGTCTGTTTCTTTTCTGTAAATAAGCTCATTCGTATCGTTTCTTTTTACAGTGAGCATATAAGTGATATTATACAATATTTCTCTTTGTCTGACTTACTTCCCTCAGTATGAGATTTTTTAGTTTTTTTTTTTTTAATTGTTACAAGCTTTATTCTTTTATGTTTTATGTATTCCTGTTCTGTGTAAAATTCAGCTTGGGGTGGGGAGTGTTCTCTGTTTAGAAAAAGCTGTATCTATCTATTTATTTATTCCTCTCTAAACAATCAGACAAAATAGTGTGCCCTCATATTCCATAATGTAGTAGTGTTGAAAAATCCACATATTTGGATCAATGTGTAGAGTAAGAAGGGATAGTGAAAGTGATTCATTTAGTCAACAAATATTTATTGACTAAATATGTGTGTCTACTACATGATAGAACCAGGTGGCCAAGTGGTAATGAATCTTCCTGCCAATGCAGGAGACGCAGGTTCTATTCTTGGATTGGGAAGATGGGAAATGGCAACCCACTCCAGGACTCCTGCCTGGAAAATTCCATGGAGAAAGGAGCCTGGTGGGCTACAGTCATGGGGTCACAAAGAGTTGGACAAAACTAAGTGAGTGAGCACACATGATAGAAAAATGTGGCCTCAGGGGATACAATCTTGCAAGATAAATTCTGGATTGGTATTCAGAAACTTCAAGTCCAGTTGGGTCCAATACAAACTAGTCATGTCAATTTAGGTGAGTCATATTTCTAGACTTAGATATTTAGTAATCTGACTCTCTGCTCATACATCTTGCCAAATGTCTCCTGAGGTTCTAACTGCCCACCTGGCACTTTCTCCCATTACAGCACTCTTCACAGACTCAATTTACTCCTGTAACATAATTTTGACAATGTTCCTGGCCTAATTTAGGTTTAATTGCTCGAGGATTCCAGGCTGCGAGTTTCTGGGAAGTGTTTTTCAGGATATTTGCTTCTGATTTTGTGTTTGTTGTGCTATTCTATTATTAAAGCATCGTTTCTTTCCTTTCCTTTCTAAACACCTTGAAAATGCAACCTTGCGAGGCAGAGGCTCGGACCTACTAACACTTTTGCATAAACTACCTCAGTAAGTATTTGTTTATGGCAGATGGGATTAAGCATGGTGGGACAGATTCTTGGATTGCCTAACTTTTATAAGGGAGGAAAAGGAAAAAGAAGTTCTGACAAGTCAATGATCATGGAAAGGGGAAAACAGGAAATTTGCAAATACATTTACCACATGATTTCCTGATGTTCACTGAGGAACTTAAGTTTCTGTCATCAAGAAACTTAAAAATATTTTAAAGGACAAAGCATGGGCAAAATACAACTCAAATAATTATGCAGGTATATAATATTTCAGGGCTTCCCAGGTGGCTCAGTGATAAAGAACCTGCCTGCTAATGAAGGAGGCATGTGTTCAATCCCTGGTTGGGAAAGATCCCTGGAGAAGGAAATGGCAACCACTCCAGTATTCTTGCCTGGGAAATCCCACGGACAGAGGAGCCTGACAGGCTACAGTCCATGGTATCTCAAAGAGTCAGACACAACTTAGAAACTAAACAACAACATTGAGTATAACAGCTCACTCTCAAAGTTAGTGGATCAGAGAATATATGGAAATTCAAAGCATTGGAAGTATCTTTGTGGAATGATTTCTCCTCATCAGTGGATGCCCAAATGTAAAACCAAAAAGACTGTCCCACACCAACATCCTTCTCCCATTCTTATTGTTATGTAAAATCGTGATAACATTTCAAAATTTCAGATATTCTGCTTATTCTTGTTGTTCGGTGACTAAGTAATGTCCAATTCTTTGAGACCTCATTGATTGTAGCATGCAAGGCTTTACTGTCCTTCACTATATCCTAGAGTTTGCTCAAACTCATGTCCATTAAGTCAGTGACTCCATCCGATTATCTCATTCTGTTGCCCCCTTTTCCTCCTGCCCTCAGTCTTTCCAAGCATCAAGGTCTTTTCCAATGAGTTGGCTTTTCACATCAGGTGGCCAAAGTGTTGGAGCATCAGCTTTAGCATCAGTCCTCCCAATCAACATTCAGGGTTGAATTCCTTTAGGACTGAAGTAGTTTGATCTCCTTTCTGTTCAAGGGACTCTCAGGTCATCTCTAGTGCCACAATTTGCTATTATTCTGCTTAATAGGGTAGAATAACTCACACCAGAAACATAACTATGTCAATCAATGGGTGGGAATATGTTATAGAATTTTAGGTCTCTAAGAAAGACAGAAAGAATGAGTTACTCTGTGTAAGACTGACAGGAACAGCAGAACCTGATTTAGCTGGCAGTCCTAAATTCAAGCCACTCTTATTTCTGCAGGTTTTGTTTGTTTGTGTTTAATAAAAATAATCACTTCTTACATGTTTATATTCAAATAGGGACTCAGAAGTCAGTAAATGCATCTATTCATTCAGTTGAGAAAACCAATTTTCCCAGTGTGTGCACATGTGTTTGTGGTTTGCTAACTTTTTTTTTTTTTGTCTTTTTAAGAAATACATATGCTGTAGCTTCAAGGGTGGAAAATTTTATACATTTCTATAGTGAGGAAGTTTAATGGTAACCCTTTTGCATGTGTTTTTGAAGAAAAAAAACTTTTAAAATAGGTATTGCCTTAACACCAAGGAATACAAATAAGGCAGTGTATTTGAAATCTCTCTCTTGCAGGATCTCCAAATAAGAATATCAGGTCACTAGTTCTTTCTGTGTCTCATTCTGTGTTAATTCTACATAAACACATCCTAGAAAACAGCAAGAGGATATGTCAGTTGTGAGCCTCCAAATACATTCCCCTTATCTGTATGCTAGAGTATACTTAAAACAGATAATATTTTTCCCTCTGTGTTTCAGTTTTCACAGTTAATAAGACAGGCATTTCCATGGCTGACTTGCTGTTTTCATGGGTAGCAAACATTCTGATTAGTATTCCAGATACCGTGTTTACCAAATTCTTTTCAAAATACAAAACACCATAGACAATAAAACATTTTCTTCTTGCTGTTTATACTTAAAACATCAAAATAATACTAATCATATTGTTAAATATGTTATGATTGCTCTGGTAGCTGGTGTTTCTAAAGAAATATCTGTTGAACCAATATGACTTGAAAGATTTTCATGCCAAGTAGAAGCTGGAGAAATTAAAAAAGAAAATCTTCTCCCATTAATCTCATATGCAAAATTGTAAAATAAAACCGTGCATTGCACAAGGGAGAAGAAAAGCTGGAGATTCACAACACTGAGAGTTATGAGCTTCAGTTTTTATGATCTGAATATTTCTGGTGCTCTATCAACCTTTAAAAACCTCCACTAAATGGAGGATAGTTAAAGGTAACAATGTGTAAGCTGCTGGTAAGTTTTTGTAATTATTCTTGTGAAATTTTTAGATTCAGTTGAGTTTTAATACTAACCTAATTCTAATTAACTTCCCAACCTAACTCTTCACAAGCATAATTGATCCAGTGTTTCCAAAAAAAAAAAAAAGAAGCTTAGCTCTTTCCTGCTATCATTTCCTCATTTGGATTCATCCTAAATCTTATGATATTAAGGATGGCACCATAATTGAGGAAAAGGGGGAAGTGATGGTGGAGGTGGCCATTCTCAGTTCTGTTCAGTCGCTCAGTCGTGTCTGACTATTTGCAACCCCATGAACCACAGCATGCCAGGCCTCCCTGTCCATCACCAATTCCTGGAGTCCACCCAAACCCATGTCCATCGAGTCGGTGATGTCATCCAGCCATCTCATCCTCTGTCGTCCCCTTCTCCTCCTGCCCTCAATCCCTCCCAGCATCAGGGTCTTTTCCAATGAGTCAATTCTTCGCATAAGGTGGCCAAAGTATTGGAGTTTCAGCTTCAGCATCAGTCCTTCCAATGAACACCCAGGACTTATCTCCTTCAGGATGGACTGGTTGGATCTCCTTGCAGTCCAAGGGACTCTCAAGAGTCTTCTCCAACACCACCGTTCAAAAGCATCAATTCTTCTGTGCTCAGCCTTCTTTATAGTCCAACTCTCACATCCATACATGACCATTGGAAAAACCATAACCTTGACTAGATGGACCTTTGTTGGCTAAATAATGTCTCTGCTTTTTAATATACTCTCTAGTTTGGTCATAACTTTCCTTCCAAGGAGCAAGTGTCTTTTAATTTCAGGTTTGCAATCACAATCTGCAGTGATTTTGGAGCCCAGAAAAATAAAGTTAGCCACTGTGTCCACTGTTTTCCCATTTATTTGCCATGAAGTGATGGGTCCAGGTGCCATGATCTTAGTTCTCAAGGGGAGCGATAATGCTGCAACATGCAGGTCACATGAATTTCTGTCATAGCTTCTAAAGATCAGCCCCAAGCTTTGTAATTATTTTTTTTAATTTAAAATATTATATTCTGCATAAAAATATGGGATAATTTCATTGACCAATCTTATTTATATTTTAATTTTTATTAGAGTATAATTGCTTTACAATGTTATGTTAGTTCATCCTGCACAACTGAATCAGCTAAATGTACTCATATATCCTCTCCCTCTTGGTCCTCCGCCGGCTCCCCCACTCCCATCTAGGTCATCCCAGAGCAAGGGAGCTGAGTTCCCGGTGCTAGACAGCAGCTTCCCACTACCGCGTGGCAAAGGATGTGTGTCAATTCTAATCTCTCAGTTGGTACCCCCCACCCCGCCATGTCCACATGTCCATTCTCTACTCCTACCCTGGAAATAAGGAGGAAAGAAGTAAGAGGAAGAAAGAGAAAGGGAGAAAGAAAGAGTACTTAAGAAGAAGCTACTTTCTGAGAATTATCCAAGTAGATAAATTACAAAAGCAAATGAAAGTCCAGATCTAGTCACATTTACATAAATTTGCTTTCAGTTCTTGGTAAATTCACTGATAAGTTCTATCACTCAATCATTTTTTCCAGGTGTGTGCAAAGAGCTAGAGGGAGAAGGGTAGAAAAGACCTTGCCAGATAAGACAATGGTTTCAAGCCACAGCAAGGACCTTAGTATCTTGGGAGTATTTGACTGTCAGCAAAATGATCTCCATACAGTGTTCTCCAGTTTCTTTTATCCATACAGTTCTCTTGTTGCTTCAGGGCATCTGTATTAAATATTTATAAACTGGCTCAATGTCTCAGGCTTTGACTTGGAAGCCATTCTAGATAGGGCCTCGTATCAAAGAGGGTAGTCAGTTCCAGAGAGAAAAGCAAAGAGAGAAACAGAGTTTCAACAGAGCTGTAGTTATTTTCTGTGTGAGCAACTGGCCTTCAGAAGCAACTGACATCCTTAGTCAGATGCTGAGCATGTGAGGTGGAAAACACGTGGCTGGCACCCTTCACAGAGCATCCTGCGTCTCCACCGCGCAGGTGTTCTGGCTCCAGAGGCCTGCCAAACAGCAACCTGAGTCTCTGCAGGGATTACGCACAGTTGCCTCTTCGTTAAAATAGGACACTTATGCAAACACAGGATCCACTGTTGTTCACTGTAGTTGTTCTCATTAACTCCCATCCTCTCTGGTTTAGAAACGAAAGAAGCAGATGTAAGCCATGCAGGCTTTATGATTCTTGTTTTGTGACTTGTTAAAATGGGTACCCACAGTTTCTACAAAGTGACTACACAACTCTGAAATGATGCATGAAATGGGAAAAAATGGAAACAATTTTTGCCCTGAATGCTCAGGTCACAGAAATTACAGACATGGATTCACACAGCAAATGGTGATAAGCCTTCTGTTAGCTTCGGCCAAGAGTTAAGCTGACTGTAGTGGGTCATCGCCAGAGCCGGGACTGAGTCAAAAAGAATAGAATGTCTATCTCCTTTGACACCATGTAATATGAATTCTCTCAGGCTCTGCCCTTCTTCCAACCCTACCCACCAGGTTTTCTTCTCACCCACGCTGCTTCCTGACTTTTTGCTTTTCTTTCTGTTGCATGCCCTTTCCAAATATTCCATCTTTTATTTGTGTGCACTCTTCTCTTCTACATTTTTTCCTCTAAGTTTCCTTACTTAGTAGCTGCTTAGGAAGCATATTGAAGGAAGGCAAAGTAGGAATGGGGTTTTAGAATTTAGTATTTATTTAAAATACAGTCATACCCAGGAGACAAAACCACCAAGTGCTACCTATCTTTAGGTGCCAAACCATGTATTGTAAAGAAAGAAAAGCTATGTCATGTCACCATTGTTATAATGGACAATCAGATGTCTGCTGGGACACGCGTGGGAAAGACCACTTTCCTATGCGTTGCATGCTCGCATGTGTGTACCCATAAAACACATCTGGGTTACTCCCCAGCTGTCTGTCTCTGTATCTATCACTTTCTCTCCAACTCAAAGAAAGAGATTAAAATGTAAAGAGTAGGAGTTGTATTGTATACAAGTATAAATTTGAAATTTACTTAAAATAAAGAATAATAAAAATCCATGCTGCAATTTAAAGGCTGCATTTCCGGGAAATTTTGCAGCTTAGATGTATAGATGAGGCTGAGAATGTTATGATCCCCATTGCATCTCTTTCACTAAGAGTCATTACTTGACTTTTAGAGAGAAGTAGAAAAGTTTGTTGTTTCAGTGATCATGCGATATTAATACAAATTTGACAAATTCATCTAAAAAAATAAGAATCATTACTTGACTTGCAAGAATTCCTGGAGTGTCCAGGAAAAGTGTGAGAACTGGTATCAGGATACTGAGAAAGAGTTCTGACTGGCACCTACTAGTTGTAGGAACTGTTGAAGTTACTTAGCTTGTCTAAGCCTTGATTGTTTTTTAGTAGTAAAATTGGGGCACATCCCTTTTAAGAATTTTGAGAATCAGGTGAGATGGAGTATGTTCAAGACTTTTTAAAATTAGGCAACTGTGCATCAAGAAGGTTGATTACCTGGTTTATGATGCTAGCCTCTACTTCAATTTCAGATGGCTAAGCTGTAAAACTTGTTTTAGCTTCTTCAGATTTTGTTGTATTAGTTCATAAGCCAAAATTTCAAGATGAGAATCTAAAGTAAAAGTAGATAATCCATGTTACATCGTGAATAGGAGCATGAACTCCTCAGCCAGTCTTATTGTTGTTCAGTCTCTAAGTCTTGTCCGACTCTTTGCAACCCCGTGGACTGTAGCCCACCAGGCTCCTCTGTCCCTGGGATGCTTCAGGCAAGTGGATTACTGTGCCCTCCTCCAGGGGATCTTCCTGACCCAGGGATTGAACGGTGTCTCTTACATCTACTTCATTGGCAGAAGTATTCTTTACCACTAGCACCACTGTCTAATGGAGTTCAAATCCCAACTTTGCTATTTGACTCTATTTCTCCTTTTAATAAAATGTCCATAATTATACTATCTCCAGCACAGGGTTGATTTGGGGACCCTGTGGTGTAGATTGGTGCTTGGCACATGTAATATGCTTCATAAGCATTTGCTGAACTAAAAATAAAATGTATGCAAGGCTTTTATTATCACAACTGCTTTCACTGGCATTCTAATAGAAGTACTAAGGCTCAAATATTATTTGATGTTCAAACTTCTGCACAGAGATCCACTCTGCAAGTTTCACATGCCTTCAATAAGATATTTGAATCATTTCTATTTTTGCCTTCTCACCATCAATAAACTACTTCCTGTGAGTCTTTTTATTGGCAATCAAACATGCTCTGCTCTAATGCATGTAGATTTTAATCAATTAGTGGAGTTCAACAGGTCATTTTTCCAGTTGCAATAGTTTGAGAGGTTAATTTTGCAAACACCTGAATACTCTGGAGGATTATGGAGAAGCCTGAAGTTATGGTACAAGCCCAATCTCAGTGGACTGAAAAGAAAATGATCAATACATAAGTATAATCTTTTCTCCATCAAATGTCCTCAGTATCTTCATCTTAAACTTATATTTCAAAGCTGCTTTCAAAAATAATTTTGCAGGAAAGTTGTTCATGGGTCTGGAGATATTTATCATATATACTCACTTCCTTCTTTACCATACCTACCTCCTTGCTCACATTCCCAAGGATAAACAACTATATAAGACAAAATATTTATCATTCAAAATAAAAGTATCATTCAAATAAAAAGTATCATCAAGCCCCCAATAAGAAGAAATTGGAAAAAAAGTGCATATGTATGTGTATGTTTGTTTGTGTGTATGGAGACAAAAAAATAGCTGTTAATTAATTCTCATCCATTTTCATATTATAAATGATATTTTATACTAATAGTGATAGAAGGCTGTTAGCAAAACTGATCTTTTTATAAATAATATCATGTTGAAAATATGATATTATTTATATATCATATAGATATAGATATTCATATTGAGTTAACTTGTTGATTAAGTTTTAATATTTTCCACACATGACACAAATATAATTTAATATGTTTCTTTTGCCCTTGAATTCTTTAACTTTTGTCTGCATCTGTATCACCTGGAAGGCTCAACACACAGAGATTTATGGGCTCATGCCCAGAAGTTCTGACTCATTAGGTCTGGGGTACAGCCCAAGAATTTGTGTTTGACAATTATTTCCCAGTTATGCTGATGCTGCTAGTCTGGGGACCACACTTTAAGCACCACCATCCTATAGTTCTCCCGGAACAAAGGAAACTGAATTTTATTGTGATAGACTGTCAACTTTTTTGGTCCCCTGTGAATCATACCTCTTGGCAGCAATTCCCTTTGCATGAATTTGGGCTTGCACCTTGTTTTAAATAGTAGAAAGAGGCAGAAAGATGCTGTGGCAGTTCTGGACCTGAGCCTTAAGATAGCCTGGCAGCTTTTACTTTTGTGTTGTTGGAAATCAGCCGCTATGTAAGAAGTCTAACTACCCTGAGACCTTCATGTTTGGGAAAGTTCAAGATAAGCACATGGAGAACTAACATGAAAGAGAATGGAGGAACCCAGCCAGCAGAGAAACCCAAGTTCCCAGGCTGACAGCCTCAGCTGGGCTCCCAACAGCCAGCCAGCACCAGCTTGTCTTATGAGTGAGGGCATTCTAAGCCTGCTTGCTATCAGTCAACATAAGGTAAAGCAGAAAACCTGCCAAGACAACTGATGATTGTGAGAAATAATAAACAGTTGTTAAGTTTTCATGTGTTTTTTTTTTTTAAGCAGCAATAAAAAGTAAAGGGCTTCAAGGAGAATTTTACTGAAGGCTGGGAAGAATAGGAAGGATATTACTGCTCGTAGCTGGAGAAAATTGGACTGGTAGGAAAATGAGTGAGTCTCCCATATACAGTAATGTGGATGATAAAAGGGTGATTTCCAAGCAGAATGTTGAAAGTTCAAATTTACTTTCTCTGATAAAGATAGGAGGCTTGAGATACAATAATTTTAGTTTTAGTTTTCAACTGAAATAAAGAAGAACTACAAAGAAGCCAGGATTCACTTCATTCGAATATTAAGCTATTTATTATTCTCAGCTTTTTGAAATTGAATAATTCTCAAAATAATAAATGACCTGAGGGCAAAGATCCCAAGAGTTTTTGTCAATAAAATGTGGTGTCTGGATTAGGGTCAGGTCTTAAGACACTTTGTTAATTACTTCAAAACTTAAGGTGATGTTAGCTAGACCCTCTCTGCTAGCAGTAGTGTTTCTGAGACTTTTAACGGTCTACTGCATAGAACTCATCTGCCAGGAAAATGACTTTGAAGAATCATATGATATCATCCTGCACCCAAAATTATAGAGGAGTCTTATTTGAAGAGATTCGGTATTGTTACTTTCTTCTATTTTACAATAATAGGATAAGCTTCAATAAGATTCATTGGAAACCTGAAATTATTTTAAGATAATTGTATTAACAGAAGCACTGCCAATTTGGATTAAAAGAAACAGACACAGTTCAAAATCAACAGCTTTCTACTGGCAGGAAGCAGGCTGAGAAAGTTACTCATCTATAAATATGGGTTATTTAAGATGGAAAAGGAAGGACAGATCAGAGGCTGGAACCATTAGTTATGGAGAAACCATTGCCAGTCATGGATCTATTTATATTTACCATAATGGATTGCAGAATTTCTTTGTATTGGTAATTACTATGTGCTTCCCATATTCCCTGTTTTTGAATGGGAATGTTTATTATGATTTTTCTTGTTCCTGGCTTACAATTGTACGTTGGGATATGAGGGAGAGATAAATTGTCTCATTTTTCTCACAAATCTTCAAATCAAAAGGAACCATGTCTTACAAGACTAAGACTATGCTATAATGAGATGTAGCTTTGTGGGTTGTTAGGAGGGAATAGATATATTTTGTATGTGGATCTTGAATCATTGAGGGCCAGAGGACATATGAACCTAACTGCAGGAAGAGGATCTGGGAGGAAGAACCAGGACCCTCACTGGCAGCCCCTGAGCTCCTAGCTGACAAGTGGCATCAACTTATCAGACAAGTGAGTGAGCCATTATGGAAGCAGAACCTCTGGCCCCAGATGAGTCGCCCCCACTCATACCATGTCAAAGACAATCCAACCCAGATTACAGAATTATGAGCAAATCAATTATTTTTTTAATCCACTAAGCTTTAGGATGATTTGTTATGCAAGAGGTATTTGAAATGCTTTATCTCTAGAACAAAGACAGGTTCATCCTAAAACTCAACACCCCAATCTCCTTTCCCCTTTCCATCTGTATTGCCAATAATCTTGCCTCCTAAGATTCCTAATATCTTTTGCACTTATAATTTTTCTACATAATATAATCAATATTCTTTTTTTTTAATCAATATTCTTTATACATTTATCTTCCCCCTTCTGCTTTTTACTCATCACTTGTGCAACAAGTCATTATGTGTTTTTTCTATTTCTTCATAATGTATCTAATATTTGACTTCAAAATCTTATCCTCACAGAAACCAGTAAAATGGACGTTACTGAGAAGTGCTGGAATCTGCCTAATAATGATGGAGTTGGGGATTTTCTCAGCCTATGAGTTCTCTCCTGTTTGCTCTCCTATAATCAGGATGCATGATTGCCGCCCAGAAGTGACTCTGCAGCATCTACAGGGTAGAAATACTCCTGGAATCCATCCAATCCTCTCCAGTCCCAGAAAACTGGGAATTTATTTTGCTCTTTTTACTTTATTTGCAAGTCTACTAAACTTCCAGTTCTCTTTAAAGATCGAGTGGTTGAGTCATTATTATTTCATTTGGTAGACTAAATCCAACACCAAGACAGGATTTTATTTTTGAACAGTTGTTAAGTTGTTCAAAGGAGCAAGAAAGATTCTTGACTTTTGGAAAATTCCAGGACTAGGTTAACATTCTTCTTGCCTTTCAAATATGGCTCTATATTATCTTTTAATTATAAACCTGAATAAATATTTAACATGAGATTAATTATTTGTACTGTTAGATCATCTTATGCTCTACTCAATTCAGTGTTATTCATTCATTCATCCAAACTCACTTCGGTATCCGTTTACCAATTCACCATTTTTTCGTTATTCTTTATGATTAGGTTTATATTAAGCACAAAATTGACAGTAATATCCCAACTCTGATGTATTGTTTTATTTAGCTGGTTTCAAGTTATCTAGGAGAAGTAGATTATTCTTGAATTTGATCACCTTAAATTTATTAGTTATGAAAATGTTTTTAAAAAAGAAGCAGATAAGAAAATAGTATTTCTGGCACATCACAGAATTCTTTGCAAGTGTGTTTAATGCTCAGTGAATGAATAGATGAAATAAGTAAAATGAAATATCATCTGGGTGCTCGGTCTAAACCCAGAAAGATCAAAGGAATTTAGGGAAATTGTGTGCTCTAGATTGGGATGTGTTCTCCAAGTGCAAGTCTTTTTTGATTTATCCTCATCTCATTTAGGGATTTTCAGGATCAGTAAATTGTTCTCTACTACCTAGAAGGCAACCACAAGAGAAGAAACATGAAAAAGTAACTTTACTTAAGAAAAAATTAGCAAGCGCCTACAGATGATCACATGAACTCATTTTTTGAGACCTAAAGCCATTGAAGAGTTCTTTCCCATCCGTTTACATCAAACTTAGTGACATTCTAGGAGACAGTGGTAAAAGCTGGGAAAGACAGAGTATCACAATTGAAGGGTGTCCTGTATAGTATCAGTTGTAAAAACTAACTTCTATTTAATTTTTAAAATGGGAATGTGGTCAAGGCAATAGATATATTTTGTTTATGCACTGCTGTAAGCAAACAACTCTAAAACACAATGGCTTAAAATAACCATTCTTTTACCCTTTCTCACAATGGCACAGGGAGTGGTATGTTGTAGTGTCCAATTGGACTTTTCACTCTCATGCCTCAGATGTGTATGTGGACCAAAATGGCTTAACTGGGGTCATAGGTCTGGAACTTCCCTTTTTTCTTTCAGTTGCGCTTATGAGTTCTCCTCCAGTGGTGTCAGGGTTTCTGCTTCTCTATTTATTCTCTCCACATAGTTTTACCACATGTGTCTCTAGGAGGGGAGCCATGCTTCTTACATGGAAGCCAGGGCCCCCAGAAGTGCAAAAAAAGCAGCTGCTGGGCCTTCCTCAGGAACTGGGAGAGTGTCATTTCCATAGTATTGTATTGGTTAAGGAGATTTTCTGGCCCAGCCCAGATTTAAGGAGAAGTCACTACACCAAGGTGTAAATACCAGAAGGTATGATTGTGGTGTTCCAGTGGGACAAATCCCAAAGTGCAATTCTTAGCACTTATCAGCTGGAGTCACAAGTCTAAAATCAAATTTGCAAAACATGCATTTGGCTTCAGCAAAATGTGCTGATGTCAAGAAGTGAAGATCATCATATTGATGCTAACGTCCCAAGGATGGACTAAGAATAAAAAACATGCCCTGGAGGAGGAAAGACTTCTTCATCTTTATCTTGAACATTAATTGTTCTGATTAGAGTCATTCTTTTCAGCATCAGAGAACAGAATGAATTTTACTATTCTGCTGTGAATTACCCTCTAGAAAAATTCAACTCTTGAATGTAGAAATAATCATTGCAGGAATATGTTCATTCCTGCAAAATTTTTAGTCTTGGTGCTGATTTCATATAAAAAAATCATAAAAGGATACTAAAAAGGATGTGATCCTTACCAATTGTTATGGATTTTAGCTGAGGGCTAAAGACAAATGCCCAAAGCAATCTTGTACATCAGAATACCACCATTTACATCTTTTGTTCTCTTGTTTTCTTATGTACTGTTCAAGGTCCTACCTAAAAATGAATGAAAGGGCAACTGTCAAGATGACAGCTTAAACATAATCTTCTTTGCATTGTTTCTTTGATGTTCAATTGTGTAATTAATAAAAAAGGCATGTTTAATCATCTCCCTATTCAATTAATTTACGTTATCTCTTTGTATGATATTAAAGGAATGACAAGGCAATTTATACTTTAAAAAAAAATATTTTACTATCTGTTGCTCTAGGACTAATTCAGTTTTGCAAATTAAGATTGGAAGAGATTGCAAGGAACATTGTAGGGAAAAAGGAAACCCTAAATGGATCTCCATGTTTATTAGAGAGTATATTGTTTTCTTAGTTTTCAATTATATTTTATCTATGATTTTAATTTCTCAAACCTCCCACATAGTGAATTTTTTAGATTCTTTCTAATTATTATCCACATCTCTATTTATCTGTCACAAAAAATGACATGAACTCCGCATGCATTTTTATGCAGCTAGCTGTACAGCAGTGCACAGGATGAAATATTTCAATAGCATCTGATGTTGTGTATACTTTTCACCCCAGGAGATTTCTTTCAAGAGAAAGCAGTAGCCAGGATGTCTCAGAGTCTATCAGTATTCATATAGTTTTTATTTTCAGCTTCACAGTAAGCCTCGGGTATAAGAATCGGAGGCCTAAACATGTACCCTTTGTTTATATTTACAAAATAGTGGAGAAAGAGGAAAAGGGAAAAACAACAGTGTAGAAATAAGGTGTTTTTTTTTTTTTTTAAATATATTTCACTTCCCTGGTGTGGAGATATGAGATGCAAAACCATAGCCAAAATTAGCATGTATGTGCACGTGTGTGTGTGTGTGTGTGTGTGTGAGTAGCAACCTCTTTGTTAAATCATAATCAATACCATTCTCAGAAAAACTTACAGGCAAGAATGCCTATTCAACTTTGATATTTTAACAGGCTAATTCTTTTTAATTTGTGGCCTTGGAATGTACAGGTCTAGGTCCATATGATCACTGATTATTTAAAAGAGCATAGTTGATTATGTTTCTTTATTAATAGGGTGACTTTATGACTTGCCTGAAAACCACAAGATAAGTCAAAACCCCCTTTCCCACCCCCTAACCTCCTAACCACTGGTTTTTCTGAACCGCTCGGAATAATCTAAAGCCCTATTCAGCTTGCAGCCAGATGTGAACAATCACTGCTTGACACAGGGAACAAATAACACCTCCTCCAGCCATTACTCTTAAATTGGAGCTCTGCCCTTGATGGAGGCTGGAGTTTGCTCTGGTTTTTGTAACTTGCACATGAACGGTAGGGAGAAAGACTCACAGAGGGAAAAGCAGTGTTTAGGTGGTAAGCTGCAGGCGGATCTGGGCTTGTCTCACCATAGAGGGGTCTGTTTTAAAGTGGAGTGAGGTCACAGGTCACACAGTTCAACCCAAAGGACTAAGTGCACTAATGTATTGGGCAGACACAGACCCATTAAAACCAAACCAAACCAAAAATAAGGTGAGGAAGGGTCCAAGCCAACCTTGAAACCTAAATGACCATTTGTTTTCATTCTTCAAAACATTCGGGGGCCTTCTAGCCAGCCAAGGCTAGAGCTGTTTATGGTTCATAGAGTCTGAGAAAATGGAGCCCTGACATCTGACCTTGCATGAACCTCAGACAGAGCAGAATGAAACAGTCTGGACAGGAAAAGCACTGTTCCCTTAGCAAGCTGCTGTATTTGATGGTCATGGTCAGATTTTACCAAGATTCTGAGATTACACTTCAAAAATAAAACTAAGATTGCTCTTTGACTCCAAGTTGTATTGATTGTTTTTGTTTTTGCTGCCTGAGTCACTCTCTCTTTTTTCCCAAGTTAGATTGCATTCTTTCTCTCCTCCTAGAGATCTAGAATTCATTGCAAAGAATAGCAGCATGTGTCATCTGCAGAGAAGGCCCCTGCTGAGTTAATGTTCAAGACCAAGACATTGGAGCTATAAAAATCAGGAAAACAGGTAGCCTTCCTTAGTGCTTTATTTTTTAATTATTTGTTTTTTATTTACTTTAGCATTTTTCTTAAAAGTTGTTTTTGACAACAGATTGTCCTCTCTTCATAATCTTCATATTGAATTAACTACATCAGAAAAAAAAAAAAAAGAAATGATTGCATCTAACAGGGTAAAAACAAATATGGTCCACAACCTGTTATCAACACTAGTGAAGTTCATGGCTCAATGAATAGAAAAGCGAAGGAAAAGGAACACAATATATTCTTTAAAAGAGACCCAGGTGGACTTGAGAAGGCATTAAATGTATAGAAATGTCCTCTCACCCCCATTACAAACATTTAGTGGAGCAATAGGAACTCTCATATACCGCTGTTGGGAATGCAAAATGGTGCACCCATTTTGCAAAATAGTTTGGTTATTTTTACAAAACTAAACATGATCTTACCATACAGTCCAGCAATCATGCCCCTTGGTATTTACCCAAAGGAGTTGAAATCTTACGTCCACACAAAAATTCGCACACAGATGTGTATAGCAGCTGTATGCATAATTCCTCAAACTTGGAGGAAACCAAAATGTCCTTCAGTAGTTGAATCGATAAATAAACTGTGGTACAGCCAGTCAATGGAATATTATTCATTGCAAAAAATATATGTTATCAAGTCACAAAAAGACATGAAGAAATCTTCAATGAATTTGGCTAAGTGAAAGAACCCAATCTAAAAAGGCTACATACTGTATGATTCCAACTCTGGAAAAGCTGACATTCTGGAAAAGGCAAAACTATGGAGACAACAGAAATATTACTAGTTGCCAGAGGTGGTGGGGGTAGGGGATGAGAGCTGAATAGGTAGAACATAGATGATTTTTAGGTCAGTGAAAATAGTCTGCGTGATATATAATAATCATGGATCTATTTCATTATGTTGTTGTGTTGCGTAGTGGCTCACTTGTGTCTATTTGCAACCCATGGACTGTAGCCCACCAGGCTCCTCTATCCATGGAGTTCTCCAGGCAAGAACACTGGAGTGGGTTGCCATTCCCTTCTCCAGATGATCTTCCTGACCCAGAGATAGAATCCGGGTCTCCTGCATTGCAGGCAGATTCTGAGACGCTAGGTAAGCCCATATTTCATCATATACTTGTCCAAATCCATAGCACGTACAACAGCAAGAATGAACTGTAATGCTAACTATGGATTTGGTACAATGATGAAATGTCAGTGTAGGTTTGTCAATTGTAGCATGTTTTTATAACCCACTCTGGTGGGTGATGTTGAAAATGGAGGAGGCTGTGTGGGGAGGTGGTGTGTGAAAAATCACTCTACCTTCTCTCAGTTTTGTTAAAAACCTAATACTGCTTTTAAAAAATCTTTAAAAAATCACTTAAAATGAAAAGTGAGAATTGGAGGAGGAAAAAAATGCTTTCATATTCATTAAGCAGAAACAGCAAAACTCTTAATATCAGCTCTGGTTCCACTGAGTACTTGTTACTGTGATGCTGTCTGACTTGGTTATTAAGTGGCCAAGAAAGCTTTAGTAGAAAAAACTCACTGGCTTAATTTAAATTTTGGCCACCCCAGCTCTTTGAGCTATGAATAGACTCACTCTCATTTGTTTGGCCTACGGGGAAAATCACCTCTTAAAAGTATGCTTTATTAGAAAGTTACTAGATTTCCCTTGAAAATAGCATTCATGTACTGAACCTTTTAAGAAGGAAAAAGTTTGCTGAACATTGAGCAAACAATTTAAAAAGTGATCAAATACAATATTAATGTTGAGAATGCTCATCAAAAGAAATATACGTGCATATTAAAAACATTAATAATTTGCTTAGTTTTGTCGAGTTGTTTCTTATATATATATATTAAGATGCACAGGGCTAAAATGAAGATCTTAATGAATTTTTATATATGGTATAAACTTTCACCATCGCACATATTAAGATGTAGAATATCTCCAGCATTTAAGAAGGCTCCCACCCCATTCTGCCGTCAGTAGGTACCCCAAGAGGAGCCATTATTCTGTTTAACCTCTCTTTAAATTTTGTATAAGTAAAACATATAGAATGTATATTTTTGTACCTGACTTCTTTTACTCAGCATTCTATCTGTGAGATTCATTTATATCATTATGCGTACCATGAGTTCATTCTTTTTTAATCAATGTACAGGATTCCGTTTTAGTTATAATACCACTGTTTACTAATTGCATAGTTGATAGACATTTTTTCCAGAGTGTGGCTATAATATGAACATTATTGTATATATCTTTTGGAGGAAAAAAGCATTCATTTTGAATGGATTTGTATCAGCAGTGTAGATGCAGGTCAGAGAGTAATTTAACAGGTTCTGCCGAATGTTTTTCTGAAGTCACTGTACCATTTAACTGTCCCACTGATAATTCAAGAGTTTTCATCCTTCTCCACCCTTCATATTCTTAATTTTAGTCATTTTGCTGGATGTTAGTGATAGCTCATCTTAGTTTCTATTTTTCTGATGAATTATGTTGAGCATGTTTTTTTTTTTGTATGTTTATCATCCTAACCTTTTTTAAAAAAGGATTTGGGAGTTCAGCTTAAAAGTTACTCAAGAAGCTTGAGGATGGTGTAAGTTTCTTAGCAGTGAAAAAGAAGATGAGAAAAGAGAACTAATATTTACTTAGTGCCTATCATGTTGTGAGAACTTTACATATGCTATTTCCATTAACTCTTTTAATAGCCATATACGGTAGATGTTTTTTAGTGGATAGTAGAGTTCATATGTTTATGAGTAGAATTTATTCAATTTTCTATTCCCTTCCTATATTCTGATATACCCTAATTTTCCCTTTATTCCACATATGTTGGAAATTAATATTTTTCCAGATTTATGAAGAATCATGGTTATTACTATGGCTTCCCAATGATGTTTCCTTAGCCCACTAACCATCTAACATCATGATGAACAGTCTTCTGTATGCCTTTTGGTGTTTAAATTTTTACAATAAATCATTACCATTATAATTTAAGACACTGTAAAGTTATTTCCATTTTGAAAAAACTCTATCCCTTCCTTCTGGCCAAATGAGAAACCATATCCTTGCCTTTTCAAATTGTTTTGTGAAAGGTAATCAAAGACCTGTTTGCTTTATTACTTATTTTCAAAGGCCTTTAAGATCCTAGCTTTTTTCTTTTTTAATAAGTTGTCTTATCCAAGCTCCTGAATCAAATATTTACACTCTTCTTTAAGTTTTAGCAATTCTCCCTTATCTGTGAAGTGAAAGTCACTCAATTGTATCCAACTCTTTGCGACCCCATGGACTATACAGTCCATGGAATTCTCCAGATCAGAATACTGGAGTGGGTAGCCATTCCCTTCTCCAGGGAATCTTCCCAACCCAGGGATTGAACCCAGGTCTCCTGCACTGCAGGCAGATTCTTTACCATCTGAGCCACCAGGGAAGCCCAAGAATACTGGAGTGGGTAGCTTATCCCTTTCCAGAGGATCTTCCCGACCTAGGAATCGAACTGGGGTCTTCTGCATTGCCGGCGGATTCTTTACCAACTGAGCTATCAGGGAATCCTCTCCCTTATTGAGCATTTTCCTTTTACAAAAATGTTCTCATATTTATACTGAGTCTCACTGAGATAATTATCTTGTTTCAAGAAAAAATAGGATGCAAAATGTTAACTTGAGAGGAAAAGCAATAATTTTCTTAACTTCAAAAGAAGCTTGTGTGGGACCTTGGTAGGGAGTGTCCATGCTGACTGATGGTGTTTCTGACAATATTACTGGGTGAGACATTTCCTACACCCCAACACTCAAATCCTCTGTCCTTACTCAGCCTGCAATCAAAACAAAACCCAAAATCAGAAATGAAGAAAAGCGTCACTTGAAAAAAATTAATTGGCATTTATCGATTTTTTAAAAAGACAAAAATATATCTTAAGTTGTCAGGTTGTTTTTGGCTGTGCCACATGGCTTATGGGATCTTAGTTCCCCAACCAGGGCTTGAAACTGGATCCTTGGCAGTGAAAGCATGTAGTCTTAACCACTAGACTGCCAGGGAGTTTCCAATATTCCTAAAATATTAACCAAAGCCCTTCTAATATCAGTTCTTAAAAATGAAGGTGAAGGTCAACTGGAAAGGTAACTCGATATATGGAGTTAATACCTTAAGCATTTTACACAGGCTGGGTACATAATAGACACTCAAAAATTTTTTGTTTGATTTATCTTATTTTTCCTTGTTCAGATAGTTTTAAATATCAGTATTATATCCATACATTTGCTTATTTTGTGCCTAACAAAACCTGATTCATTTTTTACATCAATTCCTTTTACTGCAAAACAAAAGGCATCTTCCTTGGAATATCATAATAAACCACTTCAACTTCTGAAATGTGCCAGCTCCAGATCAATTTTTTATGTCTTCATTAAGGATGAATACATTATCAACAAGTACCACCAGGAACAAATACATTGACTTTTGAGCTTTCTTGAGTAATGTCAAATGACATGGTCTAAGTCCAGTAGGCCTGTGGAATTATTGTATCATTTCTGAGTTTACCTCTGTCTATTTTCCCTATGTGGGATAATGTTCAGTGGTTGGAGGTGTTTATTTAATGTAAAACACATTCTGTGCCATACATTTAGTGTGTGTGTGTGCTAAGTTACTTCAGTCCTGTCTGACTCTTTGCAACCCCATGGACTGTAGTCTTCCAGTCTCCTCTGTCCATGGGATTCTCTAGGCAAGAACACTTGAGTAGGTTGCCATGCCTTCCTCCAGGGGATCTTCCCGACCCAGGGATCAAACCTGCAGCTCCTGCAATGCAGATGGATTCCTTGCTGCTGAGCCATGGGGATAGATTCACAGAATTGAGTCAGTTGAGAGAAAGCCTAAGGATTTGATGTAAAAATGCTCTCTTGAGTTTGGCAATGTCAATTGCATATATGGATAGACAAGAGGGCTGGCTGCCAGGTCTTCAAAGGAGTAGCAATTTCTGATGTTTTTTCCCAAGTTAGTTTATTTTGCCCTTAAACTGACTTTATTAAGTTGAAGAGTCACCAATAAATCTCTATTATAGAATTCAAAAGACTTAGGCCTCTTTTTGGAGCACTAATGTTTTTCTAAGAAAGTTGGGAGTAATTCAACTCAGTTGCCTTCAGTCCAACTTTATCTGAAAATAAAAAATTAGCCCTTCATTAAGACAGAGTAGGGAATTGGACAACACACACTTACACACACACACAAACCAAGACCCGAATGAGGGTGAGACAGTGACCGGGTATTTGGTTGGAGTCACTGCTCAAATTGTGGGGAATGATATTTCTAGGTTGTTATGTTGAGTGTTTGTGAGCAGGCTATTCCAAGATTTTTGGATAGGCTGAACAGGATATGGCTGGGTGTGACAAAGATGTGGCTGCTCAGGAAGAAGCAACCCAAACCAGGAAAGGACATGACAGAAATGCATGACCTTTATTTAGAGGAAAGTTCCTGCATCCTTGTAGATTTGAGGTCTTAATCTATGAAGATGTGTGTGTAACACCAAGGGAAAGGAAAGGTGATTTTCACCACTCTCTCTTGTTTAGCTTTAGTTTTTATTAAACCCAACGGGGAGACATGGTACATTCCACTGAAGATATGTCTTTCCATGGTAGTGTGTCCATGAAGATGACTGCAGAAGACAGAAGCAGGGAACAGAAGAGGGAGAACCGTTTGAAATGAAATGCAGTATTAGAAGGAGAATCATCATGGCTCACATCTTACCACCTTTGATGTGACCTGTGGCTTAGAAGAAAGAGGTAAAATCTTTGCACATTTCAGAAACAGTGGTTGAAAATCAGAGTAAACCACCTGATAAATGGTAAATAAATAATATGGTGCCCTTCTCCCCAAATTCACAGGGCAGTTCCAATTTTTACTCCAGTTTGTGTGAGAGTGATTTTAGAGGTCTAACTGGAAGTACTTTCTCATTCTTACTTATTTACTTTCAATAGATATTGTTGAATATGTCAATATGTGAAAGTTTCGCATTCCTTGAGTGTGAACTGTTAGGTGAGAAGACAGAAGTTAAAGTGAAAAAACAGCAGTGATCACATAACGGAAGGCTTTCCTTTTCCCCTAAAGAGTTGGCATTTATCCTATAGGACCTAAGAAATAGTATACACAAAGGGGAATCATTGAAAAGCTTTAAAGAGAGAAAATAATTGTATTAAAGTACTATAAATAGTCAATGTTCATCTTTCTTTTGCTTTACATGATTGGTTTAAGGTCATGGTTCCCAAATTTATCTGAACCTTAGAATCATCTGGGGATCTTTGTAAAATTCCAAAGCCCCAACCACATCCCCAGCCAATTAAATCACAATCTCTAGGAGTGTATGTTGGGAAACATAGAAATAAACAGAAAAAAAGTGAGTATTATCTAGGAGCAGATTGAATTGACTTGAGATGGATTGTGCCAGTTCTTTTATTTATTTAGCATTTGTTTTGTTTTTTATGACTTTTTACTTCCTAATTTTTAAGTGATGGTAAATGGCAAGATGAAAAAGTGCCAAGACCTCTCACTAATACAGAAATCTATTCAGTTGTGTTAATGCATAGACAACTTCGTATCTTGCTAGAATAAGTTGGAGCTTGGGATGAGGCAGAAAAGATTTTCTGAAGACTATATCCTTGAGTCCATAAATTTCCCTTTACCTCTCCCTTTTGCCCCTATATATTTTCAATATAGCATTGTATTTATACAGTATTTGTGCTTAGCGAGAAGATAGTATTTATTTTTACCATGATGTAGTGATATATCTGAGTAGACATGACCATATGCCTCAGTTGTAGGTACACTCTGTTCTTTTGCAGTTCAGGTGAAGATCACTTAACGTGTGTCCTGTGTCACACTTTTCTCTTCTCCTTTGGGTGCAAAGCAGAAACTTTCCCTTTGACTTTCCTTGAATAATGAGGAGGAATTTTTTCTTTTCTTTTTTAGTTATAACATCCTATTTAATTAAAACATAAACACATACACACACACACAAATGCAAGCTATGAACTCTTCTTGGCCTAGCTACTGACCTTAAACTAGAACATTTGCCTGAAATGAAGTATAGAGAAAATGATTCTTCACTTTACCTCCAGATTTGGTAAATGTAACATGTTGCTAGGAAATCTGATTTCAGACAAGTGTTCCGTCGCTTCTGATATGCTTTGTCTGCTGTCACTTTCAGAAACACTGAATTTGGCAGTTGAGATGCAAAGATAAATAAGAGGAGGAGGACTTCCCTGGCTGTCCAGTGGTTAAGGCCCTGCACTTCCAGTGCTGGGGGCACCAGTTCAATCTCTAGTTTGGGAAGATTCCCACAAGGCACATGATGCAGTCAAATAAATAAGTAAATTGGGGGAAACGGCCTTAGAAGTGTTTTGGGTTGAAACAATTTTTTTGGCTTCCATATTTGTCATAGATATTGTTCTGAACGACAATGATTTTTCTCCTGCCACAAGGTCTAAGTACAATGTCCAAGCAGGACCCTCTTCCATCTTTGAAGTAGGCTTTTCATCTCTCTCTCTCTCTCTTTTTTTTTTTCTGGCTTCTCATGGCATATTTGCTTTTCCACACCATCCATATTGTTTTGTGTTGGAGTTTTGGATTCTCCTCATTTGTTAGCTTTGTCCCTATGCTTAATCTTATTTATTTATTTAATACTCATCCATTAGGGGCTTTACCTGGCCAGCCCAGCCAATGGATCTCTAGGTTCAGGTGATCCACCGTGGCTGTCTGTTCAGTAGTAGTTTTGCTGCTGAGGTAGGACGTTGCCATGGAATGAATGTTGAACTGGAAACTCTGTGATCTAGTCTCGCTTTCCTATTTAGCCACGGAATGATCTTGAACAAGTTCTCTTTCTAAAGTCTGTCTTCTTCTTCGGAAAGTGGAGAAACTAATCTCTACCTAATCATGAAAAGAAGTGAAATGCTCTGTATGTCAAAATAATTTGTAGATGACTGAGGCTGTGGTTCTTAAACTTTGGCTTGCATCAGACCCACCTGGAGGACATGCCTAGCTGAAACCCATCCCCAGATTTTGTGATACAGCAGGTCTGGAGGAGGGCCCGGGAGTTTGTCTTTCTAGATGGGTCCAGGAGATATGAACACTGATGTTGCTGGCTCCAGAATCACACTTTGAGAAGACAGGTCTAAGGCATTATTATAAAATGGCCTAATCTCTAAGTTTACATATGTTCTCTGTGCTTCCCAGTGGATCCAAATTCCCAAGATGCCATTAAGGGTATTAAAGTGAGCTAAGGGTAGTTTGAAAATTGATGAGTAGGTCTTCATAAAGTACCTACTAAATGTGCCCTAGAAGCAAAACAAACAAATAGATGGCACCAGGAAGGTGCCACAAATCTCTAAGAAATCTTATTTTAAACCTTGTATTTTCTCAGATAATGAGTTAATTTATTTTTCTGGATATGGAAGTGGCCAGTGTTATCTTTGAGATGAAGGCGGATATGCTCAGTTGGGTAATCTGAGTGGGGGCCTCCCTAGGTTCTTCCTGCTGCCTACACATTTAACGATGCAGTCCTGGGTGACTATAATGAAGAAGAACAGGGAACTATCAACTTCAAAGTAAATGTGCTATGCTGTAAATGGTCATGCAGAGAGCACACAAGACCATTCTAGCTGGAAAATTAAAATATGTCATGACACAGCTATAAAACTCTTTGCTGCCAAGCCAACATAATTCTGGCTTATGGCCCTTAGACCTCACAAAAGGAGGTTAATTAATGAAACAAACCTGTTGTAAAATGGTCTAAAGAAAATCTGACGGGTTAGGATAAACTTTAAGGTGCCAAATGGGATTACATCTACCTAAACAGAGAAGGAGCTGGCTGGATGTCAGTGAGACTCAGAATGCCTGTGGGTTCATCTGTGAATCTGGCTTCTACAGCATGTCTATGTGTGTAGCATGTATCTTTGACTAGGCATCAGAACAATCGGGCCTTTGAAGGGAGGATAGGTCAGCCTAATTGGGCTTTCCCAAGCAGTTGTGCATACTGTTCAATTAAAAAGGAAAGATGGGTCAGCTTAAAGCCATTCACATGACTCGGATTAGCTGTTCAGGTCCTACAGAGGCCCAAGCTAAGGAATCCTTGCTCACTGTTCCTTCAGGGTACAAGGATGTATCTGGCCAGTAGTGTGGCTCTTGGTTGCCCTCTGCAGGGATAAATATCAGGAGGTTTGCTGGGGAAAAGACTTAAGAGAATTGCAGGCCTTAGGAAGATATATATGCTGTGGCAATAAATTTCAAGGCATGCTGGGCTCTTTAAGGGCCTATCCAGAGTAGGTGATTTAACAAGGAGACAATATTTTCAGGAACCAAGGTTAGTGCTTTAGCTGTACAAGGCGTTGGCTGACTTGGGAAAACAGAGTAATTTAGGTCTGAGACCAATAGGAGAATGATGAGGATTTTTTTCCCCTCTCTTCTTTCGTTAGAAGGCTTGAGCTTTGTGGAGGTGATCTTAGGATAAAACAAAAACAGTGTCATGTGCGTGTGCGCACACACACACACACACACGTCTTGTTTTTATATATTTAGTACTGATGTTAGTGGAACTAATAAAAAGAAGATTGGTCACAGCGTCATAGAAATCAATTCTCAAGCTTTTTCTTATTCAGGTGTTTTGATGGTATTGCTCTCATCTGATACTTGAGGGTCACAACATGAGTTTCAAATGGGTTGTCCTTTAGAGTGGAAATGAAGACGCTGTCCTGGGTCACACACAATAATAAAAAGTGACACCTTTCTTAAAATAGATGCTCTCCTTGGTCTTCAGTTGCAAGGCTTATAGGAAAGAACTTTTCCAGTTCTCTTCCATGAGGCTTTTTCCGGGTAATAGAAATCATCAGCTGAAAAATGGCATATGTGCATTACTCATGCATTTATAAATTAGTATTGATCAACCTTTGGGATATTTTATGACTTCATGGTGACCTAATGCTTTGTCATTTGTCCTCACATGTTAGTTGAAACTAGTAAAAACTGGCTATGCAAATACATGTTCAAAGATAGATTAGAGACTATGGTGGTGTGTAGATTACAGACAAAGAATATATACTCCCACCAGATAATTTGTATCAGTGTGTATTTATGGAGTATACAGAGAGGAGACATTTAGGGAACAGCACAGAAATGGTTTCTAAACAGAAATCTGCCATTTTTCTATTTCTCTTTGTTGAAGGGAGATGAAAGTGTTTAGCCATTTTGGGTAAAATGCAATAAAAAATATCTGTGGGCAATGATGGCACATGTGTGAGGAATAATAGTAAGATTTTAGAAGAGCAAAAATGAAAGAGATGAGAACCAGGCAAGCAACACTTGAAGACTCAGCTTTCTTGTATAATTATAGATTTGGGTGATACTAGCATTTCAAAGTTAGTTGGATTCCACTGGAACCCAGCTTCAGCTGGATGTAAGTATAATATGGATCCCCCAGAAGTTTCATCATGAAATAGGTTTGAGAAAGACCTGGTCTGGCCAGGTGAATTGAATAGTTTTATTAACTGCTAAACTTTTTAGGCTTTCACATATCAGTAAATATTAGGAGTTTCCAAGAGGTAGACATGATATACTAAGTTTCCAATTTTTTAACCATGCAAACTTTTTTTCCACTGTACTATAAAAATGCTGACTTTTGTTATTGTTAGTGTCTTTTCCAGTTCCAAAATGATATAAATAATTGAGTTCATAAAGAGAAACAGTATAAAACAGAAAATGGATATAATTAACCATGTAATTTGGGTGACCATGACTTTGTTTTGCATCCCCAAACATAATTGTAAATTATTATTATTATTTTTCCTTAATTTTCTACATATTGCCTGATTAGGATAAACAAACTTAAGGCAGAAAAAAAAGTCACTAGTAAAATGAGAAAAGACCAGATATTTGCATGGCAATGAAGGAGATCTTTGTTTCAGATTGGTATTCTCTGTAGGATCTCCAGCAACAGCATGTTACTGGTTTTAAAGGCAGCATGATATCTGGCTGTAAAACTGAAGCTCTTCCCCATCTTTATTTTCCACCCTGGTAACTTGTGCAATATGCCCACCACAGGCAGGCTCCATACTGCGCCCATGTCGGGCCTTCATAATTAAGAGAAAAAATGTGGAATGTTCAAAGGTGAGCCACAAAGATTATTAAGGAGCTAGAAAACAAGCACAATTTGAAAAGGTTAAATGAGATGGTTTTTTTTTTTTTCTTTTTAGCCTGCAGGAGAGTAAGTAGAGATGCCAGTTAACAATGCCAGTTAACAGTAATTTCTAGTATGTAAAATGTTATTAAACAGATAAAGATGACCAGCCATTCTCCACAGTGTGGACGGAACAAGAGAAAGGGTCCTTATATTCTAGCTGTAATGATTTATCTTAGACACGGGGAGTGGTTTTCTTACTAGATGGTTTTGCACCATGATTGCAGTGACTTACATTTGATTAGGTCAAAATGTAGTTTCTAAAGGTACTTTACCAGATAACTAATCATGTTAACTTATATTGAATTCTTATTATGGGCCCTGTACCATCTTGGGTGCTTTAATATACTTTGTTCATTTCATTTTCACATGAACTTTTGGAGAAATGTATTTTATCCTTGTTTTATAGATGTAAAAAATAAGCCTTATAGTTTTAGCTAGCATCCATTTTTAAGTCAGTTTTCTTTCTTTTAATTTATTTTTAATTGAAGAATACTTGCTTTACAATATTTTGTTTGTTTCTGCCAAAAATCAATATGTATCAGCCACAGGTATACCTATGTCCCCTTCTTCTTGAACTTCCCTCCCACCTCCCACCCCATCCCACCCCTCTAGGTTGTGGTAGAGCCTGGATTTGTGTTCCGTGAGTCATACGGCAAATTTCCACTGGCTTACTATTTTATATATGCTAGTGTGTATGTTTCCATGCTACTCTCTCAATTTGTCCCACCCCCTCCCTGCCTCCCCCAACTTGAGGTCAATTTTCAAAGCTAGATCTGCCTGACCCTGAGCCCCATAATGTATAACTTCCCCACTGCTGTGATCTCCTTGGGTAGGTCAGTTAATGTTTCTTTGAGTTTGTTTCTCAACAATAATATATCTATATTAAACTATAGATTAAATAATTAATTTATATTAAATAATATTAAATGATTGTTAAATAATAAAAATTTTACTTTATATATTTTATATTTATATATCATTTATATAATATAATATAATATAAATAATATATAAATATATATAATATGTATACAATATATAATATAATGTAATTATATATAATATAATATAAATATATCATATATAATACATAATATAAAGATATAATATATAAATAATATATAATATATTGAATATATAATGTGTAATGTTATATATTTATAATAATAAAATATTGAATAATATTAAATAATATATCTAGAAATATATCTACTAATAAATAAATATAGGTATAGTTATTTATAAATATATAAATATAGATATATTATATATTAATATAATTATTATATAATTATATATGATTATATTGTATTATAATATATTTTATAATAATAAAATATTAAATAATTATTAAATAATATTAAATAATAGATCTATATTAAAATATCTATATTATATATCTATATCTAAATATCTATATTAAAATATACTAAACAGATTTACTGTAGTAAGTAGACTAAAGGAAAGTTAAACAAATTTTGCCTTTTTTCTTGGCACAAGGAGATAAGTGTGTTCTCGTTGGAGAAGAGCTACTGTAGTGGTTTTGTGTGGCTCTGGGGGTTGCAAACTGGATTTCGTGCTCCTCACCTTGCCTTGACTTTTACTGATCACCCTCCTGGGAAGGGGCCTCCCTGGCAGCTCAGTCAGTAAGGCCTGCCTGCAGTGCAGGAGACCTGAGTTCGATCCCTGGGTCAGGAAGATCCTCCGGAGAAGGAAATGGAAACCCACTCCAGTATTCTTGCTTGGAAAATCCTATGGATAGAGGAGCCTGGTGGGCTACAGTCCATGGTGTTGCAAGAGTCAGACATGACTTAGCAACTAAACCACCAACCAACTTGCTGGGAAGAATCCAGCAAGTGTGGCAGGGGGAGTCCTCGGCACCTGGGCTCAACATAAGATGAGCCACCTCCAACAGTGTGCAGATGTGGACTCCAAATTCTAGATCATGCTGCCTTCCTCATCCAGAGGCAATGCCTTCAGTGTGCGGTTGTGGTGTGTGGAACCAGGGAGCATCCAAATCAGAGAATCAGGTCACATAAGACAGCATCTTACCAAATCAGATCCAGAGCATAAGGTCATGCAGTCAGGGCTGATGAATATTATGTAGGGATATTTGTATAAAAATGAAAAAATACAGTCCACAGAAAGGGTCCAACAGCATATATATCAAATGATTTCTTGCCAGGCTCATTTCGTCACTCACGTAAGAGAGCTCTTCTCAAGTCTTCAATGGTGTTGAATCTTCTAGCACTGATTTCCGTGGGCTTATAGGTGATTTTCCTAATAGTCTCTCTATCATCCTCCTGTCCCACTTGGAAGAAAAATATACTGAATAATTGAATATACTTTCCTAATATTTGTCATTACCTAGCTCATTTGCCAGCCACTCTGACAGAACCCCAAAGCTGTTCTGGCTTGGTATTGCAAGTACACAGAACTATGCATGAGGATCATCGGTATCTTTCAGGTTGTTCAGCAGAATTACTAATTGTCCCTGATCAACTGCTCTTTAATTGTCCTCAGTTGCTACCAAAATCATGCCTGATTCTGTGAATCTGTACCCTCCCCAGCTACCCTCTCCCTCAGCAGACAGCTGTCCTTCTCATTTTATTATTAAAAATATAAAAGACACCCTCAATCCTGAAGTCCTTCAGCTCTCAAATGTGTTATCTGCAAACATCTTACCTCTTTGATTTCCAAAGAAGAGTGACCCTCATTCCCGCTAAAATGGATATTTCCCCCTGAGTGCTAAGTCCCACCACAGCCCTTCTACTGGGAGACCTTGCTTTAGGAACCACCACCATCCTGTCCTGCTTCTTCAACCCCTTATCCTCCAGCTCTCTTTCCCCTTGGAATATAAGTGTGGGGAAATATCACTCATATTTTTTAAAAAGTCCTTCTTTTCACTGTATTACTCTTTATATTTCCTTTTATTTCAGACAAGTCTTCAAAAATGTTTGTATTGTGTCCACAGTCTTCTCTTTCATTCACCTCACCTGGATTCAACATATGCCCTGATATTTTCTTAGTCCACTGAAACTATACTCTCAGAGATTATCAACATCTTCCTAGATGTCCAGTCCAGTGGTGACCTGGAAACCTCATCTCACCTTATAGATTTCTCTCTGGTGATAGACACGCCTTCCTTTTTGAAACACAATTTCCCCGATTCCATTTTTCCTCATTTGTTTCAAACATCTCTTTCTATTCCTCATTAGTCACTAATTTCAGGCCTTCTTTTCTGCTTTACTCCTAGATTTTAAAGTATCTCAGGATTTTGTCTTCAGTTGACCTTCTTTTCCCTTCCTTTTTGGAGTATAGTCAGTCCTCTTTTCCAGGCCCTTGACTTCATTAACCACAGGGCAGCTAATGGCTCCAAAATTTCACTTCTACCATCATTCTTTCTTCTAAGCTCCGGATACATTTATCTGATTGCCTATAGAATCGCCATTTGGGTATTTTTACCCATATTTCAAAGTCAACAAGTCATATTTTAAAGTTTATAGCACTTCCTACATGGGAACAACAAAGTGAAAAGAAGTAGAGATAAAAGATTGATAATTCCAAGATCAAAACCAGAAGTTTGAATAAAGAGCATAAATTTTAATTTGTGGTGGTTTGATTTGTATCATACATGAATAGATTATACTTCTAAATGAAAGAAGAAAAAGCGACTATAAATGGATTGAATGACAACACTTTCTGTCTGATTAACACAATGTCAGTGTGAGGTCGAAAGGTGAGTGGGGCTTCTACTGCATCAACACTGGGAGAGTTATTTCTCACTCCTCATTTTTCCCCAGAAAAGAGATCATCTACATTACATTCTCAGGAGAGAACAGTACTGGATAAACAACTACTTTCTGTCCCTTAACAAACCCTCAGGTCCAGAAGAATTTCTAATATTATTGGTAAATTTTGGGGAAAGAGCAGAGCATGATGATCTGCTCAAGCCTGTCTCTGTCTCCCTTTCTCTCTCTCTTTCCCCCTTACATCTGATTGCCTACAGGAAGGGCAACATCTTCTTTGGTCTAGTTATCTGGAGCAAAGAGAAAAAATTCTACTCAGAGTTTAATAGGATATCCATTGATACTTGTTCAACCCAGATTATATTCTTAAACTGAAATTATGAACTCCATCAGTTTAACTTCCATATTTACATTTTTTAAAGTTTGGAAAGAGAAGAAAGGAGTATCATTTATTTACTTTTAAGATACCAACACATTAATAATGATCAAATGTCATCAGATATTCTTAACCTTGTGGCTTTGCAAGTTGCTCAAGATACATTTATCTTTATAGCTGTTATTGAATCACAAACATTGATTCTTTTCTCTAACTCTATAAAAGGGATAATCTTTTAAATTCATGTATACGGACTTGGCAAAATTTTTTATGTTATACACAGTTATGATGTATTTTTTAAAATGTATATAATTATATAGATATTATGTGATAATGAAATGAAGAGACTCAAAGTATATAGCATTGTCCCAGGAAGGAGTTTTATTAGCTATCATTAAAGTATTTTGAAAATGAGTAAAAAAAAAAAAGAGTATTTTTGATGTAACATAAAAATGAGTTTATATGAAAAAGACATCTTGTATTCATGGATTGGAAGCTTCTCCAAGCGATCTACAGATGTGGTACAATCTCTATCAACATCCCCACAGTCTTTCCTGCAGAAATGGAAAAGCTGATGCCACTTCACACCTAGGATGACTAGAACAAAAAAAAAAAAAAAAGAAAAAGAAAGAAAAATATCAAGTGTAGGTGAAGTTCTAGAGAAATTGCAATACTCATTTATTGCTAGTGGAAATGTAAAATTGTTCAGCAGCTGTGAAAAATAATTTGACTATTCCTTAAAAAGGTTAAATAGAATTACCATATGATCCAACACTTGCACTCATAGGAGTATACGTTGTTGTGTTCAAACAAGAATGTTCATAGCAGCACTATTCACAAAGGCTAAAATGTGGAAACAACCCATATGAGCATTGGAATGCATAGATACACAAATGGTGGTATATCCATACAACATAATATCATTCAGCCATAAAAAGGAATGAGGTTTTGATACATCAACAAAGTTGATTAACCTTGATGATATTGTGCTAATTGAAGGAAACTAGATACAAGAGGCTACCTGGTACATACTGTATAAGTCAATTCACGTTAAATATCCATAATGGGCAAGTTGATGGAGGCAGAAAGCAGATTAGTTGTTGCCAGGGACAGAGGGTGTGGAGGATGGAGGTTTAATGGATATGATTTCTTTTTTTTTTTTTTTAGGATAATGAAAATATTCTGGGACTAGGTAGTGGTGATGGTTTCATGACTTATGCCATTGAATTTATCATTTTAAATGGGTAAAATGCTAGACTTTATGTATATTTACCACACATATATTTATGTACCAACTTATATATATTTTACTACAATGAAAAAAAAAAAAACAAACCTGCATAAACAAGACTTGATGATTCCTATAATAAGATAGGATCTTCCCTGGTGGCTTAGACGGTAAAGCATCTACCTACAGTGTGGGAGACCTGGGTTTGATCCCTGGGTCAGGAACATCCCCTGGAGAAGGAAATGCAAACCACTGCAGTACTCTTGCCTGGAAAATCCCATGGACGGAGGAGCCTGGTAGGCTGCAGTCCATGGGGTCGCAAAGAGTTGGACACAACTGAGCAACTTCATTTTCACTTTCACTTATAATAAGATAGAGTGATAACTTTTTTTGGCTGGTTAAGGAAATATAGTGGAAAGATTCTCAACCATACTTAGACAACACTGAACTCTTCACACTATTGTTTCTTGTTCATGCTATAAGATACTATGTTTCTTTTTAACCAACTGCTTCTAAAATAGAGGCATATCCAGGAGTAAGAAAAAAAAATGTATTGAAGGCTTGTATCTTGCAATCACAGAAAAAGACACTACAATATTTGAAAAAGTATGAATTGTCTCTCTTTGAGGTATTCATATTTAGTTAGCTATTGTTTCAATATTTATACTCTATTATTGAAATGAAAACTTTAGTGATTTCCTAGGGCAAGGATTATGGGTGTGTGCTTTGGAAGAAGGAGAATAAAGGAGCTATTCAGAAAGATATATATAGTCTTTAAAACATAGATTTATAAACAGAAATCTTTTTTAAATACATGAAAGACATCATCAATGAAGTGAACATTTTCTTTTCTTGTCAAGGAAGGCTAAAATGTTTCATTCCTTGTAAAACACATTGAGAAAACACGGGTTTCTGACTGACTGTTGATTAATTTCGTGCATAAAGTGCTGACTATTTTTAGAGGAAAAAGACCTTTTTTTTTTAAAAAAAAAAAACAAACAGATTGAGTTCAAATTAATTAGACCTCATCAGTATGGCTTAACCTCTCATCCAGTTCTGCTCTTTTAAATTTTAATAACTGCAGTTTCCCAATCTCTAACTCCAGCTACTGTCATGAATGACGTTTTTAGGAACATTCTACTCCTGCTGTGGTGTCTTTAGTATTTCCATTTCTACCTAGGGGGCATAAAGGTTTGTATTTTCACACAAAAGTAAGCTATGTTCTCCTGTTTCAGTTCAGTTCAGTCCAGTCGCTCAGTCGTGTCCGACTCTTTGTGACCCCATGAATCGCAGCACACCAGGCCTCCCTGTCCATCACAAACTCCAGGAGTTTACTCAGACTCATGCCCATCGAGTCGGTGATGCCATCTAGCCATTTCATCCTCTGTTGTCCCCTTCTCCTCCTGCCCACAATCCCTCCCAGCATCAGGGTCTTTTCCAGTGAGTCATCTCTTCGCATGAGGTGGCCAAAGTACTGGAGTTTCAGCTTCAGCATCAGTCCTTCCAGTGAACACCCAGGACTGATCTCCTTTAGGATGGAGTGGTTGGATCTCCTTGCAGTCCAAGGGACTCTCAAGAGTCTTCTCCAACACCACAGTTCAAAAGCATCAATTCTTTGGCGCTCAACTTTCTTCACTGTCCAACTCTCACATCCATACATGACCACTGGAAAAACCATAGCCTTGACCAGACAGACCTTTGTTGGCAAAGTAATGTCTCTGCTTTTTAATATGCTATCTAGGTTGGTTATAACTTTCTTTCCAAGGAGTAAGCGTCTTTTAATTTCGTGGCTGCAGTCACCATCCACAGTGATTTTGGAGACTGTTTCCACTGTCTCCCCATCTATTTCCCATGAGGTGATGGGACCAGATGCCATGATCTTAGTTCTCCTGTTTAGATATGTATAAAAGAGAGGTGGAAGATAAAGGCTGTTTATCAGATTTGTTTGATATAAATGTCTACATTTTAATTGTAGATATCAGATAAACAGTGCAGAAAGCAGCATTTTAACAACACACTCTTTTTCTGTTTGTTTGTTTCTTGTCTACTCCACATGGCAAGTGGAATCTTAGTTCCCTGGCCAACCCAGTCCCCTTGCATTTTAAGTGCAGAGTCTTTATCATTGGACCACCTGGGAAGTCCTAACAGCAAATTATATAGATGATAGAATGAAATTCACTCAGGTGGTATATTAAATATAATATCTGTGTTTTACAAAGTAGAAAGAAAAGACCTGGCTCCTCTGTACTTTGGGGCAAATGGGAGGATTGTTGTAGTGATGACTAAATGCCTCGATTTAGTCAAAGAAATTTGAATGAACACATCTAGATGGAAGCATTTGAGAACCAGTGGGCAATTCTTTACCAACCCTTTCTACCACCATGGCATTCAGAAATGTTTCAGCTGTGAGAAACCCTATCCTTTATGAGCTCTTACTTGAGGACAGTATGAAACAGTTTCAATTGAATCAAATTGAACATGTTGCATCAACGAGTTTTATTTATTTATTGTTTTAAATTAATTAATTTATTTTAATTAGAGGCTAATTACTTTACAATATTGTAGTGGTTTTTGCCATACATTGACATGAATCAGCCATTGGTGTACATGTGTCCGCCATCCTGAACCCCCCTCCCAAATCCCTCCCCATCCCATCCCTCAGGGTATCCCAGTGCATAGGCCCTGGGTGCCCGGTCTCATGCTCTGAACCTGGACTGGTGATCTATCTCACATATGGTAATATACATGTTTCAATGCTATTCTCTCAAATCATCCCACCCTCATCTCCTCCCACAAGTCCAAAAGTCTGTTTTTTACCTCTGTGTCTCTTTTGCTGTCTCACATATAGGGACATCAGTATGATCTTTCTAAATTCCACATATATGCATTAATATACTGCATTGGTGTTTTTGTTTCTGACTTACTTCACTTTGTATAATAGGCCCCAGTTTCATCCACCTCATTAGAACTGATTCAAATACATTCTTTTTAATAGCTGAGTATGTGCACCACAGATTTCTTATTCATCTGTCTCCCAATGGACATCTAGGTTGCTTCCATGTCTAGTTATTGTAAACAGTGCTGTGATGAACACTGGGGTACACATGTCTCTTTCTTTGGTGAAATGTCTGTTTAGTTCTTTGCCCTATTTTTAGATTGGGTCATTTATTTTTCTGGTAGTGAGCTGCATGAGCTGCTTGTATATTTTTGAGATTATTTGTCAGTTGCTTCATTTGCTATTATTTTCTCCCATTCTGAAGCCTTTCTTTTCACCTTGCTTATAGTTTCCTTCATTGTGCAAAAGCTTTTAAGTTTAATTAGGTCTCGTTTGTTTATTTTTGCCTTTATTTCCATTACTCTGGGAGGTGGGTCATAGAAGATCCTGCTGTGATTTATTTTAGAGAGTGTTTTGCCTATGTTTTCCTCTAGGAGTTTTATAGTTTCTGGTCTTACATTTAGATCTTTAATCCATTTTGAGTTTATTTTTGTGTATGGTGTTAGAAAGTGTTCTAGTTTCATTCTTTTACATGTGGTTGACCAGTTTTCCCAGCACCACTGGTTATAGAGATTGTCTTTTCTCCATTGTATATTCTTGCTTCCTTTGTCAAAGATAAGGTATCCATAGGTGCGTGGATTTATCTCTGGGCCTTCTATTCTGTTCCATTGATCTATATTTCTGTCTTTGTGCCAGGACCATACTGTCTTGACGACTGTAGCTTTGTAGTATAGTCTGAAGTCAGGCAGGTTGATTCCTCCTGTTCCATTCTTCCTTCTCAAGATTGCTTTGGCTATTAAAGGTTTTTTTCTATTTCCATACAAATTGTGAAATTGTTTATTCTAGTTCTGTGAAAAATACCATTGGTAGCTTGATAGAGTTTTAAATCATTGACTCTGGAATTGCTTGTTACAGAGGCATTACCGTCTTTTACTAAGACAATATATTATAGACTTAAGCAGCATATACAATGTGACATGTAACATGAATATGAATGCATTTAGAAATGTACATGAAGTGTTATAACACAAAATATAATAGTATCTAATAGTATATACATAGTCCTGTATTGTTGTTATTTCTATGATAATTTTCTGCTCTCTAAGAAATTGAGGTAGCCCTATATTAGAATAGGGATGTGTTTGCTCTGGGTCCTATCTGTGTCCTCTTCTTTTGTCATCAAGTTCAGGATAATTCATGGTTCTATTTCTGTGTATTAGACTGTTTCATTCTAATCAGTCTGAGACTTTAGACAGTGCTGTGCTGTGCTCAGTCATGTTTGACTCGTTGCGACCCCTTGGACAGCAGCCCGCCAGGCTCCTCTGTCCTTGGGGATTCTCCAGGCAAGAATACTGGAGTACCCTCCTGTACTCCATACCCTCCAGAATACTGGAGAATACTGCTATATCATCCTCCTTAGACATAGTACTTCTTGGTATAAAAGCAAACATATATTACAGAGTGCTCTCATTCTTTAAGCCTGAAATTTTGGAAACTTAAATCTATAAATTATATCCACAATATTTTATTGAGATTACTGTAGCTGTGTTCTGTTTCTGATTATTGATTCTTCAGAAAATGAAAAATCCTGGAAATATAGCTCTGCTGGTGTCTCTAAAGTCAGCAGAAAAATGCTTATCCTGGTCTTTCTGTGATTTCCTTGGGGTTTTGCTATTTTCTTGGAATTTTTGTTGCAGGTTTCATTGTCATAGAACACTGCAGGTTTCTTTCACTAAAACATCTCAGTAGTGATTATATAGTTATATGTGCAATCATTTTTAATGTGTCTTCCAAGAATTAGGCTGTGAGTTCTAGAAGTATGATCTGTTTACTGCTCTGTCCCCAGAAGCCAGCACCAAGCCTGTCACATAGTAGGTTTTCAGACAAATATTTATTAATAAATGACTGAAAGAATTTTCCAAAGTTATTTTCTTCTCAGCTGTCTGGTGTTTTTTTCTCCTCCCAGGACCACTTCTGTTTACATGAGAGCTTGGTGAAAATCTATGGAAAAATGAATTGCATGATTAGTTTAGAGGTCTATTTTCCTCTTCTTCCATCCTACCCAATTTCGTCTGCTACAGGAGAGCTACATAATTGAAACCTGCTTGTGGTTCCGAATACCGAGCATCTAAAACCATGTAAATCTCTTCATTTTTAAATTTTTTTATGATTGTGATTTATGGTGGTGATGGTGAGCCTGGGTGTCAGGAGGGAGTGTTGTATTTGTAATTAGCGAAACAGATGTTGAAGTCTTCATCTGAAATGATGTTGCCATTATAATAGTTCTCATTGCTCACTGATCATTTTCTAGTTCACCTATTGAAATTCTCACTGGAAAGATCTGGGTCTCAAGATAATGCTCACCAGATGAGGGTTTCACTGTTGTAGAGGACCAAAAAATTTTTGATTCATTATGCTTATAAAACAAGACCTCCAAAGCTCCCATGTGCAAAGACATGGGAACAGAAACAAATTAAAACATTCTATTTTTTTTTTTCCCCTTTTGGAGTCAAAGTATTGGATGCAAACATGTTTATGCACTGACTTTTGGACTCTGAGTTATTACAGAATTTACCTAGCTTATTATCTTGATCAACATCCACTTTTTTCCCAGCTGATCAAAGGACAGAAGAGAGAAACCTGCGTCCTCAATCAACCTAATCCTATTCAAAGGTAAACATCGCTAGGGTAATCAAGTGTATCTCAGCACTCTGAGTTATGGAATGAAAAATACCATTAGTGCTCTCCCCATGGTGTTCCCCCATCAGAGCGGGGGTCACACAGGTGACTCTGATGGCGGCTGAGATGATTTGTCAGCTCTGCTCACCCTGGCAGCTGGGCAGTAGAAAGGATGTGATACTGTTGATTTTAGTTCAGTTAGGATTTGTCAGAGGATGGTGTCATTGAATAGGAATGGGTGTGAAAATAGGGGTGGATACCAGAAATCATTTTAGGCCTATTCATCTCTCTCTCTGCTTCCTTCATGCAGCTCCTCCGACCCCTGGTCCCACAACCTTGAGTATAGAACAGTCCAGACATGTCTGGCTAAGGTCAAAAAGAACTTGAGTGTTGCAAATATGGCCAGAGAGCCTTGAGAACAAATGTATGCCTGTGTGACCACCTAGAATACATCATGAGGGCAGGCGCTCATCTTTTGGTTTCTCACTAAATCTCCAGCTCCTAGCACAGTAAATGGTAGATGCTAGAGTCTTAGTAATTGATTATTAGACCATTTTACATGCCAGGAATGTTACTAAAAAATAAATGGTCCTTTGTTAGTTGTGAATGTTGAGTCAAGTAGACCTGGATTTTAGGCTCAATAAAATACTGAAAATATCTAGAACCAGATGCCAGATCTCAGATGCAAGTGTGCAGACAAACTTCTCTTATTATGGGGTGGAAACACTTCTCTGTCTGGTTTCACCAGTGGAAATAATTGTCCACATCTGAACTTGTATGAACCAGGCTGTTCCTTCTGCAAATGGAATTCTGCTCTTAGGAAGGAATAAACGTCAGCCAGTGAGCAAAAGGAGCTACATATGAGATAGGAAATTCAGGTAATGAGTTACAGAGCTGCACTGAACAAATCTGCTTTGATGTGACATAGGAGTGCTGGTAGCAATAAGATGCTGGCCACGCCCATTTGATAAAGCACACGGAAAGGCAAATTTAACCTTCCAGTGTAAGAGCCTCTATAAATGTGTGTGTGCACATAGCACTCTTTGATCAGTTAATGGAATCCCCACGAACACACAGTTTTATCCCCAAATGGCTGTTAGTCAAGTTTTTCACCTTTTGCTTTCACATTCTTTCATGCTGCCCCTTGACTTCAGAGTCATTCTCTATTCTACTTCAAAGAGCATTGTCTGTTTATTATCCCTATTGTGTACAGAAGAAAAAGAAGAAAAAACTTTTAAATAGAGCATTGCAAATTTGCCCAGAATATATATCTGCGTGTAGAAGAATGATTGTGTACCAGAGCAGACCTGCAAAATCCCATTCATTTACCAGGAGATGTTCACAATTAGAGAAATGTCTCAAGCTCTGTATCTTTCCATAGGGTTGAGTGCTTTTCTTCCTCTGATAGAGACATTTAACAGGTGGCACATCATTTCAATTAGTTAGCACTCCAATTTTTTAGACAGTGAGGGCTTCATTTTATTTTCATAAATAAGTTTGAAGAATAAATCCCTAGTGCATGGGTGACTAATGCTGTAAGTAAAATATTTTAGTGTAAGCTACATGAAGTCAGACTCAAACATGTTAAAAATCAACGCTTCTTCAAATTAGGATACCCATCTTATTTTCACCAGGCGCTGTTGCTATCACATTATTTATATTTGTGTGTATGTGTGTGTGCACGCTCAGTGGTGTCTAACTCTTTGTGACCTCATGGAGAGTAACCTGCTAGGCTCCTCTCTTCATGGAATTTTCCAGGCAAGAATACTGGAGCAGGTTGCCATTTCCTTCTCCAGGGGATCTTCCCAAGCCAGGGATTGAACCCACGTCTCTTGTGTCATCTCCTGCATTGGCAGGTGGGTTCTTTACCAGCAGAGCCACTGAGGAAGGCCTGTGTATATTGAGATTCTCTAATAGTAATTTGGGAAGAGCTAGCAAGGGTAAGCATCCAGCACCAGAGGACTGTCAATTGAGGATGGGAAAGACTGAGGTCCTGGTTTCCAAAACTCTACTTTCGAGTTGATAGAAATCAGAAGCAGAGAGAGGCAGGGTGACTTGCCATTGTATCATTTAGGAAGAAAAGAGCAAAACTGAGTTATTTATCATTCATGGATTTTTTTTTCTTCTCCTCTTATTCCTATAGTCTCATCTGAATTTTTGAATAGTCGTGGTGATCAGATCCAGACAGGCAGTGTCATTATCGCATGAGACAATCTGGTGTCTGTCTTGTTTGTTTCACCTGGCAGGTCAATGCCTTTCCATTAGCACCCGCACTGCTGTGCCGGGCGGAGCACATCGCAGCTGGGCATCTGCAGGTGATGGCTTCCAGGTGTTAGCCTACAGAAAATCACTGAAAGTCAATGCAGACGTCGAGCTCCAGACATTCAGCTGCAAAAAGCCTTCCAGGCAAGGTCATGGTTTTGGTCCTTGTAGCAGAAACTGAAGAGAAACTCTGAAAGCCCTGCCCATGCTGTCCCAGAGGGGGAGCTGACAAAAGTTGGCTGCATTGCGGAAAAACACTTCAGGTATATAAAATGTCCACCGCTCCCTGAGGCATGAGAAAGAGTTTAAAGTGTAGTTTGAAGGAAAACAAAAACTACCTCTTGAATGTTGTCTGCACGTGGCAGGTAAATGAATCTTTTCTGAGTGAAGGTCCCTTTGTCTCTTGGCAACCCAGCATTTATTCCTTCATGCTCAGTGGTGGGAAATTTCCCCCTTCCAAAATTCAAGCCATCTGCACTATTAGCAACACAATCAATCCTAGCCAATAAATCACCCCACCCGATATTCTTGACAACACAAATTCTGTAGTATGTTAAACCATTATAATAGATGACAACATGGTATGATCTATGAGGCCTCTTAACACTATCCACTTCATCCAGCTGGGAAAATTATGGCCCCCAAATCTTCATAATTTGGGGCACTTATGTGTGCTGAACAGACTGAAAAATGTGTCAATTCTGTGGGATTTAAAAACCACTCACCCATGGAAGACACACTCAGCTTTTCTTGAAAGAAGACACTGGGATCAAAATATCTTTTCTGTGGCCAAGTAGACAGAGAGTTAATAAAAATCAACAATCTGGTAGCTAGTTAATCACGCAAAATGGCTTCTTGCAGTAGCAAGTAAAACTTTTTTTTCTGGCTTGGCTTATTCTGTGTGTAGTTCTATTTCTTGAGATTACATTTTACAAATGAGATAAGCTATTTTTTGCTGTGAGAATTATATGTAGTGCTTTGCAAATATTAAAGCATTAATATCCTCAGTCTCCTTAAGGCAGACACACTGGAAGCATTCTGTTTCAAAAAAATCCAGAAACAATGTATGAAGAATGCATCCAACACTTTCCACAATGATTAAAAAAAAAAAAAATCTTGTGCAGAATTGCACCGAATGACTCATTATGAATCTTCTTGATTATTTCTTCACCAGGTAACTTTTCTTGAGATTGTATCAACTTCTGCAATAAAAAATAATATATGGTGATTCCCAACACCAGAAATGATATCCTATGTACATTATGAAAAGCCCCCCTGGGGAACTTGTGGATGAACTCTTATCAGTAATAGAGAAGCTATGAAATATTTAAAGGGGGAGATATAAATAGGTACCTGGAAGGCATCACTAGGCACCTAATATAATAGATGACTTGAAGATTTGTTTTAGTCCAACTTTGGCATTTCCTTTGCTGTAGTGACAGTGAGGGTGTCAATTATGTTGTACAGGTATGCTGCATTAAGAAAACATTATTCAAGAGAGGAATGTAGCCCAACTAGTGTGCAAGACGTTGAAATAACAAACTAAGGAGAACATTTCAAAACTGTAAAATATAGCACAGGTGGTAGAGCTGAGGGGAAGTTCTGTTCTTATGCAAGACTAGTGGATATTTACATACTGAAATCAGCATAATTCGTATGTCCTATACTATTTATTGTCTAAGGATAAACAGACATTTAGGTCATCCACACATAAAGCCATTTTGACAGTTCAGAGCACAAAGATCCAGTGCATCATTCTGGAGATTCTTCTCTTGAGTGACAAACTAATTTTTAAAATGTCTTCAAAGAATGTTTCTCAGAATAGCCCTGCCTGATTCTTTCCAGCATGCTTCATCACTTGTCAATCAATAAACCATCCAATCAATCAACTGATCAATCAATCAGAACTAAATATTCTCATAAGCAATCACTCTAGGGCTCTTGCATTTCAAGTTGAGAACTGACATACAGTTACTAGCATTTTGTTTCCAAGCAAGAATTTAGAAAACAGAAACTACTAGTATTGTGGGATTTAAGCAATGCTCAATAAGAGATCCTGTTTTAATGCCTGAGAAGAAATAGAAACATTTTCAGATTAAACTCTTGTCCTTTCCAAGAATGAAGAGTTGCGACAGTGATATACATGTTTACTCATGTGCACAAATAACGTTACACACAAAGCACATACATACATATTTTATGGATTCTACACTGCCAATATTTCTATATTAGAAAATTTTATGGACTCTAAACTGCCGCTCACTCTTTACATTATCAAAATTTGGTTGATTGATGGTGGGTGGAGGGGTCTGGACATAATTCCAACCTGGAAAACTCCTCTATGTCGACATAAGATGATACTGTGAGAGGGTTCTCAATCATAATTCAACCTTAAAACATGGACTAAAAAAAGAGTCTTGGGTGTTGGCAATGTGTACCAATTAAGTGATTCTGTCTCAGCTCCTACCTGCCCTTCTTTTGCCTGTGGTGAAGTCTACACTAGGTGTCTGCAAACTGAGTTTCTGCTTTACCAGATTGATCAGCCTATAAAGGGCAGAGAAAGTGTGGATAGGAATGTAAGGCTACAGAAGCAAAAAATGAACAGAGTGTCTGTATCAACTTACATTCCTACCAACAGTGCAAGAGTGTTCTCTTTCCTCCACACCCTCTCCAGCATTTATTGTTTGTCGATTTTTTGATGATGGCCATTTTGATTGGTGTGAGGTGATACCTCACTGTAGTTTGGATTTGCATTTCTCTAATAATTAGTGATGTGGAGCATCTTTTCATGTGCCTTCTGGCCATCTGGGAGCTTAGCTTGGAGTTCTGTGGTGACCTAGATGGGTGGAATGAGGAGAAGGGGTGGGAGGGAGGCTCAAGAGAGAGGGGGATATGTGTACGCATATAGTTGAATCAATTTGTTGTCCAGCAGAAAATAATCTAATATTGTAAAGCAACTATACCCCCAATTAAAAAATATAAAGTAATGCTAAAACATCAAAACAAGCAAACAAAAGAATACTTGTGAGTTCCTATTTGTTTCTCCATGAACTTCCTGTGGGCTTGCTGACCCCCTTGTCCTAAGCATCTCCCCAGCAACACATCTTCAGCTGGTAAATGGCTGTTTGGTTCTCGTGTGCAGTTTTTCTGATGTTGACAGAACCAACTTGATCTCACCCCTAGCAGCCAGCTGGGCCCCCCTTATCAGGCAACTCAGTTCCGGGCTCATGAGGCCCCTCTTCCAAACTTCAGGATTGTAACAATCCAGTTTTGTCTTTTTGTTTTCTCAATCCTAATGGAGACTGCTTCCTACCATTGCTACCTGCTTAATTAGGGCAGGAGCTGGCAAACTATAGCTTGTGACTGAATCCTACCTGTTGCCTGTTTTTGTAAATAAAGTTTTATTGGAACAACCCAGGCTCAATCCTTCTGTCTGAAGCTCCTGCTTTCTTGCTTCAACTGTAGAGTCTCAGCTAATCATGATTACCTACAGAATCCAAACTATTTATTATCTGGTCCTTTACAGAAAACATTTGCTGATTTCTACAGTTCTCTTTTAACCTTTTCAGTTACCTAGTTAACAACTTTATATCTAGTTAACTTTTAAAAATATTTAATTTCCTTTGTTCAAATAACTGGGAGGGGTTTCTATTTTCTTTCTTTTTTGGGGGGGGTTCTATTTTCAAACTGAAATAACATAAAACATCTGCAAATCAACAAAAATTTGGCAAGTAAGAGGATTGTAAGAGAGACTTAGATGGGGAAAACAAAGGAAATAATCATAGGTTAAAAGCACCCTTGTAAAGAAACTAGCAAATCACCAGATTCTAGAATTAGCACGTTCCTGAATGCTAAAGAAAACAAAGTTTTTTACCAAGGAGAAATGAAGAATGATCAAGAGGAACCTTATAATTGCAGATACTAAAATCAGATAAGCTTGTGGCAAGAATATTTGTGAACAAGTACCATTGCTATGGAGACAGATACCAACTACAGATCAAAAGAACAACCTTAAAACCAAACTATATTTCAATGAAAATGAACTGTAGGTCTATTGAGCATATTTCTTCACCCTGATAACTTTAAGTGGGTCTTACGAAAGTTGGAAATCTGGACTCACTCAGATTACATTTCCATATAATTCTGCATTCTTTTCTTTTATATGGCTCTATTTTTGGTTATATATTTTAAAAGCTATATATGAATGAGAAGAGAAGTATTGTTATCTACTCATTATTTTTATTCCATCTTTTGACAGGAACCCATGAAGGTACAACTAGTGGAAACAGAGCTTCAGCATGATATCCCATGGTTATTCATTATTGGGGGCTCTTATTAAGAAGTGTTGCCTAAGGTACTATTTGTTTGTTTTCCAGTGGCTGAGTCATGTCCAACTCTTTGCGACCCTTGAGCTACAGCATGTCAGGCTTCCCTGTCCTTCACTGTCTCCCGGAGTTTGCTCAAGTTCATGTCCGTTGAGTTGGTGATGCAATCCCCATGCATCTCTCTGTTCTCTCTCTTCAAACAAGCATAACTTCAATTCCTTTTAGAAACTATTGTAATAATCTCTAGTACACTCTATCTCCTCTCCTGCGTTACCTTCTTCAGTTCATCCCCTTCCTTATAAATAGAACAAATGCACTGGGATTCAAACTGAACATGTCACTTGCTTTATACAATCCTTTGATTGCTTCTCACCATCTCAAAGAGTAGTCTTAACCAAGTGATCTTGATAACGAGGAGAGCTGTTCTATGTTTGCCTATTCTAGAGACATAGCTAGGTCTCCCTGGAAATTAAAGAACTGAATTTTGAGATTTTTTTTTTAAAATGAATCAGAAAGGATTCTTGACTATCCTTTTGTTTACCTCCACTCCCTGGGTTGCAGACATGTTTGGATTAAGAAAGAGAAAATGAGATGAAGTTGAAGTTAGCTCCACTGGAGTTATGCATGAACAGGGATCTGTCTGTGGCAAGATGGGGCATGTGGGAATTCTTCTTATGAGACCTGGTGATCTATAGGATAAGGTACAGATCTTAGCCTGTCATGATCAGATTCAGAACAATTTTCTCCATGGAACCTCCCATCAATTCATAGCGTGGTCCTTTTACCTGCAGTGATGATCCACTCTGGTTCCTCAACTGTACATTAGTCTTCATCATTTGGAATGCTGATTCCTAGGCCTGCAAAGCTCTTCCTCATCTTAGTGCTCGATGTACTCCTCCATCTTTTCCAAGACTTGGTTTAAATAATTCCTACTCAAAGTCAGCCTTTTCTGATATCTCCAGCCAGGAGTTATACACATCCTTCCCTTCTCTCAAATACCATGGTTATACTTTGATCACAGTGGCTGACAGGTATTTCCCCTACAGTCTGTGTGCACGATAATCAATTATTATATTGTCTTCTTTCTAGAGGACTTCAACTATTTTTTTTTTTTTCTCCTGTCTTCTTTACATCTGCAGTGCCTGGGACACTGCAGCATAGGGGGAGCCAAAGACTTACTTGTTCAATGAGTGGATCTCTTTACACTATTTTTAAAACTCAAAGAAAACATGAAAGACTATTACTGTAACTTTGCCCTACCATCTCCTCACAAGGGGTGAAACAGATGAGAAACTTCATTCACACCCAAGAGTTAGGAGTTGAACTCTGTTCTTTTAAACATTGATGGGTGAAGAGCCTTAACTCAAATAAATGATGTGACTTCAGACTTCAGTAAGAGAGAATTTTTGAATAACTTCATTCCTAGCATCATTTGCATTGAACTGTATCTTCCACAAACTGGGAAAGTCCTGCCCTCTGTTCCATATGGATATGATGATAAATTGAGGAAAATTCTTGAAGAATCTCATAGGGTTACATTGCCATATTTACACAAATTCTGAAGTACAACAGATGCTGGATATAGCAGAAGGGTTTCTCGAGAAAAGTTTGAGAGGTGGTCTGAAATAAAACATACCACCACCCTCTTCTTAATCTTTCACACATCAGCTGATGAAAATATAATGCTTAAAAAGCATATAGCCAATCTCAAGTCAGTATTTTGAGTTTTCAGGAAGTTTTTTAAACCAGAGGTTTTGTTACTCCTCATAGTTATTAAGTCAACCAATGGATAGTGAAAATTCCAAGCAAGTTTATATACAGCAATCTTATATGACTGCCTTTATTTTCTAAATTGAACTGACTAGCTTTATTTTTCTCATGATGTCACAGAGTTTAATTAGAGCTCATGACCTAGTAACAATGAAATAGCAGGTTTTCACCTTGGAGTTATTGTTTTTAAAAAAGAGGGGAAAGCCTACTATAGAAACAGTTTAAGAAATTTAACATGAGATAATTCAATCTGAACATGAACTGTTAATAAGAAGTTGATTCCTGAGTTTTCAATAATGGGACAGGAAATAATTAAACTTGATCACTGACAGAGTCGTGTGAAACTGGCAATGTTAATGGTGCTATTTTGCCCTCAAAAGTTTCCCTGAAAACACTGGGTAATGCCATTAGTACTGAATTTGCCCACCTGTAGCAAAATTATTCCCTTAGGGTAGAGTAAATGTGAATAGAAACCACAACGTGATGAAGAAAAAGTCTGGGATGATTTATGTGTGTGGTCTAACTTGAAAGTGGGTGGCAGAGGTAAGGAAAAAAAATTAATGACCTTTCCAGGGCTTTTTTATTCCTTTAATTCTATAGCAAGAACTGGAGTGATAAAATGAGGGCTAAAGGAAGTCATAACAGGGATTATCATGAAAATATTTTTTATAGAGATGGACAAAGAATGGGAGATTCCGTAGCATAATTTTCACTGGAATGATATACAGTATATAAATTGACAGTTGGATAGGGGAAAATAGGATTAAAAAAGCCAAAATCTAGGAGTATTTACCCAAGTTGAACAGTTGAAAAATAAATAAGTAAACCTTATTAATTTTATTAACAGTGTTCCCTTGTGTGTGTGTTAGTCATTTCAGTCACATCCAACTCTGCGCAAGCCTATGGCCTGTAGCCCACCAGGCTCCTCAGTCCATGGGATTCTCCAGGCAAGAATATTGGGTGGATTGACTCCCTCCTCCAGGGGATCTTTCTGACCCAGGGGTCAAACCCATGTCTTCTGCATTGTAGGCAGATTCTTTACCTTCTGAGCCACCAGGGAAACCCTTCATGGGCAGGTTAAAAAGACTACTTCTTTGATGTCTTGCCTCATCAGGTAGCCTGAAATGATCCCTACTCTGCCATGAGTGATTCACATCAAATGCTGTAAGTGTGCAGTTACTGCCTACTAAATTTTATAGCATGTGTGTGTGTGCTCACTTATGTGTGTATATATCACAGTTGCCCTTTGAGTTGATCAATAGAGTATATAATATTTGACAATGTTAATAATGTGGTATATAACTCATATATTAAGCCCAGTGCCTATTACAGAAAAGACCGAAGTATTTATTCATCAAACACCTAATTGATTTGCAAGGCTTGACCTGCCTCCAGGTATGTTTTTTGACTTCTAGGTGTACTGACATACTAAACAATACTATTTAAGCCTTTTCTCTGGGTTTGAAATCAATGGTCTATCTTGCCTGCTTCTCTCACTTGTACAATAAGGTATTTAGAGAGCATAGTTTTAAACAGCTACAAAGGCAGTCTCTTGCTTTTGATTAAAGAAACTCACATCTTTAAAAATAGAGATGATGTTTCAGGAGAGTTGGGTTTCCTATGTTACTATGCTTTTGAGGTTCTGAAAAATTAAACCTGGACTATCTAAATATAAAACTTTTATATCATTAAAGATATAACTTCAGAATCTCTGTGTCTCTTCATCAGGGTGGCTTATCATCTCTTGGCTGCATGATGTAGAGGGAAAAAAAAATGATCTTGAAGGCTAACAGACCTGAATGTCCATTCCAATTCTCCACTTTCTAGCTGTCAGGGGCTTCACTTTTGTGTCTAGAAATTTGGTATAAAATGATTTATTAGCAAGGCTATAATAAAAACAGATAATGTATGTCTGATAATTCCTCTACATTACATAACATGTAGAAATGCAATACCTATCTGTTTTTCTTCCTTTCCAGTTGTAAATGGCCAGTAACAGCCCTTTGAAAACACTTGGATCTGATTGAAACAACCCAATCATTCTAGAAAACCAGTCTCTCACAAGAGCAACTTCAAGAGAATTTCCTCTCTCCCATATGTTCTTATCTTTGATAATTTAGAGACTGAGATATTTCTCCTCAAAGGCAGGAAGTTTGTACATCTGCTATATTTCATTGGGTCTTTATTGGATTATGCAGCTTTACCTAAATAAACAAGAACATACCAGACACATCCTCCCCATTGAGTGCAAAGCCAACTGAGTCAGAAGATCACTTCTTTGTAGTTGGACACACCTTCATGAAGATCAAATACCAAACCACTTTCCAGCTGCAAGTTCCTAAATAGAGCTGACTTTCAGGGTGTGGCCATTTTTGTGGTGTCTAAAAGACTTTGAGTCAAAACCTCTTACAGGCTGGGGAAGGGATTAATGACAATGAATGATCTGACACCTGCTCAGTTCCCAACTGTAGCAATACACTTAATGTATTTTTATATAGTTATATTTATTAGTATATACTTTTTAATATATTATATAATTGGTATGTGTGCATGCATGCTAAATCACTTCTGTCATGTCCAACTCTGCAATGTTATAGATGGCAGCCAGCCAGACTCCATCCATGGGATTTTCCAGGCAAGAATACCTGAGTAGGTTGTCATGCCCTCTTCCAGGGGATCTTCCCAACCCAGGGATTGAACGCTTGTCTCCTGTGGCTCATGTGTTGAAGGCGGATTCTTTACTGCTGAGCCAGCAGGGAAGCCCCATAATCTGGTATATTATGTAACATATAAAATAAGATCTATTTTATTATGTTGTTGTTGCTTAGTCTTATCTGACTGTTTTGCAACCCCATAGACTGTAGCCTGCCAGGCTCCTCTGTCCATGGAATTTCCCAGGTAAGAACACTGGAGCAGGTTGCCATTTCCTTTTCTAGGGGATTTTCCTGACCTAGGGATCAAACCCGTGTCTCCCACATTGGTGGGCAGATTCTTTACTATTGAGCCACCAGGGAAGCCCTATTTTATTATATATAAAATATAATATGAACATATATGTTAAAATATATTTAAAACTATGTTTGCATACAGATATTTAGACATCTATACACACACACACACTTTTTTTTTTAATTATGTTACCTATAAGCTGAATGATTATACTTAGGATATAATATAGTATTGTGGTTCACTAATAAAATATCTGTCTATCCAATGTTCCTATATTTCAAGACACAAGTAAGATTTGATTTTTTTCTTTCTTAAACTTTCTTCTTTTAGGTCATTATCAAGTTTTATTGATTCTGTCTGTAAAATGTTTCTCATCAACATGAGTATCTTGGATCTTGGTTGAGGTCTTAATTTCTCACCTAGCCAATCACTACAGATTTCCAGTGAGATTTCTTGCTGCCATTCTCCATTCTCTTCAGTCTATTCTTCAATCGTAAAATAATCTTTTCAAAAAGTACAGTTTAGGATAAGCAGATTAGAGATGACTTGACCCAAATTATGGAATGCTTCATCCTCAACCAGAAACATAGATCCTCAAATACCACCATGTCTCACGTGCATGAAGCAGAGATGAGACAAACCCCTGACATTCCTCCCATCCAATGCTGACCCAGCATGACAGCAGGGACACTTAGAAATGCAGCCAAGAAATATTTCATCTCCACAATAATATCCTCATGACCATTAGTCACTTCCCATCCTTCCCCTGCCCCAGCCTTATATAATCCCTAATTTACTGTCTCTATAAACTCTGTCTTCTAATTTGGGCATTACACACAAATTGAATCATATAATATGTGGTCTTTTGTGCCTGTTTTCTCTCATTTACTGTGGTGTTTTCAAGGTTCACCTGAGTTGTGGTTTGTATCTGTATTTCATTCCTTTTTGCTGCCCAATAATATTCAACTGTATGGGTATACTGCATTTATTTTATTTTATTTTTTTTTTGTGTGATGGGGATATTCTTTTTTTTTTCCATTTATTTTTATTAGTTGGAGGCTAATTACTTTACATCATTACAGTAGTTTTTGTCATACATTGAAATGAATTAGCCATGGATTTACATGTATTCCCCATCCCAGTCTCCCCTCCCACCTCCCTCTCCACCCGATCCCTCTGGGTCTTCCCAGTCCACCAGGCCCGAGCACTTGTCTCATGCACCCAACCTGGGCTGGTTATCTGTTTCACCCTAGATAATATACATGTTTCAATGCTGTTCTCTTGAAACATCCCACCCTCGCCTTCTCCCAGAGTCCACAAGTCTGTTCTATACATCTGAGTCTCTTTTTCTGTTTTGCATATAGGGTTCTTAAAAAGCTGGAGATTTCTTATTTTATTTTTAATGAGAGGATAATTGTTTTACATATTGTGTTGGTTTCTGCCACATCAACATGAATCAGCCATAGGTATAGATATATCCCTTCCCTCTTAAACGTCCCTCCCACATCCCACCCATCCCATCCCTCTAGGTTGTTCCAGAGCACCAGATTTGAGTTCCAAGTCATAAAGAAAATTCCCACCGGCTGTCTGTTTTACATGTAGCAACATATATGCTACTCTCCCAAATCATCCTATACTCTCCTTTCCTCGCTGTGTCCAAAAGTCTATACTTTATGTCTATGTCTCCTTTGCATTTTATTTGTCCACTCTTCAGCTGATGGACGTTTGGATTGTCTCCACTTTTTATCCATTATGAGTAATGCTGCTGTGAACATTTGTATACAAGTTTTTGTGTGGGTATGTGTTTGTATTTCTCTTAGGTTTACTATACCCAGGTGGAATTGCTGGGTCACATGGTAAATTTAGGCTAAATTTTGAGTAATTGTTAATTTTTTCCCAAAGGGACTACATTATTTTATAATGTTATGAAGGTGTTATAGCAATGTTATGAAGGTTTTAATTTTTTCACATCCCAGACAACACTTGTTATTGACTGTCTAAGGGTTATAGTATGGTGTCTCCTTGTAAGACTGCCCTTCTTGAAAGAAAAAAATAAAGTTAAATATTCTTTTCTTAGCCATATACAACCCAATAACAATAGGTAAGTGGGTGAATTCTAAAGCTGGTAGCTGAAGGAAAAGATTCCTTGATGTGGTTGGTGATTTTCTTTTTTTTTTTTTCCATTTATTTTTATTTGTTGGAGGCTAATTACTTTACAATATTGTAGTGGTTTTTGCTATACATTGACATGAATCAGCCATGGATTTACATGTGTTCCCCATCCTGATCCCCCCTTGCACCTCCCTCCCCATCCCATCCCTCTGGGTCTTCCCAGTGCAGCAGCCCTGAGCACTTGTCTCATGCATCCAACCTGGGCTGGCGATCTGTTTCACACTTGATAATATACATGTTTCCACTTTAGGAATATATGACATGAAGAACTTAAATGACTAAATGGGAGACATCTAGTATTTTAAGAATGAGGTCTGCAGCAGAGCCTGATGGATGGATAAACCCTTGTGTTTTTCTCCATTAGTATCTAGAATGCCTGGGTCTGTGGCTTTGAGCAGGCATGTACCTAGGACTCTCATTATGAGAGGAAAGACTCTTTTATGGATGAAAAGTAGAGCAACTTCTTTAATTCCTGCTTCCCCAATGTATTCAGGAAAGCTGAAAATTTCATGGAGCATGGTGAAATGAACAGCTGAAGCTGCATGGAAGTCAAAGCACCCCAGAGCAAATATCCATCCTGACAGTCTGAGGTGGAAGCTTCCACTCAAAAATCCTTGTGAGTTTTGTGTCATGAATTTCATATTAGGCTAGGATGGATAGTAGTCAGCAACACCAACAATTTGACAATTTGTTCCACCTATGGACAGTTTCTTTCAACCGAAGGTTAAATTAATGGTGTCTATGTAAATTAGGGCATAATTCAAATCTCCTGTTGAACTCAAAGAAAATTACCCACAGTGAATAGTCCTTCAGAAACTCCGGTTCTCTGAAGCTTCAAGAGTAACCAAAACAGGCTTAGGTTAATGGATAACTGCAGAGGTGGTGAGTATTCTAGCTCAGCCAAGTTGGAATGTTTCTCAGCATCCAGATGGACCATTCTGTAGACCTATATTTAAAATAGCCCAGCACTCTTCTTAGCCAGTCTTTTCTGATGACAAGAAATCCCTTCAAAATTGTACTACTAAGAGAAGATATTGTAATTATACAAAAAAAAAAAAACATTGAAACTGAATTGCATATGGCTGGTCAATTATCATGGGAACTTAATATGAGAAGATATTGAAACAACTATAGCCATCCCTCTATATCCTCAGGAAATTGATTCCAGGACCCCCACAAGTTCTAAAACCTAAGGATGTGCAAGTTCCTTATATAAAATAGTGTACTGTTTTCATATTGGTGGTATTTGGGCTTTCCTGGTGACTCAGACTGTAAAGAATCTGCCTGCAATCCAGGAGACCTCTGTTCAGCCTCTGGGTCAGGAAAATCCTCTGGAGAAGGAATGGCAATCCACTCCAGTATTCTTGCCTGGGAAATCCCATGGATGGTGGTACCTGGCGGGCTACAGTCCTTGGGGTGGGAAAAGAGTTGGACAAGACTGAGTGACTAACACTTTCTTTCACTTTACATACACCCTCTTGTACACCTTAAGTCATCTCTAGATTACTTATGTACCTGTGGTGTGCTGTGCTGTGCTTACCTGCTCAGCCATGTCTGACTGTTTGTGACCCCATGGACTGTAGCCTACCAGGCACCTCTGTCCATGGGGATTCTCCAGGCAAGAAAACTGGAGTGGGTTGCCATGTCCTCCTCCAGGGGATCTTCTCATCCCGCAGATCAAAACCAGGTCTCCTGCATTGCAGGTGGATTCTTTACTGTCTGAGCCACCAGAGACGCCCACTTATATACCTAATACAGTGTAAATTTGAACTGGATTTAGAAAAGGCAGAGGAGCCAGAGATCAAATTGTCAACATCTGTTGGATCATAGAAAAAGCAAAAGAGTTCCAGAGAAACATCTACTTCTGCTTTATTGACTATGCTAAAGCCTTTGACTGTGTGGATCACAACAAACCATGGAAAATTCTTCAAGAGATGGAAATACTAGACCACTTGACCTGCTTCTTGAAAAATCTGTATGCGGGTCAAGAAGCAGCAGTTAGAACCGGACATGGAACAACGGACTGATTCCAAATTGGGAAAGGAGTGCATCAAGGCTGTATTTTGTCGCCCTGCTTATTTAACTTATATGCAGAGTATATCACGTGAAATGCTGGACTGGATGAAGCACAAGCTGGAATCAAGATAGCCGGGAGAAATATCAATAACCTCAGATATGCATATGACACCACCATTATGGCAGAAAGCGAAGAAGAACTAAAGAGAGTCTTGATGAAAGTGAAAGAGAAGAGTGAAAAAGCTGACTTAAAACTCAACATTCAAAAAACTAAGATCATAGCATCTTGTCCCATCACTTCATTGCAAATAGATGGGGGAATAATGGAAACAGTGACAGACTTTATTTTCTTGGACTCCTAATCACTGCAGATAATTTTAATCACATGAAATTAAAAGATGCTTGCTCCTTGAAAGAAAGGCTATGACCAACCTAGACAGCATATTAAAAAGCAGAGACATTACTTTGCAAACAAAGGTCCATCTAGGCAAAGCTATGGTTTTTCCAGTAGTCATGTATGGATGTGAGAGTTGGACCATAAAGAAGGCTGAGTGCTGAAGAATTGATGCTTTTGAACTGTGGTGTTGGAGAAGGCTCTTGAGAGTCCCTTGGACTGCAAGGAGATCAAACCAGTCAATCCTAAAGGAAATCAGTCCTGAATATTCATTGGAAGGACTGATGATGAAGCTGAAACACAAATACTATGGCCAGCTGATGTGAAGAACTGACTCATTTGAAAAGACCCTGGTGCTGGGAAAAATTGAAGTCAGAAGGAAAAGGGGACGACAGAGTATGAGTTGGTTGGATGGCATCACTGCCTCGATGGACATGTGTTTGAACAAGCTCCAGGAGTTGGTGATGGACAGGGAAGCCTGGCATGTTGCAGTCCATGGGGTTGCAAAGAGTCAGACACAACTCAGCAACTGAACTGACTGACTGACAATGTAAATGCTATGCAATAGTTATAAGTACAATATAAATGCTCTGCAAATGGTTGCTGGCTTGCAACAGATTCAAATGTTATTTTTTGGAATTCTCTGAAACTTTTTTTGAGTATTTTTGATTCACAGTTGAATCTGAAGATGTGGAACCCATGGATGCAGAGGACTTACTATAATTTCATGTTTCTAGACTGCATGTTTTGCTGTCTCCCTTCTCAATGGAGTTCTAGTGCTTTCTTCATACTCTATCTCAATATGCACATGAGAAAAGATGGTGATGGGTGATGTTGTGTACAGAAAAACAAAAGAGACTAAAGGGAAGCCAAGTGAAGAGTTAAACTGGGGGCAATGGACACTGAGAAGGAATCTAAGGCCAAATACAAACTGCTAAAAGCCTTATTGAGAGAATGAACTGTAACAGGAGCAATTCCTGTTGAACAAATTCCACAAGTAGAGATAGTCTATGGGGTTTTCTTTCTGCCTATAATCTGGTATATTTTACCAATTCAGGAGCAAACATTTAAAGGCACTTATCTAACCTTGTAAATGCATGCCTTCTTTACAGGATTGGTATTACTATTTAGGCATAAGTGTTCTCTAGGCTTAATAAAATCACCGGATGTCACTTCTAAGTAATTGCAGTGGAAATACATGACATCCTCCTTAACTTTGACAAAAATGTGAGGCTCTTCTGTAGTATAAAAAGATATTGCTTATTTAAGCTGGAAATGAGAGAGATTTAATCTAAATGAATAAATATATCTTAGCAGTTTTATTCAGTGTTAAGGTTCTATATGAGACAGAACTAAATGCTTTCCTCAGAATTAGAGCTCTTTTTGAGGGGGTGAATTCAACCACGATCTGCATTAATACTCTGGAAACACATTGCCTGTCACTTCTTATTGCTTGCTGCTTAATTAAAAGGGATGTCAGACACTTCTGAAAAGGCCCTGGTAAATTGTCAAATTCAACAAAGAAAGAAAATTTTAGATAAAAAGCACCTTATGTAAATTATGCCTTCCCCCAGCCCAATTTCCTTCCTTCTTTTAACCACGGTTACCGTCATTTTAGCGACTTTTGTCTGGCATTTAAAAATGAAATGCGATGCTCTGATTCACTCCTTGGCAACATTCCCTGAAATATTCTGTTAAGTGTTTTCAATTATATGCCAGTCCCAATAGGACCCCAGTAAGAGGTTTTAAAAAGATACCTTATCTAGTACATTATATTTTTCAGTTTAATTGCTATTCATGTTACAATAAATATAGATAAATTAGGCAATATTAAAAATTATGATCATTTTAAATCAATAAGTTTGTAGACAGCTGAATATATAATCTCAAAATGTTGCAGATTTCAAAGGGTCATTTCAAACCTCTGCTTTATAAATACCATCAAGCAATGGCATTGCAAACTAAAATTATCACTTTAACAACTGGCATACTTGGCACCTTTGTGTGTATTTATTTAATGTTACATGGAAGATAAATTGCTCATTGGTGTTTAACTTGTTAAAATTATAAGTAAAAAATTGTTACATAACTGAGGACCAAAACACATGAGTGTAAGAAAGTGAACTCTTGGGTCCTAGTGCAGACTTTATAATTTTCCAGACTTTACAATGGTGTCTTTCACAGATTATTTAAGTATTCCATACTTCAGTTTTTCCATCTTTTAAATTGAGGTTGTAATATGTGTCCTGCCCATCCTATGGGACCATATTCAAATGAGAAAATTTTACTATTACAAATATTTTAAATTATAATATGCTGCATAAATGCAAAGCATCCTTATTATTGTCTCTTCCAGTGGTGATGTATATCAATGCTACTCTTTAATAAATGATGCCTTTAAAACAGATTGTCATTTTCAACTTTTTTTTCTAACTGTCTTGGCTAGAAAGGTAAGCAAGGAAGAACCTATCCAAGTCCAATTTGGTTGGTTGTGACATTTTTAATGGGGCTTCTCAGGTGACTCAGTGGTAAAGAACCCACCTGCCAGTACAGGAGACGTAGATTCAATCCCTGGGTCGGGAAGATCCCCTGGAGAAGGAAATGGCAGCCCTCTCCAGTATTCTTGCCTGGGAAATCCCACAGAGAAACCTGGCAGCTACAATCCATAGGGTCACAAAGAGTTGGACACAACTGAGCACACACGCAAAACATTTTAAACTTGTATTTTACTAACTCTGCAGTATATTTAGAGGCACATGATCCAAGTTTTCAGGAAGTAAAACAAGTAGGGAATGGAAAAGAAAGGTTGATGATAGAAATCTAAGATGAAGTTAGCATGAATTATGAAGATTTTTATAATTGTGTATCTACTTCAGTGATTCCTTAGATGTTTATTATATTATGGTATCATTCTAGATATTTACTAGAAACTTAGTGAAAGCTATAAATGAATTTTTAGAATATTAAAATCGAGAATTTACAAACTCTTACTGTAATTTGTAAAAACATAAATTATCCAAACATATTGACTCTTGTCAAACCCCTATTTTGACAGATTAACTAGACCAGAAGTGTTAGTGCTGGGAAAATACACTGTTTGGTTAATTTTTTAAAAACGTAAAACCCTTTGTTATTTTCCATTAGGTTAAATGCTGTAATAAGTAATTGTTCCCTGAGCAGTAGTTTCTCAAAAGTGTCATTTCATTTCTTTTTTGCATGTTTCACAAATTTGAATATTCCCCAAAGACAGTAGTATGCCTTCAGCATGAATAAGATGATTGTAGGATGACAGAATTTTTCTTGAGAGCCATTTCAAGAGTCATTATATATACTTTGTCAACTTGCAGTTGGATGCCAGATGCATTAGGCTATGAGACTACTATTTAAAATAAAACAGAATAAGATAATTATGGGAACTGACCATTTGCAAAATGAAAAGAGAAGTCTGCATGCCATGTTTTAAAAAAATGTATCCTTACATACAAGAGCATGTGACTGAAGCTCTGCACTCTACCTGGCGACTTTTCAGCTCTCCTATTAATTCCCACGGTATGAAGATTAGGCAACTGTGATGTGATATTTGCTTTTATTCCTGTGGGGACCCCAAAAACCAAACCACAAGCAATCTCCCCTCCACTCATTTACGATGAACACAAATCTAATACTTATTTCCTGCTGTTTCATATCAATGGAGACATTGCTTTAGTTATCTTTTAAAAACTATGCCTGAGGAAAATCTGTTCTTTATGGGGAAAATTTTACCTAATTGATGTGCCTTTAGTGTTTAAGTTGTTCATAAGCACAAATGTTTAATTGCTTTGGGCAGTAAAATTGGATCAATGGATGTTCATTAATTATTTTTTCAAAGAGCAGAAATGAAGGAGAAAATTTTAAGTTATACTTCCATATGTTCTAACCCTCAGGTGTGCTTGGAAGTGGCAAAGCAAATGGAGAATGTTGTTGATCATTTGTTGTTTAATTTATTATTATTGATTAATTAATTAAATTGTTACTGTTCAGCCACTAAGTCATGTCCAACTCTTTGCAACCCCATGGACTGCAGCACTCCAGGCTTCTCTGTCCTTCAATATCTCCCCAACTTTGCTTTAGTTCATGTCCATTGAGTCAGTAATGCTGTCTATTAAATAGCAAATAATCAACAACCTTCTTTCATATATATTATATATAATATAATAATTATATTATTGTTGATTTATTTATGTTTTTATCCTCCTATGACTTCTGAGCTGCCCATCTGGACTAATTAAGTTTGGAGCTAGATGTGATCCAACCAAACAGGCAGATTATTTATTTATTCAACAAATACTATGTACCAGCCTTTGTTCTCCATACAGGTGACCAGAAGTTAATGAGATAGGCAAAGTTCCCAAAGTCCCTGTTCTAAAGGGTCTTATTCTAATGTATATGTACTAGAGAAAGCTTTCTCTGGGTCCACTTTTGAGTTTAGTTCTGAACAACGAGAAGGAAGACTTACTGGAAAGTGAGCTCAAGTAGAAAACCCATTGGGAGGAAATAAGGTTGGTGTATTTAAGGAGCTATTAATAAAATAAGGCCAACTTGGCCACAGTATGAGAGTAAAAGAGAGTGTGAGAAGATGAAGTCAGAGGGCAATTAACATGAGTTTAGTTGTTTGTGGAGAAATATGTATTTTTTCATATTATAAAATATAAATTATAAGTGAAACTGTAGTAAAAATTTAATGCTACTACCAAGTCACACCATCACTAAGATATTCCCAGCATGCTTTGACAAGCTCACCTGACATTACCAGAAGGTGAAAATATCCAGTGTATTAACATTAAGGGAAAGAAAGGCCACTGGACATACATGTTGAAGATACTGGGAAAATTCTGACATGAAGACAGATTAAATGTGTGTATTTTCTTTAATATAAGAGAAATAAATGGTACCTAGAAATTCTGAAGATTTGGTTATTAAGGAGAAATTACTCCATCTAGATATTTTTTCTATATTTGAAGCAGAATGCAAATTGTGTACTATTCAACTCTTTTTCCCCCTCAGTTCTTTCTTTTAGATAGAACTAGATCCATCCTAAAGATCAGTCCTGGGTGTTCATTGGAAGGACTGATGCTGAAGCTGAAACTCCAATACTTTGGCCACATAATGCGAAGAGGTGACTCACTGGAAAAGACCCTAATGCTGGGAAGGATTGGGGGCAGGAGGAGGAGGGGACAACAGAGGATGAGATGGCTGGGTGGTATCACCAACTCGATGGACATAGGTTTGGGAAGACTCTGGGAATTGGTGATGGACAGGGAGGCCTGGCGTGCTGCGATTCATGGGGTTGCAGAGCCGGAGAAGACTGAGCGACTGAACTGAACTGAACTGAGATTCTAATCATGGCATTATATTTTTCAAATATTCTAAAATAGCAAATGTTGCCAAATGATTTCTAGAATAAAGATTTTTAATCTTGAATGAGTCAAGAGAAACTTTTTGAAATTGTACAGATAATTTTTTATGCACCAATGTATATATGAGTATGAGATACCAGAAGATACTAGAGTAGACTATCAAGTCTAGTAGATTCTGGAGCTATGCTACTTGAATTTAAATTCCAACTATGCTTCCGATTAGCGTGTGACATTTGACAAGTTGCTTTTCTGTGTCACCATCTCTTCATTTGAAAAATTGATATAGTAGGGTTGCCAGTCTTGATTATTGTGATGCTTAAGTGATTCAATGAATATCTAGTATATAGTAATAGTACAGTACCTGAAAATATAATCAACATATCTTGTTACATGAAATTTTCTGAAAAGAAAGTTCAGGCAAAACCCTTTCACTCCTCACCCCAAATGAAGAGAACTGAGAACAACTGTCTGAACATTTCAGGAAAGATTATTTTTTAAAGTCACAATAGGGTAACATGTGGAGGTAATTAAAATCCTGATCTGTGCTTGTTATTTCCTCTCTGAGGATATACTCATTACCCTGATCTTGTTTCAGAAGCACTAAAGTTAACATCTTACCTTCCTTTATTATTAACTTTTCTCAGTGTCATATTAAAGATTTTGTTCCGGTAAAGATAGTAATAACTTCTTAGCATTGAAACTTACTTCCAATATGGAATTATCTATCATGAAGTAGAAAAAAATTATAATTCATTTAAATAGAATTTTAGAAATAATCTTTAGTTAAAGCAATTACAGTTCAAAAAAAAAGTCTTCTCTTTTTCCTTTAACAGTCCTTTCTGTTGGACTCCCATCCTGGTATCCTTTTGCTAATTCTAAAATACAGAGCGAGCATGTGTGTGTGTATGCCCAGTCATGGCTGATTTTTTGCAACCTCATGGACTGCAGCCCTCCAGGATTCTCTGTCCATGGGATTTTTCCAGGTAAGGATACTGGAGTAGGTTGCCATTTTCTCCTCCATGGGATCTTTCCGACCCAGGGATCACACTCACATCTGCTGTGTCTCCTGGATTGGAGGGCTGATTCTTTATCTCTGAGCCACCTAGGAAATTCCAAAATATAGGGTGCTCCCTTCTAATAACAACTACTAAATTCTTACATATGCCAATGTGGTTGGTATCTACTGGAAAGAAGGATTTTCAAAACTCTAAAGAGAAATGTGTTCTCTGTTGAGGTGTTTTGTTTTGTTATTTCTCCTTTACACTTCCTGAGATGCTCAGAATCATGGTGGGGTCAGGCATGTTTCCTAAATCTATGTGAACTACCTTATAGTTGTGCTGAGTTCTGCATTTGTGATGAAGCTGAAGACTGCCTGCCTTGATGTGTGCAGTAGACAAAATTTTGTAGAAAAAAAATGCAGTGAATTATGGCCAACTCTCAACTGTCATCTTTCAAAGTTGATTTAATGCATAACATAGTTGAAATACACCTTGTAGGCATCCAACAAAAAAGAATATTGTTTAAAATCAAACATGAAATACCAAAAAAGAGTTTCTATCTATTAAACTAGACAGCAAACAAACCTGTCACTTGCTTCAAAAGGAAGACACAGTCTTTGTTTTTGAGGGTTATTCTCTGGTCAAACTTCACTGAAAAAGCAGACCAAAAGAAAAGACTCTCAGAGAGTCTGCTTGCAAGATGTACAGATAATTCAGAGTGATCCACTGAGAATTATCTCCCCATGTACCTAATTCATCATGCTGTTGGGATGATTAAATGAGATAAGATGGCTTATAAAGCATTCAATGAACATTAGTTATCATTATTATGCTGTTATTATAATTCTTATAGAGGAAGGCTTATTCCTTAAAAAGAGTTAATCTAATTTAAACATATTTTAATTTACTGTTTTATACTCTACTTTGTAAGAAAGCTACAATGCTGTATAATGTTTTGAATGCCAAAAGAACTATTTGCCCAGAGAATGTAAAAGTTTACATTCAAGTGTCAGTATACAGAAGATTCTAAAGATGGTATATAGCAATAAAAAACAGTTCCTGAAATCTTGTAATAAATGGGTTTATGCACTTTAATATAGTTAGTTTTTTCCATGGTTATAGCTGTTCTAATTGAATGCTTTAAGTTAATTATACATTAATAATTAATTTATTATTAGTAAACATTTTGCTTAGAAAAGCTGATAAAATTTTTTGTGTTGTTTCCAGAGCCTTAAGTAGTGTTTTTCCTGGCCTTGTAAGTATTCATCCATCTCTTGTATGTGTTATAAATTCTTGCTTTTCAAAGCTTGAAATATATTTTTCCAAACCATCTGCTTCTCCCTGTCTCTAACCCAGTCCCCTAGCTTAGTCACAGGAGTTAAAGTTTGTGGAAATTTGGATGAGGAAAATAGTACTTGATTTTGTAGTACCACTCATTGAGTGAGTCTTAATAGTCTTTTTAAAAGTTTTTGCTCCATAAAAATTACACATATACAAAAATAGAGAAAATAGTTTCTATACCTCAACTTCAATAATTATCAATTCATAACCAGTCTTATTTCCTTTCCCTAAATTATTTTGAAGCTAATCCCAAATGGAATATTACTTCATCTGTAAATATATCAGTAAAATTCTCTAATACTTAAGGACTGATATTTAAAGACATAGCTACAAATACCTGAATCACACTTGTAGTAATTTCTTAATATCATCAAATATCCAGTCAGGTTCACATTTCCTCAACCCCTTGGAAATTTACTCCAGTTTTTATTCCAATTTAGTTGTTTATTAATTTGTTAATAGATAAATTTGAATTGGGATCTAAATAAAGCCCTTATGTCAAGACATATGTCTCTTAGGCCTCTTGTGCTCCATGTGACCCTACCTGGCCACTTTTTTGTTGTTGTTGGAGAATTCAGATCTTCTCTACTGTGGAGTTTTCTGCATTCTGGATTTTCCTGATTTTTATCTCTGTGGCTTAATTTGCCATAGTCTCTGTCCCTTGCATCTATTATGCCTAAAGACCTGATCAGATTCAAGTTCAATTTTGCTTTTTATTGCTAATTTTAATGGGCCAACCTCAAGGGTGAAATTGTGTGGGAGGTGAATCTATCAACAATAGATGATCAGTGCTAGATCCATTCTTTCATAAGATCTTACCACCTGGAGACTTTCTAAACTTATTATTTCTAGAAAAAGACATGTTCTTTCATCAACGATTTGGTTTTCCTGTAGTACCACTTATAAAGAAAAGGCGGGTTAATTGCTTGCATCATTCCTTTTATTTACTAGTTCATGTGATGAAATGACTTCTTAGCCTCTAAAATGAACAATAACTTTTTTTTAAAGCACCCTTATAAAAATCACAAATTTAAGCATATTTAATTTTCTAGCCAAGGCAGTTTTTATCTTTACTGATGGTTTAAGTATTCCATTTGTGGCTGGTGAGTTTATCCAGATTGGCTGCTACGTCTTTTGATAAAGAAACATCTTCTTTTCTTGTATAATGAGATAATCATGCTTATTTTGTATTTTCTTGCCCTAGATCTGGAATCACACATTTCTCCAAGAAGTTGCTATCCTTTTCTTGGAAACATTATAATAATATTTATAGGCCCTAATCATGACAATTTTAAGGGGAAAAAACATGCACTCTAGTTTGGGCAATCCAGGAGATCAGTAAAATCCTGGATTGTTTGATATGAGACAAAGAAAAACAGGAGGAATGATGTTGGAAGAATGTCTACTTTTCTGCTTTATGCACTAAGTCCTACTCTTATGTCTCTGAAAAAAAAAAAAAAAAAAGACGGGAGGGCATGGTAGTTGCTGTTTGCCTGAGCACCCATTTATAACCTCAGAATTTTTATTAAGCCAAAAATTCTTAGAATTGCACTTAAATACCCAGCCCCCCCTTTAAAGCTGAATTTGCTTTAGGAAAATGTTTAAAAAACCAGGCATAGTCTGCTATTGATGTGACTGATTTATTAATGATCCTCCTCATTTCGTTTATGCAGCCTTATCTGAACTGCTTACTCTAGCCCCCTTTAAGCTGGAGGCCATAATTTGGTCTTTTTCTGTGAGTAGAAAACTACGGAAAGAGCTGGAGTGAGCAGGGGTGCACATTATCCTCTGTGAGCCCCAGTGCCGGGGCAGCTCTGCTTTTGGTGACCGGCCATCACAGAGCCCGTGGATGGGCAGCCTCTGGCTCGGATGTGCGTTTTGATGAGGCTCCCATGACAAATCTAATGGAAGACTCTGGTAGCTCATGCATAGCTGGCCCCCTGCCCTCATTTAACACACAATGCATTCCTCATTTCACATACCCTCGTCTATTTATGGATCCTCTTCAGACTCGCTCAGAAAATAAGATATATTTTTGACTTGTTTAATAAAACTGGACACAGAAAAACAGAGGCAAAGAATTGATCAAATTCTCAGCCACGTTTTAGCATACAGATGGTAACTATAGGAGGTGTGAGTGGCCAAAAAAAAAAAAAAAAAATGAGTTGATCAGGACGATTTGCTTGAGTGAATTTTGATTTTGTTTCCAGCAGACCTCCTCACATGGCATTGTTTATGCAAATAGACCCTCTTTTCAGAAACCGTCTGGCTTCAGAAAATCCCTGTCAGGAGAGCATAAAAGCTAAGTTATACCGCAGCAGTTAGCAGACCTGAAAGGCTGGCTGGCGGGAGCAGTGGATGCAATATGCAGGCAGGCTGGCAAACAGAGGAGCCATTCTTCTCTGGGTCCCAGTGTTGTGTAGAGAAGCAGCAGACGCCGGAGGAAGACAGAAAGGGCCTGGAGAAAAGGGGCCGTCACCCTTCTGCTGGAGAAAAAGAAAAACCTCGAGTAACAGCAGCCCAGGGTTTCATGCATAAGCGTACAGAAAAGACAAAATCAGATCTCATCCTTCCTACTCCATCTCTAGTGACTCCGATTTATTTTTCCATAATGTCTTTCCATCTTTTATTCCTCTTCACTAAGATTTAAAGAAAGGAAGAAATAGCGTTATTTAGTGACTTTAAAAAAATGAAGCAAGTTTTAGCTACCATTCTCCTTTTCAGTGGTATCCTGATTAGCATTTCTTATAGGAGCAAATGAGTCGACTTTATTAATATTGATGGCAAAGGTGAAATGGGAAATGGGAAATCTGAGTTTTCTTTTTTTCGTTGGTAATCCATATTTTTCCACGATAGTGTGCTGGGCACAAAAAGCAGGAAATTTCCATTTCATTACAGTCTGCTTATATTTACATGTGTTTATGTGCATAAATAGATAGATAGAGCTGTGCATATATATTGCATGTATGCTGTACACAGATTGTTCTCAAAATACAAATACTGCACTAAGAACAATGACTTTGTAAAAGTCAAACAGTAAGGACAAAGAATCATGTCAATTCTGAAGTATATTTTGGTTTCCATAGATTATTTTATGTTGGTGTTCTCTTTGGGAGGAACACAGTTTTCCCATAGAATTTTCTCAAAGGGAAGCACAACATCAGAGTGACTAAGGAACAATGAACTGAATAACAGGTGAAGTAATTTTTTTCCTAACATCATTTATTAAAATTTGATTTAGAGAAAGCTCAGATTTTCCATTTTCCACAAAAATGAATATTTTTCTTAATTGAGTACAGCAATATATGTGGTGATGTATAGATTGTATAATATAATATAGTTGTATATAAATACAGAAAAAGTTGACATTCCAATAATGAATATATTTTACTTCAATATTTTACTTTACTATAGTGTTTATTGCATCTATTCTGGCCATGGCTTTTGGAATATTACTTATTTTTTGACTAGTATAGATATCTATCCAAGCTGATCAGGGATAAAATAAAAAATAATACCATAGGGCTATGCCACATAAGAGAAATGAATAATGTATTTTTAATTTTAATAGTTCTGCCTCTCTTGCTTCTTCTCCCTTTTAAGAACAAATCCTAGAAGTATTTTTTAAGGGCATTGTGTGATCACAACCAAGAACTTCAAGAACCTCTGTCTTTGTGGGGTTCTTTGTCTTTGGAAGCCTCTGGTCATTATGTCCACCTTAGAAGAACATTTTTTTTTTAACTGCACAACCTAAAAATAGGCAAAGGAGGAAAAAAGTGACATCCTTTGCATTTTGTGGGCCTTCCTTCTTTTCAGAGTATGATTGCCTCTCTCTCTTTTATCACCCGCAAGAATAACAACAGACATTTTCTGGGGGCAAGTGGGGGGCTTTAGCAAAGGGTTATTTTCCATCTGTCCTCAGTTTGGATTTTGCATATCAATAAAAAATTAATAAACTAATTTCAGGCATAGATGACACGGTTAATGTGGAAGGCCTATTGTTAGGAGAGAAATAGTATATTCTTATCAGTGGATTTAAACAGCTATTCATCATTTCTAAAGGGCAATTATTTGGAATCCATTAAACTGGAATTCATAATACCCCTGCATACTGAATTTTAAATAGAAATCTGTATTTAGATGAAGGAATACATTAGTATAAGTCATTAGAGCACTGAAAATCCATGACTTGTTCATTTTTCACTTTTTTTTTTCAGATAATATGAAACACCAGGGATGTTGGTCCTATAGTAAAACCAAACTAAAGGAAAACTAGGCACTCTTTTCAGGAGCATTGCTATGAATAATAATGTTTTTCTTTCTTTCTTTCTATCTTCATGTTACAGTTTTTCTACTTATTACACATAAAATGAATCACCCCAAAGTAAAATCCCCAGTCACCCACAGAAAACTCCTAACTTAAACTTCTCTGCAATTGTGCCTTGTCTGGCTACTTAGGCATCTACATCCTGAAAGTTACTGCTTAAGACGAGGATTTCAAAGTTAAGTGGAGCTCTTGTGCTCAGTTACACAAATTCAGTTTCCATCAATGAGCATTTATTATAGAACATTTAAAAATAAGTTTAGGGATGAATTAGGAGACTAGCATTGACATATATAGACTACCACGTGTAAAATAGCTAGCTAGTGGAAAGCTGCCGTATAGCACATCAGCTCGGTGCTCTGTAAAGACCTAGAGGGATGGGAGGGAAGGCCACGAGGGAGGGGACATATGTATTCATATAGCTGATTCACTTTGTTGTACCGCAGAAACTAACATGAGAGTGTAAAGCAATTATACTTCAATAAAAAAATTTAAAAAATAAAGAAAATAAAAGTAAGTTTAGGCCCAACCCTTTAAAATAACATGCAAATATTGGTTATTAGACCTGTTTTGGTATGTGGGTTGGGAACATTTATGGTAATTATATTTAGGTATGCAGAAGTGTGGCTTTTATTGCTGTAAAAAAATAAAAAGCTGGTAGAAAGCTTGATGAACAGACATCTAACCTAGTCAAGTGATATACTTCACACTATCAATTTACTTTTCATATCCCCTTTTCTCCATATAAACCATGCTAAATAAATTACAGTCCAGCCTGTGTTTGAATGAATTCTAACTGAATTATTTAGTAGACTGTGGACTCAGAAATTTTTCTGGGTTAACATCTCTACTATATTCTCCCATCTTGGACTTTTGTTAACATTTATGTTCTAGTTACTTACATTGACTTCTTTAGTAGATATATTTGGCAAAGGAAAAATTATAAACCCATGGCAAAGGGTAATAAGGAAGATATCAGTAATCTGGATTATTCTCAACAAGACTTTATCAAGCTTCCCCACCCCAACACACATTCCATTCCTCTATTACAGGCACATCTTAATGCAACAGTCTAATAGAAAAACAGCTAAAATAATAGTCCTAGGCTCATGGTGTTGATGTACGCTGGCAACAAATCAGATTTCTTAAAAATGCGGCATATGAAAAAAAAAATGCGGCATATGGCCCTATGACTTGCGGCCTCATTGGGGATGGTGTGAACACAGTCTGTTCCAGCATCCATACTATTAACATTTTTCTTGACAAAAAACTTGGTTTTAAGTAGGAACGCAAGCATGTACATCTGCTCATATGTGCGTGTACACACCAGAAAGCACCCTCTGTATTCACATACCTCACATCAGACCACTATTAGACATATAAGCTGGGAAACATTGATTTATAGGCAACAATTCCTCCTAAGTTGTTGTTTGAAGTCTTGGATAAATATACAGTCATACTTAAAACTACCAGCAATATGCTTTAATATGCAAACAGGAAATCCTGCCAAGGGCTGAAGTTTTGTCTGTGGCTGCTTAGGACTTTTTCTAGATGCATGTTTATGATTTTTTTTTTCTCCTTATCTAAATAGATAAACTCTTTCCCTTAATTCACAAAATAAAATAAAGCATTTGCCAAGCAACTTTTAAAAATTAAGTAAACTGTATTTTATGTATATTGTATATAAATGTGTATGTCATATTTTAAATACCATACTACATATATGTATGTGTGCCTGTTGTGTGTATTTATATGTATAACTGGTGAGCAGATGACTGTAACACCTGACTTATATAGAGCCTTGTTTTGCTTTGCTAGACTGCTGTAAAATAGTAGTGCAAACTGAGTGGCTTACACAATAGAAATGTATTGTCTCACAGTTTTGGAGACTAGAAGTCAAAGATCGAGGTGTGGGTAGGCCTGGTTCCTTCTGAAAGTGATGAAGGAGAATCAGTTATAAGCCTCTTCTCTAGTTTCTGGCAATTTCGTGGCAGATTTTTGGCTTGCTAAGTTCCTTGCCTTGTAGGCATGTTTGCCTGATCTCTGCTTTTGTGTTCACATGGAGTTCTCCCTGTGTTTGACCTGTGTCCAAATTTCCCTTTCTTATAAGAAAAACAGTCATATTGGATTAAGGACCCATCCTAATGCAGTATGACCTCATTCTAACTAAGTTAATTCATCAACAGAGACCTATCTTCAAATAAGTCCACATGCAGAGATACCGGGGTTTAAAAATTAACCACACGTTTGGTGGGGCAGATACAATTAAACCCATAACAGAGCCCATAGATGCAACCAAGGGCCGATAGGTACAACTAACATGTGAACCAAGTTTAATGAATGGCTTCGAGAGGGACTGGCTTCATTGAAAGCTAAGCTCTGTAGCACCACTCCCAGTCTCGAGAGTGGAATGAGTATGTCTGGTGGGCTAGACCCAAGGCTGACTTTGGCCAATTCATGGATGTATAGTTCACCTGAGCCAAGAAATCATGCAAGTCATAGTCCAGCCACCACTCAGGAATACAGTGAAACTGACAGAATTCTAGTGTGTGTCTTAGAGTGAGAAACCTGGAAACAGACAGGCTGAGAAGCTGCTCTGAGCCCCTGATACAGGGTTCTTGAACCCTGATAAATCTTGGGGAGCCAAACTGCCAGGGCTGTGCCTTTCTCTGGCATAATGCCAAGAAGGCCATTTGTATATAAGATGACTACATTTTTTCTAAATGAGAATTATGTTAATATTGTATAGATTACTTGTTTTGAAAATTTATAGTACCACTACAGTTGAAAGTTTATTAACCAATATATCTTGTTATAAATTAATGAGAATAGAATGCTTGCATTTGAATGTGAGCTTACTACATACCTTGTAAAGTTTGTTTAATTTCAATCTATCCTATTTTAGTGGAAATACAATACATCAGATTTCTAATGTTAAATATATAAAATTTTATGCAAATGAGGCTTTGAAAGAATTGCACATGATCTATGCTTCAGTTCAGTTCAGTTGCTCAGTCATGTCCGACTCTTTGTGACCCCATGGACGCCAGGCCTCCCTGTCCATCACCAACTCCCAGGGTCTGCCCAAACTCATGTCCATTGAATCCGTGATGCCATCCAACCATCTCATCCTCTGTCATCCCCTCCTCCTCTCACCTTCAATCTTTCCCAGCATCAGGGTCTTTTCCAATGAATCAGCTCTTCGCATCAGGTGGCCAAAGTATTGGAGTTTCAGCTTCAACATCAGTCCTTCTAATGAATATTCAGGACTGATCTCCTTTAGGATGGTCTCCTTTAGGGTCTCATAAAGGAGATCTGTGCTTAATGTTTATGAAATGAGTTTTGAAATTGTATTCAATGTACATTAAGGAGAAGAAAATGATAGATGGCCCCAAGGAAGATGCAAATTTCTAAAATACATGGTTATTTGGTGAGAGAGAGATAACAGTTTGAGAGAAGCTGCATGAGAAAATTTAAGAAAATTTTAGACAAAAGTAAAACTAAAGAGCCTCTTGATGAAACTGAAAGAGGAGAGTGAAAAAGTTGGCTTAAAGCTCCACATTCAGAAAACTAAGATTATGACATCCGGTCCCATCACTTCATGGCAAATAGATGGCAAAACAGTGACTTTATTTTTGGGGGCTCCAAAATCACTGCAGATGGTGATTTCAGCCATGAAATTAAGACACTTACTCCTTGCAAGGACAGTTATGACCAACCTAGACAGCATATTAAAAAGCAGAGACACATTACTTTGCCAACAAAGGTCCATTTTGTCAAGGCTATGGTTTTTCCAATAGTCATGTATGGATGTGAAAGTTGTACTATAAAGAAAGCTGAGCGCCAAAGAATTGATTCTTTTGAACTGTGGTGTTGGAAAAGACTCTTGAGAGTCCCTTGGACTGCAAGGAGATCCAACCAGACCATCCTAAAGGAGATCGGTCCTGGGTGTTCATTGGAAGGACTGATGCTGAAGCTAAAACTCATATACTCTGACCACCTGATATGAAGAACTGACTCATTAGAAAAGACCCTGATGCTGGGAAAGATTGAAGGCAGGAGGAGAAGGAGATGACAGAGGATGAGATGGTTGGATGGCATCACCGGCTCGATGGACATGAGTTTGAGTAAGCTCCGGGAGTTGGTGATGGACAGGGAAGCCTGGCGTGCTGCAGCCCATGGGGTCACAAAGAGTCGGACATGACTGAGCAACTGAACTGAACTGAAATCTGGGCCTAAGTAAACTAAGCAGACAAGCCATATCTTTCCACTTTCCAAATTCATTCTGGATTTTTTCCTGTCCAAATAATTACCAACTCTTCTTCCAAACCCAAGCATCCCTTATCCTCATGCTGCTCTTGGGACTCACAGAACTTCTCATGGTGCCCTCCCAAGCACATCAAGTACACTTTCAACCTTTCCATTAGAGGCATAAGAATCTGAATTGAAATGTATGTTTTCTCCACAAGACTTACCTGAATAGAAGCTATTTGGCTAAATCAGTTTTCTTTAAGGAATTATGAAACTTAATTTCATTTTCCCAAAGATATTTGCATTTTGAAAGAGGAAAGTTATTAACATAAATTAGTAGTTTATTAATAAAATTTTAAACAGCATGCAAAACAAGAATTGTATGGTGTAGAAAGAAACTTTGAAGATGGTCTTTCATTTTATCTTACCATTAGATAATAGCCTACTTTAACATTTTAGTCTGGCAACCATATTTCTCCCTTCTAATCACTATGGGGACAAGAAAGAAGACTGTAGTGAAGATATTAGACCATTTAAGAGGAGTATTTAGATTCTGATTTCACACTAATGGGGGCTTCCCTTGTGGCTCAGCTGGCAAAGAATCCCCCTGTGGGAGGGATGTGGGAGACCTGGGTTTGATCCTTAGGTTGGGAAGATCCCCTGGAGAAGGGAAAAGCTACCCACTCCAGAATTCGTCTGGTCTGCAGAATTCGTCCACAGGTCACAAAGAGTCAGATGTGACCGAGTGACTTTCACTTTCACTTTTCACTTATAAACTCATGGAATTTTTAGGAGAAGTATTTTCTTTGAGTTTACACCAAGGTAGACCTATGTTTTTATTTTGGAGTAATCTCATAGGGCAATATTGAGCTCATCTAACTTCAGAGAGTCCCAACATACTCTGTGAAATTAAAACTGAATGGCAAATCATGTATAAATTGTCTGGTACAGTGCCTGGATTTCATTCATTCAAAAATATTTATTGTGTGCCTGTTATGTCCCTAACACATAATACACAATCAATAGAAGTTGTTTTATTTCCTTTTTGGCAAGCACACACACAAAATGCAATAGCATGACATTGTAAAGACTTAAGTATGCATAATCAATTATGTTTTCAGCAGACTATCATGTGTCTGCCAATTAGATTGTTATTTCTTTTAGCCATACCATTTCCAGTTTTGTATATGTTATCTTATATGCAATATATAGTTTACATTATCACATTAATCTCAAAGATGTTTGAATCACATTAAGTATTTACATGAAACAGGAGTATCCTGTGATGGTGGTTGGACTAAGGTAGCCCTTCTAGTGACTTAGTTCGATTTTAATAATTTTAAATACAGAATATTTTCACTTGAAATTGACTATAAAGGAAAAATATTTTATTGTTTTTATTAAGGAAATGTATACATGATATGTAAGTTGGAAAAATCTATTTCTTAAGTTTGCAAAGCAATGAAGCTGCATTTTAAAAAACAAAGTTTTCTGTGATCTGGGCTTCAACTGAGCTTGAAGCTTCAACTGAGCTTGAAGAAGTTGCTCCTTTCCATTTCATATGAGAATAATTCAGAAGCTGACATTGTCTTACTTCCCAAATAAACTGTGATTTATAAAGAATGTTTAAGGTCATGATTTAGACTTACCCTTAAGCTTCTATCAATAATTAAGCTCCGACAGCCTTCTAGGCAAGAGTTCTTTTTGTTTTCAAAGGTTAATTGCAGAGTTTTCTGTGTATTTCTATCCTTTGAGCAAACATTCCATAACAAATTAGTTAGCTTACTCAATGGAAATGATTATTTGTGTCTGTTTGCTAGCTGGAAGAAAAAAAATTCTCAAAAGTCCATCTTTAATGTGTTTATACTCTAGTATTATGTGACTTTGGATATGGTTTGTAGTTAAAAATCAAAATGTCCAATAATACAGTTTGAGTTAGAAATACATCCTTGTTTATAATATTCCATAGAGCAGTATAAGTTTGGGGTACAAGCTAGACATCTCTTGAAAAATTACTACTATGGAAAATTATTTTGAGTTATGCCAAGGAAAATTCACTTGAAAATATGAATTATAAAAGATTTTAGAGTCTTTCGTATGTGCAGTGTCCTATGGGTATTTAAAACAAGGATTTAATGTGCAGAAGTCAACCTTATTTAAAAGTGGTAGGCCATCTCCAGTGGAATGTCTTGATTTATGGGATAGAATTTGATAGGGTAAATTTCAGGAAAGGTACTATAAGCTGCAGCTAAATATACTGTAAAAGCACCTCTGTTCGTTCTAACTCCTGGTCCTGAGTAACTATTTTCACATTTGATGGACATTACTATATTAGGAAATTGCAATGTTAACTTAGTATTGAGATGCTAATTTTCTTTAAGAGTTAGTTGAGGTAATTGAGGTAAGTGTATAGTTAATCAAATCAAGTGTTTACTGACCACAAAATCAGGGTTATTTCAAGGAGAAATATAACACAACTGGTATTCTCATGGTCTTAACTTCAGGGAGGCTAGGGCAAAAATCATGGCTAGCATTTGTTACTGGTTGTAGCCCTGACAGCAAATTTATCTGGAATTCTATTCTCTTTCAAAATATTACCCACTCCATCCCCACACATACAATTTTTAGAGAGAATTAGTTCATATCTTTGTAACAAATTAGTCATCCAAACTACCTTCTAGGAAATCTCCTCCTCCTCCTTCCTATTTCTCTTTAGATATTTCTACCTCTCAGATACCTCGGTGTTTTGCAGGCTACACACATAAAACTTGCCATGGATTCTGACCATAAATAGTGTTCAGTGAGGATGCACATGGTTCTCATTGTTACTCAAGTTACCATAGTCATTCATCTGCCATTGGCACCTACTCCTATTGCAACAGAGCTCTGAGAGCGTAACTAACACCATGGGGATTACCAGGTTCCCATGTGTCTATTAAGGTCTTTGCTGTAGCAAATGTTGCCATGCTTCCATGTCAATGGGCCAAAGGCATGCTTTGTTTTTCAGAACTATCAATATTCTAAACTCATGTTCTTTCTCAACTACTTTAAAAGGATTCTCAAGCGATACTCTTATGTGCTTCCAATATCTAATTGGCTATTTAAAATATCCCTCTTTCAGTTTCCACTTTCAGCTCTTTTTCACTCTAGCTCTCAGATCATTAGGGCTGAACTAAAGGGCAAATCTGAGAGACAAATATCATAAGTATAATTAACTTCCACTCAACCCTTCTCATATGAATGGAAGCATCATTGCCACATCCAGCTTTTCTGTTGGTATCTTCTTTCACTTAAAATAATTTATTTTCTATTTTATTTTTCAGGTTCTCACACACTTCAATCATTGATAAGCATGCTCCACAAATCCTTGAGACACATACAGATAATCTATGTCCTTGGGTGCTTACCACTGGAAAGAAAATTTTAATTAAACATTAAACTGTGTTGTATCCTATGATATTTCTTTCTTTATTTCCAGTAGAATTAAATAGTGTGATTCATCTAAGGTAGGAAGGTAAGATTCAAAACAGAAGATTTTTAAACACAGCTTTTTCCCCTGCAGTTTATAAATCTAAGCTCAGTGAAGGGACGTTACTGAATAAGAAAGACAAAGAGATTTGGGGATAGATTTTTCCAAGCAAAAGGAAAGGATAGTAGGTTCTGAGATATATGAGTGTTTGAATTTCAAGAACCACTGTCTCATAACACAAAATGGTGGTTGAGTTCCAAGAAACTAGCTCAACTGGACTCCTAGACCTGGAGACATCTATGTGACCTGGGGCTTCTAGATTTCAGTGACTATGTGGGCATGGATAATGGTCTTCCTGGGGTGACTATGGCAGATCAAAGACTGGAGGAGCCAAATGCCTGTTGAATATGTCTGTTTAAGATCTTTGGTTGATTGAATAATCATTAGGGAGGAGCCCCAATAATTACCATGGGTGAATTTCCACTGATCTGGATGATGAGAATTTGGACTTGAATGTAATTGTTCTAAAAGAAACACAGATATGAAGTGAGCCTTGAACCTGTGAGAATAATTGCATGAACTTCAGAGAGCAACCCAGAAAAACTGAGAAACTTAGAATTATTAGAATCTTTGACTTTCTGAAACTTGCATCTGATGACTTTGCAATATCTAATTTAACATCTTCTAAGAATGCAATGTAGAATAATTCAAATACCAAATGAGTACACAGTGTAAGAAATTTCAAAAAGTAGAACATAATTTTGAGCATATTATGAGAGAAGTCTATAGAGAAAATAAGTGACTTTTCCTGGGCCATAAACTGGGTAGGTATGGATAGCAGAGAAGAAACTTTCCAAGCAATCAAATGGTGTGAGCAAGACTGTGGTCAGAAAGGAGAATCATGCTTCCAGGGCACACTGAGGAAGGAGACCAGCCTGGCTAATAGGTCAAATTAAAAGGATGCAGTGTAATATTTGTCTTTCTCTCTTTGACTTACTTCACTCTATGACAATCTCTAGGTTCATCCATGTTGCTGCAAATGATATTATTTCATTCTTTTAATGATTGAGTAATAGACTATTGTGTGTGTGTGTGTATATATATATATATATATATATATATGTATATGTATACATATATATATGGAATGTAAAAAAAAGATACATATGAACTTATCTACAAAACAGAAATAGAGTTACAGACGTAGAAAGCAAACTTATGGTTACCAGGTGGTAAGGGGGAGGGATAAATTTGGAGATTGGAATTATCATATATACGCTATTGAATATAAAATAGATAACTAAAAAGGACCTAATATATAGCACAGGGAACTCCGCTTAATACTCTGTAATGGATTATATGGGAAAAGACTTTGAAAAAGAGTGGCGATATATATATATGCATGACTGACACAAAACATTATAAGTCAACTATATGTACATGTTAAGTCACTTCAGTTGTGTCTGACTCTGCGACCATATGGACTGTAGCCCACCAGGCTCCTCTGTCCATGGCATTCTCTAGGCAAGAATATTGGAATGGGTTGCCATGCCCTTCTCCAGGGGATCTTCCTGACCCAGAGATTCAACCAGCATCTCTTACATCTCCTGCATTGACAGGCAGGTTCTTTACCATTAGGCCATAAGTCAACTATACTCTAATAATTTTTTTAAAAAATAAAAAAACTTAAATTTTAAAACTAAAAAAAGAAAGGATGCAGAAGTATCTCCAGTAAGGAAATCGTTGTGATACCAGACTTCAACAACTAACATTATATGATGCTCTCCAAACCTACTTTAGACCAGAGGCTATTCAGTTCAGCATGTAAATTATATGAATGAGCTAACATGCAAAATTCATTTTTATACTTTGTTTTGTAGTCCAATTCTGTACAAGTAATTGACTTATGTCATTTATAAAGTAAATATGATATGCTAAGTTTTATACTGGGTGACTTACCTGTATTATATCCAATTCTCTTTATAAACAAGTATAGTGGGTATTAGTATCTCCATTTTATCTGAGAAAACAGGGATGAAAAAGGATTGAGTGGCTTGCTTTAAATCAAATGGATTGAAAATGTTAAGCTATAAGCTATGAATCATGGTCAGAATCATCTCTGGCAAAAGCCTGTACCTTTGATTTTTAGCTATATAACAATTTCTATAGCATTAAAATACTTTTTGAAATATTAACAATTCAATAGATGATTTATTGTGTTCTGTGAGAACATATAACTAAGACAAATAATTGAAAGTTAAAAAATAGATTACTATTTCTTATTTTCTGTCAGCTAGAATGTGTCATGTTTGAAGAATTTTAAGAATGAGATGAGATTAAGTTCTCTGTTGATTTAGAGCAATGTCCTATAAAGTGGAAGATATATGAAATTTATACCTATTATAAAGCCAAATAAAATCAGAAGAAAGTAAAATTTCACCATGCAGAGTCACAAGTTGATTTTTATTTTATTCAATATTGTGGTCAAAAGGTACAAAATCAGCTAGGCCTACAGTGTGAAAAACAGGAAAAATAATAGAACACAACTGTAGTGGAAAGAATGATGAAACCTCAAAAGATATGTCCACCCAGAGCCTGTGAATGTATATTTGGATGTGTGACCTTATTTGAGAAGAGGGTCTTCGTGGGCATAATGAAAATGATTAAGGTGAGGTTATCCTGGACTGTCCCTACCAGAGAAGACAAGTGTCATTATGAGAGAAGAGAAGAAAAGAGGAGACAGAACAAAGAGGAGAAAGCCATGTGAAAGGCGCAGAGATTAGAGTGATACATCCACAAGCCAAGGGACTCCTGGAGCCACTGAAGCCGGAAGAGGCAAGGAAGGATGCCCTCTTGAAAACCTCAAGAAGACCCAAGCTTGCCAACCTTGAATTTTGGATTTCTGGTCTCCAGAACTGTGAGAGACTACATTTTTGTTGTTTTAAGTCTCTCAGTTGTCATTTGTTATGGAAGCCACGGGAGACTAACCCAATGACAAGATGCTGTTTCAAATGCAATTTAAACCACAAGTTCATTTGCCTTGAAAAGAAATTCTCTCTTTGGCAAGGAAAAATTCTAGTCCTTCACCAAACTGAATGGTTTCCCCATGGACAAAGCAAGTAAAACAAAATAAGTGAAAAAAACCACACTGAGTGTTAAAACACGATTGGGTCTGGTTTTGGAAACTTTTCTTAACTGAATTTTTTTCCAATTAAGAGAAAGTACCAAAGTTGCCAGAATTTCTTCCTTTATAGCTTTATGGTTGTCAGAGAGTTTTTTTCCATTGTATATGAAGCTTTGTTTGAAGAGCGAGTCACCACATGCTTGAAAGTGCAAATATGTATATCTATCCATGTTTAAGCTCAGAGTTAGAGTGTCATAGTTTCAGTTTTCCTTCACTTCAAACATAAATACATTTGTATGAAGTAAGTAGTGCCCTCAATGCTCATGTGAAATGAATATTTGATGATTCAGTAATAAATCACATACAAATGCCCCACAAATAAAGCATTTATTATAAATTTAATTACATATGTGATTTATTTTGTTTTTTTATGAGACCAATGTTTTAATAGTTTTCTTAAAAATTATAGAAACATTTGATTATGTAACCACCATGAAAAAGAATTAGTGTTCTCATAAATAATAGTGCATCCATTTAAAAATAGAGAATTACCAAATTCTGGAGCTCATCCTTCAGTGCTACATTAGCAGCCTATAAATCACTCTCAAGAGTCCATGAATATTTTAATTATCTTAGCCATTTATTAGAAGTTTCTCTCCTCCTGGATTTAAAACACAAAGGCACACAGAGCAGCCTTCTAAAATCCAAGCCTAAATAATATATTTTCAAGTTCACAGTAAAACAACTCTTATCTCCTGCCATCTCCTCTCTTCTTTTAATGCTCTAAAAATGCTGACTTGACTCTAAGGTCACTCCATCCATGAAGCCTTCTGCTGTCACTCTGGTCAGAAATCATCCTTCCCTAAAGGAGTTTTATTGTCATATTACATTTAAAAACACCACCTGCTGCCCTATGGTAGAGAGATTTACTGGCGTTGAAGGTAAAAGCTACTTAAGCAGAGGTGGCCAGTCATTTTCACTTGATCAGTCACACCTCCAATGACTGGCATTGAGGTGCTTGTTGAGGACCTGAAGGCCGTGTGCTGACTCAGCAGGAAATAAAAAAAATGATACTCTGATCAAATAAGAATGTTTGTTACACAGAACAGGACTTTCATTCTTTCTGTCCTTCAAGGTAGGACCATATTGCAATTATCTATTTCCAAACCAGCCTATCACTGGGTCATATGTTTATCCCCTATTGGCCTCTTTAAGTTTATAAAAACTTGCCCCAAATTAATCACATATTCTCGATCTCTTGCTCGTGGAATTCTAGGTGCAACTTCTTTCCATTGGCTTCAACACTTCTTATTCTGTCTCTGTCAGATCTGTGATTTGTTTCAATTATGTTTCCTTTTCTTGGTATATAATACTTTGGATTAAAAACAGTTTTCATATTATTTACTATAAAAATATTTCCAAATGGATTTCTCAGACTGTGGTAGAAAATTCAGTTTGTAACTAGCTATTAACTATGAGATAAGCACCCATCTTAGACATCAGAGATATGGAGATATTGGTGACCCTGTAGCATTCCATAGGCTGAGCCCTGTCACCCTCACACACTCAGGGAAGAAGAGATCTTGAACACAAGAGGCTATGCATAAATAGTGCTCAGTGGATATTTTCATTTATTTATTTTTTTCAGTGGATATTTTTAATCAGCTGATATTTAAAGGCATGTATATATTTTAGGGACCCATATACCACACAAAGCTTCCTTGCTTTTTGTGAAAAAGTAACACTTCATACTTGAATTATTATATAAAATTAATGAAAACATTGAATCATTGGTCTGTCTTTACATTTTAAGTGGAACATTTGGTACTGAGAAAAAAAAATTGAACTGACCTGACCCTGAAATCTGTGGTTTTGAAAAACACTTAAGTATACTGTTTCAAGGAGCAATTTGACCTTCATGAGAGTAAAAGACCCTGTTTTATTTTTCTGCTTTTATATTTCATTTTGATGATAGCAATTTTTTTGTGTGGCAGAATGTGTCTTTTGAATAAAATCTTACTACTAAGTCAAGGAAAAATAAAGATCTTTGTATGGATTCAAGATGTTCAGGGTTTTAAAAAGAAGAATGGAATGTTTGTTTTTGTTTTGTTTTGTTTTTACCTTTCCCCGGTCTTTTAAAGGTGATATTACATCTGTATTGTGTTTGCAACCACCAGAACTTGTTGACTGAGAGGAAAATATTTTATTCATGGGCTTTAGGGTATTTTGTAGGGTACTGTGTGGACTGGGCATTAACAGAGCATGGCAGGCTGGTATGTCTGTTAGTCTGTTGGAAGCTGTGAGAGTGAAAAGGATAAAAATAAGACTTCTCTGAACATGTGAGATGAGTTGTGTATACACTCACATGCATACACAAATATACATATTAATATATGTACATACACATGTGTATGTACGTATTGTTTCATTACTAAGTCATGTCAGACTCTTTGTGACCCCATGGACTGTAGCCCACCAGGCTCCTCTGCCCATGAAATTATCCAGGCAAGGATACTGAAGTGGGTTGCCATTCTCTTCTCCAGGGAATCTTCTTGACCTCGGGATCAAACCTGGGTCTCCTGCATTGCAAGCGATTCTTTACTGTCTGAGCCATCAGGGAAAGCCCAAATAAAATCTGCTGTCATTTTATGTCAAGATGGATTAGAGAAGCCAAAAAGACCCCTTCCCCCTAAACCTTTGGTAGTTTCTACATTTTATTTGCTTTAAATATTTAAGTGTCTTAAAATAATCATGGCAACATGTGGCACTATTCTTTTGAAAATCATATTGTATATGCTTTGGATGATACCCACAGGCTAGATGCTTTTCTCAGTTCACACAATCATATAGGGTGAAAGGGCTCTTTCCAAGTCAAGACATATCACTGGAGGTTAGCAGGAGTGTGTATATTTGCAGGGCAGGAATCAAGGCCCAGACATAGAGAACGGGCTGATGGACACAGTGGGGGAAAGAGGGGAGGGCAAATGGAGTGAGTAACACTGACGTATATACACACCGTGTGTAAAACAGATAGCTAGTGGGAAGCTCCCCCTAGGGAGCTCAGCATGGTACTCTGTGATGACCTAGAGGGGTGGGATGGGGTGGAAGGGAGGCTTAAGAGAGAGGGGAATATATATACAGATATATATATGCAGACATACAGCTGATTCATGATGTTGTAGAGCAGAAATGAACACAGCATTGTAAAGCAATTCTAGTCCAATAAGAAAGTCTGGCCTCTACATCTCTCTCCTCGCTTACCACCACTTGGTACTTTTCTGACACAGCATCACTGAATGGTAAATGTGGGATATGGAGGTGGACAGTGATGAATGCATGATGCATTTTGCAAACTCTATCCAAGACCCATGGTGATACACTTCTCTGGAAATTTCATGAAATTAGCAGTTTGCACCCAGAGCCTAGCAATTGCCTATTTGTTCAGGTACAAATCCTCCAATGGCAGCCAAAGGAATTTTCAGTGTAAAATTACAGCAAGGAAGCAGGTCCTGTATCTCTTGAGATTCTTACTTTGATTTATGAAGAGAGAAAAATAAGACAATACAAAAAATGCTATGCTAGTCAGAAACCAGTGAAGTGAGATCAAGAATAACACTTTGTTCTGATCAGTGGAAGGTCAGAACTAATCCTCTCTCGCCCTCATTTTGAGACCGTCAGAGTGTAGTTTCGCAGAGGAATGATGAATTGGGGGTTGTCTTAGCTTGCTAGGTGCTGTAGATCTCATTTATTTTATTTTACAAGTCATTTGGCACAATGGTCATAATGACAATGAAATTGGATTCTTGCTAAGGTAAAAAAGGCCTTCTACTTTGTGCATAAATACTTTGGTCCATGCATTTAGTTGTCAGCGGAAGGCTGTGATCCAGTTACCACCTCTAGTTATAGTAACTGTAATTTAGTAATTTTGGTGGCACAGTCAGGCCCCTGCATAAGCAGGAGAAGAATTTTCCTATATAGTGTTTTTTAGAAGTGTGATAATGGCTTCCTCAGAATATCTTGTCTCCTGACATTAAAAAAAAAAAAAAAAAAGCAGCATAGACTCTTCTATTAAAGAACCATGTCTTTCTTTTAAAACTGTATTTACTTAGGTATCTTTTAAAAGCAAATATCCTGCTGGTATAAGCCATTTACTCATTAATGTGAACTGTATTATCTCTTCTAGGACAACTAGCAAAGATTTTAAGTAACAGGAAAGAAGTGCATCTGTCTGATTATTCTCCATACTAAACACCATACTGAGCACGTTCTCAGGCATTTTCATTTAATAAGTGATTTTGGGGAAAAAAAAAAGTAACTGATTTCACGGTACGGGGGAAATTGCAAAATTCCAGGTAGTGTGCAATGAGAAATACTGGTAGCAGATAAAAGAAGAAAAATTAGAGAGAACATGGGGATAGCCACACCATTGTCAAAGATGGACAGGTGAGCAGTATGTATATCTTGGGCCTGGATGGAATGAATATGAGGAATTTTACTGGCCAGTTCAGTGGTTAAGGCTTTGCCTTCCAATGCAGGGTGTATGGGTCTGATGCTTGGAGGGGGAGCTAGGATCCCACATACCTCACAACCAAACAACCAAAACAAAACAGAAGCAATACTGTACCAAATTCAATAGACTTAAGACTTAAAAAAAAAAAAGTGGTCCATGTTAAAAAAAAAAAATTAAAAAAAAATGAAGAAAGTTCTCAAAACTTCTGAGATCAAGTTCATAGTTCTATTGTAGAATGATCCTGACAGAAGAATTTATCAGAATCCTGCAAACTGAAGTGTATGTCAGTAGTGAACTCTGTATTGACTATTTCAGCCCCACGACTCTCTTCTCTAGGCTGATCCCACTGTGGTAGAGTTGAAATGGATTATTTTCAGAAATATCCTACGTTTCCTGATAAAATATAACAAGCACATATTGTCCCCTTGAAAGAAATGTGCTTTCCATGGTTCATTAAACCACCATGTCTCACACATAATTCAACTCTATCCTCATGTACACCTTAGAACTAAGCCATACATTACTAAAACACCATCCCTCTTAATTACTGCAGAACTTGATACAGTTACATTTTCTTGAACTAAAAGGTATTTTGTAATGAGTTTGCTTAGTTCAGATCTGGCGTTTCTAAGGAACTATAGAAAAGTGTTACTCGCTCAGGTATGTCTGACGCCCTGTAACCCCATGGACTGTAATCCTCTAGGCTCCTCTGTCCTGGGAATTCTCCAGATAAGAATACTGGAGTGAGTAGCCAGTCCCTTCTTGAGGGAATCTTCCCAACCCAGGAGCTGAACCCTGGGTCTCCTGCATTGCAGGCAGATTCTTTATCATCTAAGCCATCAAGAAATACTCACTCAAAGAGGGTTTAAATACAGTTTTTAATCTATCCACCCATACACACATATAATAGAATTTAAGATACTCCTCTTACCAGTGATGACTCTGATGGCTATTGTTAATATTTGGGGCCAGTGAGTACATTTGCCTCAAAGGAGTTAAACCATCATAGTAGCTTCTCAGCTATAGGGCTTCTCAGCTTTCTGCTAAGATACTTCCATGCTCTATCTTGAAAAAGGGATAGTTTGGAAATTTAAGACACTTATATATCCCCATTGCCTTGAAATCATGAGAGACCACAACACTGCAAAGCTGAGACCTCAGATGGATATTATGGAAACAACTTTTACAGGTGAAAATATTTATGATTGCTGTAAACAATCTACATCCCTACCGAATTTATCCAGGTTGAATTCATGATTTTTACATCTTATGCTGGTCAATTTATTTCTTGTCTACTATACGACTGAGCAACTTCACTTTCACTTTCACCTTTATTGACAAATCTGGCATATCATGGCTTTTGTTTTTTTGGATGAAATAACGCCTTGTCCAATCACCAACAAGGAAGAGTATATTTTAAAAAGGGAAAAAAATACATTTCAAAAGCCACACACAATGACATATTCAACCGTTTAGCATTTATGTAGTGTGTACCAAATGCCATGCAGTGTTCTAGGTGTTGGTGAAAAACGTGGGCAAATTCTTGCACCAAAAAGTTATTGGAGGAATGTAGATAATAAAGAACTGTGAAAATGAAAGTCGCTCAGTTGTGTCCGACTCTTTGCAACACCAAGGACTATACAGTCTCCAGGCCAGAATACTGGAGTGGGTACCCTTTCCCTTCTCCAGGGGATCATTCCAACCCAGGGTCGAGCCCAGGTCTCCCTTATTGCAGGCAGATTCTTTACCAGCTGAGCCTCAAGGGAAACCCAAAAGTACTGGAGTGGGTAGCCTATCCCTTCTCCAGTGGATCTTCCCACCCCAGGAATCAAACTGGGATCTCCTGCAATGCAGGAGGATACTTTACCAACTGAGCTATCAGGGAAGCAATCAATAAATAAGATAATTTTAGGGTGAGATATGCTAGAAATAAATCACTCTGGCTGCTGTCTGAGAGTGGTCTGTTTTAATCTATTTGGAATACCATAGTATGGGTGGCTTATTAACAATGGAAGTTTATTTCTCACAGTTTTGGGGGCTAGGAAGTCCCAGTTTTTACACGTTTCAAGTCAGGCAACAAGGAAGGGAGAAGAAGCTCTTCCTCAGGTGCATTTCACATGAGCTTTGTGCATGAGTTTCAGATAAGAATAACTGTCCGATCACAGATTTTTGCGTCTATGTCTTCCTTCCTGAGGCAGGGTAGCAGTGTAGAAATAACAGAAGATTCAAAGTCAGGTTTCAAGTCTGCTCTCCAGACTCTGCTTACTTGCAAGAGTGTTGGAAAGTTAGTGAACATACTTAGACTTCAGCTTTCTTCTCTTCAAAAGAAGTACATCAATGTATAGGGTCAAATGAGACAACGTAAGTGACAGCACTTTATAATTTTAAAGCACTTTATAAATGTTAGGCATTTTGATCAATGAGTATCTAAGTTGAATTCAATATTTCACAGAATAGAGATGAAAGTTTATTAAGGTACATTGTCATATCCAAAATTGGGGACCTAAGGCTGAACTCCTGCCTATATCTTTTAATACCTCCTACACCCAAAATCAAGGCCAAAGTGGGAATTGGAAAAGGAAGAAGATAAGAGTCAGCTTAAAATTAAAAATTGGAAGGGAATATGAAAGCTCATTCAGTCCACGGCAGACAGGCTGTTTTTCTGAAGGGCCAGAGATTAACAAAGGCATTGCTGCTTCTATAGTCTCCATTGTAAACCCCCACCTATGAGGTTGTAGCATAAAAGTAGCAATAGATTTTTGCAAAAAAAACAAAAACAAAAGAGTAGGACTATGTTCCAGTATAATTTTATTTGTGAACACTGACTTTATATATTATACAATTTTCACTAGTAAAAAAAATCCTCTTTTTAATATTTTTTCAACCATTTAGAAGTGTAAAACTGATTCTTATCTTGAGGTCACACAAAACTGGTGGTAGTGGGCTGGATTTGGCCCAAGAACCCTAGTTTGCTAACTTCTGATATAGCCCATCCATCTATCCTTTTGATTAACTGTGAGGAACAATGCAACAACTAGCTGCTAATTTATCTGCTAGAAATACTTCAAAAGATAGGATAATTAGAACTTTGCATGACAAAATGTTCAAAAGACAAATAATGAAAGAAATCCACTTACATAAAGAATTTTTAAAAATAATTTAATTAAATAAAAAGGATGACTGACAAAGGCCGTGTCACAGCAAATGAAGACTTATGCTGGACATCCACTGATAAGAGCGTCCAGCTAGATTAAGAAGTTCACTAGTTGACACATGCAACTTTGTAAAAGATAAATAGAGTTTCATTTGTAGAACACACAGGCTGTGTTGTGATGCACAGACAGACCAAGTTCACTGTTGCTAAGAATCCTGTCAGATTAAATCAACCTGCAAATATATAATTGTGACATCTTGTTCTCTTTGGTACAATCCGTGCCACTGCAGTCATTATCTCAAAGCTCTTTCACTCCGAGGAGCATCAGTGTTTAATTATATTCTTTTATGAGGCCTCATTTGTAGACATCATCCTCCTTCAGAGTTGGCTTTGCTCAGGAAAAGTAGGTTATTATTTCCAAGACTGTGCCCAGTAGTACAGAACATTAAGCCTCTCAGCAGCATCCTCTTAAATGCAGCAGCTTGTGGAACCAAAGCTCCGTGTTCTTGCTTCACATTCTTCAGCTGTAAGTTGACAGATGAACTTATTTTCCAGTTCCTCCAGGCGCTCGCTGGCCTCAGCAAGGCTCAGAGAAAATAACAGGCCTGTGGTCTGTTCAGTTGAGCATATGAGTCATATTCTTCAAAACAAATGAGGGGAAACACTATTTCATGTCCATATTTCAGATAAAAAGCTAGCATGATAACTTGAAAACAGTTTCGAACAATCTCTATAAGGAAAAGAATTAGCTAACACAAGAAGTGAGTTACCAAGAATCAAGGCTTGATAAGTGACGTCAAGTGATCAATGCTTGACAAGTGAGCCAAATCTAGTCCACTGTCTGTTTTAGCAAATACATTTTTGGGGGATCATAGTCATGTTCATTTGTTTATGTGTTGTCTACAGCTGTTTTCTCGCTGTAAAGGCAGGGTTGAGTGGTTTTAACAGAGACCGGTGGTTTGCAGAGCCTAAAATATTTACTGATCCTTCATAGTAAACTTTGCTGACTGCTGCTGAAGACTGTTGAAATCACCAAGTTAAAAATATAAATGCATTTAAATTTGACAACACTCAAGGATTTTTTTTTTCCAGAATTAAATTATAGCATGCCATTTTCCATTTAAAATGAGACATGGTGTCTAAAGTGATTTTGCTCCCCTTTGTTCTTTAAGCTAAATTAATAGCAATTAGCAATAAGTACTATGTATTCGATGGGTATTTTAAAGAAAATCCAAGTAAAGTCTTTCTGTGAAATATACTCGTGTGTGTGTTTAATAAAAACAATGATTTCTGAGTTTTTCATTTTAAATAGAAATAGGAGGTAGACACTTTTGAGTAGGAGTAAAAAGGGCTTTCCTGATGGCTCAGGAGTAAAGAATCCACCTGCAATGCAGGAGACGTGGGTTTGATCCCTGGGTCAGGAAGATCCCCTGGAGAAGGAAATGGTAACCCACTCCAGTATTCTTGCCTGGGAAATCCCATGGACAGAGGAGACTAGCTGGCTACATACAGTCCATGAGGTAGAAAAGAGTCACACATGACTGAATGACTAAACTACCACCACCACATGCTATACACCACTTGGTTCACATCCCCCAAAGTGGTGAGGGCCTGCTCAGGAGAGGGGCATTGCAGCTGCTGATGAGCAGATTTCACAAGCAATTTGAGAAGTTAAGATTAAGTTAAGATTAAGATAAATCTGAAAGGTTACAATTTAAGTCAAATGGATTTATCCTTTTTGGCTGGGGGTGGGTGAGAGATGGTCAACACATACTACAGTTTAAGTAGAGAAAATAATCTGATTCAGCACAGGGTTGATTTGGCAAAGGGACTACAGATCTGTCACTGAATTCAGATACAAGTATTTTCTGTTACTTTCCCCAAATTATTTGTATGTGCATGCTAAGTTGCTTCAGTCATGTCCGACTCTTTGTGGCTCTATGGACTGTAGCCTGCCAGGCGCCTCTGTCTGTGGGATTCTCCTGACAAGAATACTGGAGTAGGTTGCCATTTCCTCCTCCAGGGGATCTTCCCGACCCAGGGATCAAACCTGTATCTCTTATGTCTCCTGTTGAAGGCATGTTCTTTACCACTAGTGCCACCTGGAAAGCCCATTGTACATGCATACATTGTTTAAACGTACCACCTACTCTGTCTCTCCCAGTCAGCACACAGTTGGAAAGTGGGACTTCATTTGCAACTTATTAAAAAGCTACACACACACTTTCAAGATTAGATGCATGTGAAAGTTTTAGAGTGTCACAGATGTGGTTATGTTTCTAAGAAAAAACTTTTCCTTATTAAAATCTATTCACCAATGCCAAATTAAACATTGCAGTCAAATATAGCACAAGAAAACTAATAAGCTAAAATAATATATATACAAGCAACTTTTCTAGAAATTCTGATTTTTACGTCTTTTTCTCTTGAAAGTCCAAAAGCAATCTGAATGCCCATCATCTAACCCACTGAACACTTGCTATTAATTTCAATTTACTTATAAAGGTCTTCTGTTAAGTGAACAAGGGTTCAGTATGTAGAATGGCAGCTTGATTTTCCTTCTTTTGACATCTGCTCAAAATGAGCTATGATATCATCAATCATATTAACTCTGTGGTATTGTGTTATTTCTTGGGTGTTCCCCAGATTTCATCTGACAACTTTTTCTAGGATTCAAACCATAAACACTTCCTCTGGAGACTGTAATGAGAGGTACAGATAAAAATCCAGGGACTAAACCTGACAAAAAAGCAAAAAGAAACAGACATAATTTTACATTGTTTCTTTCTCCAACATCAAATTTAATTTGTCATCATAATTTTCTATAAGAAACCAGTAGAAAAAATAGAACCTAAAAATCTAAAGAAATATGTTTAACTACTAAAACTAAAGAATAGAGAAATTTCTGAAATGATATTACTTTTATGCTATAATGTTACAAAGCAGAATGAGAAAATATATGCTATCATCAATTTGAGCAGAATGTAATAATCTGCACAGTGGTAAATAAAATAGTAATTATGCTTTGTGTGTGCTATGTGCTTAGGTACTCAGTTATGTCCAACTCTATGAGACCCCATGGACTGTAGCCCCCCAGGCTCCTCTGTCCGCGGGGATTCTCCAGGCAAGAATACTGGAATGGGTTGCCATGCCCTCCTCCAGGGGATCTTCCCAACCCAGGGATCCAACCCAGGTCTCCCGCATTGCAGGCTAATTCTTTACCATCTGAGCCACCAAGGAAGCCCAATTATGCTTTGGAAGTAATGATTTTTCTCACTTTAAGAATAGAAATAATGATTTTTATCACTTTAAGAGTTATGAAGTGTCTTTATTGACAATTTCTAGTAGTATCCCCTTTATACAACAAAGAACAATGAATAACATAGTTTTGTTTAAAACAAGGAAACTCATGGGAAAATAGTAGCACATTTCCTCAAACTTAGAACAATTCTACTTCCCTTTTTGGATATCTACACGCAACCCCAGAATACAGAACCCAATTCTCAATTAAATGTCCAAGTGTTGCAAGCATTTTTTAAAGCTACTTAATGTTGATCAGAATTATAAACAGCAACATAGCATAAGGAGTGCTTTGTCATAGTAATTTATCTATACACCGAATTTAACAAATTTGGGCAAGTGATCTTCAGTTTATATTAGATAAGCTCATACATTTTTATTATTAATCATAAATCTTAATTATTACATTACAAGGTAAGCATCATTAACACTTTGTGAAGAAACTAGATCACTTTCACTCTATTTATGTCTCATTCTTCTTGCGCCGAATGCAGCCTAACACTTGTGCATAGCTCTATGACTGGGTGAATTGAATATGGATAGATGGAAATAATGTCCACCATTTTTAGGCTTGGCCCATACAAAATTCCCACATGCAATGCTCTACATTCTTTCCTCTTTCATGGTGACCTTGGAAACTATTTGTGGAACATGGTGGAACCACAAGGTGGAACGAGATCAGCTCTCTGAAACATGGAGAAAAGCCATTTGGCAATCAGGGACGCTCATTTAGGGCTTTGAGTGAGTGAGCAATAAACCACTGATGTTTCGGAGTTTATTTATTAGAACAGCTAGAGTTACCTTTGTTACTACAAGGTTGGACTAATTTAGATGTGGTTCAGAATTGTTTATTAAGTCTGGATACAACATGTCTCTGGAAATGCTGGACCAAAGTGATTTACTAATAATTTCCACAAAGGAACTCAAGTCCTAGTGAAAAAGTTCACTTTCACATGACCTGCTCTGATACGAGGAAACTGAGGAATTTGAGAATAAAAATGAAAAAGAAATAAAATAAACCTTTAAGGACTCACTTATACCACCAGCTGCATCATCTTTCCATGGTAGAAATATGTTGGGAGACATTCCAGTTACTCACAACCACTGCTTATATACAAAGCTCTGAAGTTTTTGAAACTTGGTTCTTAGGTTCAGACCACAGGAAGTAATTGGCTTCCAAAGGAATGATTTCCAGTTCTGTGTAATTTTTGCATCACACTTAACCCCAAATATAATTGGCCTTCTTTACTTAATTGAAGGTAGTGACCATGAGGAGGAAGGATGAACACAGCTTTCATGACCCAGCCCATCATTCTTCATATAGGAATACACCTTCCTAGCGACTTCCCTTGTGATCCTGTGGGTAGGACTTTGCTTCCAATGCAGAAGCAATGTTGTAACAAATTAAACAAAGATTTCAAAAAATGGTCCATATAAAAAAATCTTTAAAAAAAAGAAATACACCTTCCTAGACATGCCAGCATCATTTTCTTTTCTTCTCTGCAAACACTCTAGAAATATTAATAGTAATAGAGAGACATAGAAGTCATAGAAGACAACCTCAGCAAAGGCAGATCAACATTGGGAGAAATGTAACAGTGATGTACAATACTCCGAAATCCCTTTGGAGCATCTATAGTAGAGTTGTCATATTATAGTTGATAACTTTTGGACTGATGGTCAATCCATAGCCTGTCAACTCTGGGAACGTCCTGTCATTCAAAAGAAGTCTGTTTCCAGGACTCATGCGGTACATTGTGACTCCATCCGGACCACGGTGCACAGGATCAGTTAAGGCAGATAAAGACTCTCCCTCCCGAGATTCTGGGATTTAGATTCAGCAATGGCATTAAGTCTAGGTATAATTAGACATGGTGGTATGTAAACTGTAGTGTCTACTGGAAAGTGGTACTGGTCTTCAGAGGAGAATGATTTGGGCCTAGAGATGAGAGAATCTGAGCAAGAGAGAGAGAGAGAAAGATTCAGAGAAAGAAACAAGATGACAAAGACAGAGACATTTAACAGGAGAGAAAGAAAAACTTGTTAGGCAGTACTAGGTGCTATTGACACAATTGATCCCTTTGGTAACAGATTTGAAATCTCAGTTCCTATTGCAAACTTGCCATCAATAAGCATTTTAAATAAATGAATGAGAGGGAGCCTAGATTACTACCAGCTATCATCCTTCCCTGGTTACAGACTCTCTGGAACATGGTCAGCTTCTGGACTGGTCCAGAATAAAGATGCAAATGAATGGTACAGTCAAGACTCCCTGATACAGGCCTGTTTGGCCTATTAATAAATTATGCCTTTGATAAGCCTTTCTCTTTCAACTTCTCCTTTCCAACTGTCATAATTTTTTAAAATCTCTGCTTTACTAATTTTTAAACAAGTCGTTTCCTACTTATCTGTAAAGATCTGGATCACGTGTCACCTCCTCGGTGAAGTTTTATCAAATTCTGTTAGACAAAGTTAGTCATTTCTGCACCTGTGTTTTCATAGTACTTTCCACATTCCTGAACTGTAACAGTTTGCTTATGCAACTCTCAGCCCTCACACTGTGAATACTTGTGGGTGAAACTGTAATATACTTTTCTTTGAGTCTCTAGACTCTAGTAGTGTCTGGCACATAGTAGGTTCTCAGTAAATGTTCATGAAATGAATGAATTGATGCTGTCAGTTTAGTTAGTGTTACTTCCTCTGTGGTATCTTAAAACACCAAGATAGTCTTTAAAATGTTGTGTGCACCCTCAATATTTTGAAGAAAACTTTCCTTTCTAAGGAACTTGTGCCTCTTTGACTTCTGTCCACACTCATCTTGAGGTGCTTTTCCAGAATACATATTATTTCGCAATTAAAACATTTTCATAAGGAATGACTCAGTCCTACTTATAGCTAGGGTTCATTAGCAAATAAGCCTTTACATTCCAAAAATACTCCTAGTTTACATTTTGAGAAATTGTATAGGAAAATTAAAAAACTACTATGGTTTAGAATTATTAACAAGAAGCCATCCTCTATATTGTTCAAGTTAACAGTATATGTTAGTTATACCATGAAGCATTAAACTGCTTTGAATAAAACTATGGATTAAAATAGAGATGTCTTTAGAGATCTAGATAAGCCTAAATTATATTAGCAGGATAATGGAGTGAAACAATTTATATATCCTAAGTCTCGGTAAAGCTACATCTTTATCACATTGGAATCAAGATTTCTACACTCACTGCTATTAATCCAGGAGGTACATATACGTAGCTAAACTCCATGGATACCTTGCATGGCTATAGGGCTGTTGCTTTCTTTTTCAACACAGAAGCATGTGCTATTGGAGCACCAGACTTTTTAACATCTACAGAGGAAAAAACAAGGAACAAAAGCAAAGGGATTTTAAAATTTACGTATGTATTTGTTTTTCTGTCTCTCTCTCTTACATATATATGCAAAATTATACATATAATATATGCATGCATATGTAATCAGATTTATATGTGTATTAATTATATTTATATGTGTGTATTTGTGTGTGTATATATACACAAATACATGTGTATAATAAATATATATATACATATAAATCCCAAAGAACTCTTCTAATTTTTTTCTTCAACCTTTTTCATAAGGTGAAGTTTCATCAAACCACATCATGTGACTCTCTAGGAACCTCACTGAACGAGTCTGACTCATCGTCTGGGAATTTTAAATAGGCATGTGCTTCCATGAGAGTTAATACTTAAAAACACACATACAAACTGGCAGTGAAAGAGAGAAAAAAAGAAAAAAAAAACTTAAGTGAAACTTTTGCTTGGCACAAACACTCGGGTCAGGCGCCGGCCACTCAATATTTCACAGTTAATTACCAGGTGGCACTACCTTTAGAATGAAGGTGGTGGCTCAGCGCTCAGGGGACAGAAGCAGTAAATCTACAGTTCATATCATTAAGTCAGCCAGGTTGGATTAAGCAGTGAAAGGAACTGCCCTGGAATAGTTGACCCTAATTTCCCTCTGAGATACAAAGTTTTCCTCAGAACCAAGGGCTGTGTCTGCCCACTAGTGGTAAGATGGCAGAGCTCGCACCCAGATATTCCCTAGAGGGATTTATGCCAAGTTCTATCTGCATCAGTGTGGGAAGGGCAATGGTCACCCAGTCTGATTTTTTAAGTCATGGTTTAGGGATCTATCAACTCAGTTCTCTCAGAAATTAGAGCAACACAGACCAAGTCAACTTCAAGCAAAAATTTCTATTTGCAAAATTTACCTAAAACACTTACTATAGGTAAGTTTGCAATAGGAACTGAGATTTCAAATCTGTTACACACAAAGGGATCAGTTGTGTCAATAGCACCCAGTACAGGCTAACGCCTTTCTTCTTCTTTCCCAGATCTTTTTAAAAACATAAATTTATTTCTTTGACTGTGTTAGGTCTTAGTTGTGGCATGTGGGAACTTCGTTGCAGGGCATGGACTCTAATTGAGGTGAGGGGGTGCAGTAGTCATGTTCCATGGCATGTTGGCTCTTAGTTCCCTGACTAAGGATTGAACCCCCATCTCCTGCATTGTGAGGTAGATTCTTAAGCACTGGACCATCAGTGAAGTCCCTCTTCCCAGATTTTCATAAAATACCACACTGGGATATTTTCTAGTTTGAATAACACTTAATGTTCTTCACTTGTCAATGGAATTAATTTTTAAAAATATTTAGGTTGGATTTAAAGCTCTTCTGCCAATTTTATCCCAACTGATATCTTCATCATTATCTCCATTAAGTCCCTAAAAAATTCCATAGTCTAATTAAACTCAATTAAACACTGTTCTCAGCAGAATTTTTGTGCTTTGTCCTCTATGTTTGGCTCATCATTGCTCAGTTCAGTTCAATCGCTCAGTTGAGTCCGACTCTGTGACTCCATGGACTGCAGCAGTCCAGGTTATCCTGTCCATCAACAAGTCCTGGAGTTTGCTCAAACTCATATCCATTGAGTCGATGATGCTATCAAACCATCTCATCCTCTGTTGTCCCCTTCTCCTCCTGCCTTCAGTCTTTCCTAGCATCAGGGTCTTTTCCAGTGAGCCAGTTCTTCCCATTAGATGGCCAAAGTATTGGAGTCTCAGCTTCAGCATCAGTCCTTCCAATGAATATTCAGGACTGATTTCCTTTAGGATTGACTAGTAGGATCTCCTTGCTGTCCAAGGGATGCTCAAGAGTCTTCTACAGCACCATAATTCAAAAGCATCTATTCTTTGGTGCTCAGCTTTCTTTATGGTCCAACTCTCACATCCATACATGACCACTGGAAAAACCATAGCTTTGACTAGACGGACCTTGTTGGCAAAGTAATGTCTCTGCTCTTTTAAAATGCTGTCTAGGTTGGTCATAACTTTTCTTCCAGGGAGCAAGCATGTTTTAATTTCATGGCATGCTGTCACCATCTGCAGTGATTTTGGAACCCCCGAAAATGAAGTCTGTCACTGTTTGCACTGTTTCTCCATCTATTTGCCATGAGTGATGGGACCGGATACCATGATCTTAGTTTTCTGAATGTTGAGTTTTGAGCCAACTTTTTTTACTCTCTTCTTTCACTTTCATCAAGTGGAACTATTTACATATTCTACCTATACAAGTATCACCTTGAATTAAAGTAAAATCCAACATCATCATAAAACTCTAAAATTACTATCACAATATGTACTAATTTTGTGGCACTTGTTATAGCCTATTTTCATTGTCTTATTTGTGTCTCACATAATCACTGGGTATATGCCTTCTCTGTAGAAATTTTGTCATATTCTCTTTTTCACCCACATAATGTTTACTGAAGGTATTTTCCTTATAATAGGGCATTTACATATACTTGCTGAAAGTAAAACACAGAAATAAATTAGTGGCTTAACTTCCAGGTCAAGACACAAATCTGTCATCTGGCACAATTTTACTGTGATCCAAAGCAATGTGACAAAGCTACTTCTCCCGGGGTTTAGTTTTCTTTATCATCTCTAAGAGCTTCAATCTTGCATTACGAGTAGGAGGCCACTGGATGGCTTACTGACTCCCTGGTAAAGTATAAAATTTCTATGACCTTCACATAAGCGTTAGATTTTATGATGTGCAAAGTTTCTCAATGTTTTAGCATCTTTTCAAATAAAATTTTGAGTCCTGGAAATATCATAGGAAAATTTAAGCACATTTTTAGATAGCATAATATCTGTTATAAGTGTTAATAATTTTGATGATTTTCCTTCTAATTTGTAACTCATAGTTCCTCACTTTATATCCCAAATATTGACTCACAGTGTTTTGGTTTACTCAAACACTCCTATAATTTTTTTTTTTTAAGCTTCTTCCAGAGTTTACTTCTGGTTCCATTTTCATAATTGTTCAAGATGATCTGTCATTTTTTCTTCATTCCGATACTTTTCTTTCCTAGTTTAAAGAAAAATCCTAGTTATTAGAAAACTAAGAAAAACATCTTTAATTCAAAAGACATTTATTGAGCATCTTTTATGTTTCAGACCACCCAGTAGAAACATGTGGAAATGTCTGGAATACCTTTTATCAGTAACAGCTGTGAGTCTTTGCAGACTGAGGGGTGTTTTACACAGATCTTATAATATCAACTATGGCTAGACAGATAAATGATTACTACACGTTATTTTCTAAACCACTTTTGATTTATTTATTGATTAGATCCATTGTTCATGGAAATATGGGAAATACAGAGCAGTCATTGAGAAAACCAAAAAGACTTGAATAACTGATATGTACATTGGTATTTATTATTGGTTTGCATGTTATCCATTATGCTCCTTTAGAAAGAAATGCAGGATTATCTAGGGGGGAAACAGGATACAAAAGTAGAAATGATGTAAGAAAAAAAGATCAAGATGACTTTCTATGATAAATACACAACAAAATCTAATCTTTCTTGCACATTAGTGGCTCAGGCAAGTGGGAACAATTTGAAGAGGACCATCATTCAGAAATATTTTATGCAGTTATCTGTCTTAACAGGTTGGAGTAAAAAAGAATAAAGCACGTAAAGGCACAGATTTTCCTTATGGCAATTGTTTCTCCAATCCACAAATTAAGTAATAATGTGACACAAGAGAAAATAATGATGACAGATAAGAGTTGTTACAAGTAAGTATAAAATCCCAAAGCAGGATGTTAAGGTTAAAAAAAAAATAAGCCTTATTTTTATATATGTAGTGATTAAGTTTCTATGTTGTGTCCGACTCTTGTGACCCCATCAACTGCAGCTCGCAAGGCCCCTCTGTCCATGGGATTTCCCAGGCAAGAATACTGGAGTAGGTTGCCATTTCCTTCTCCAGGGGATCTCCTGACCCAAGGATTGGTCCCCGGTCTCCTGCATCGCAGGCAGATTCTTTACCAACTGAGCTACCAGGGAAACCCATTTTTATATGTAGGCCAGAACAAAAGGGTTCCATTATCATCCAGGCCATATACTTTCCCTTTTAAATAAATTCTAATATAATATTTGTATTTTGCATGTAGACATAACTACATGCTATGACTATTGTGGAACGAAATAGTAGAAACATGCTTTTCAATTTTTCATAATACTTATTTTGTTCTGGTCACATGAAAAATAATTCCAGGAAAGGACTAGAGGACAGTTTAAAACTCATTCTCCTTAATTTCCTCCTAAGGTTCAACCTCCAAACACCATCACAGTGGGGATTAGGGTAGCAAAAAGGAATTTTGGGAGGGACACAAGCATTCAAACCATAATAGTACCCATAGAAGAAAATTGTCAAGTAAGCCAAATTCAGGTGCATAAAAAATATGAGAAAATGCTTAGTGTACAAAAGTATTGTGAATGGTTATAGAATTCATACATTCTTATAAAAACACTTCCGGCACTCTATCACAGGGCACAAATGGCCATGGATTCAAATGAGTAAGAGAACTTTCTTCTTCACTGTTGTCAAAATTTTTAAATTTATGCTTTTATAATATGCTTAAAAAAATTGTGATTTGTTCTCCTTTCTGGGTGTGAAAGTAATATGTGCTATCTGCAGATGTGGTCAGAACCTGAAAAGAAACGATATAAAAATCACCTATAATCTTATCACTCAAAGATAAGAAACAATTCTAATGTTTCTATTATTTTGGGATATATATAGCATTGGGCTTCCCAGGTAATGCTAGAGATAAAGAACCTGCCTGCCAATGCCGGAGATGTAAGAGATGTGGGTTTTATCCCTGGGTCAGGGAGATTCCCCTGGAGAAATAAATGGCAATCTACTCCAGTATTCTTGACTGGAGAATCCCATGAACAGAGCAGCCTAGCGGGCTACAGTCCGCAGTGCCGCAGGAGTCAGACACGACTGAAGTGACTTAGCATGCACATATGCATAGCATAGTATACTTTTTTCCCCCCCAGAAGGCAAAAGAAGAGTTCCAATTAAATAAGTATTTTATGGTAATTTTAATAACATTTCTCATGAAGAGAGTAATGTTATACTGACTTGTAGTGCTGAGATAAAGACAAGTTTGCTTTCGAAAAGAGATGGGAAATGTCAGGTTTACCTATAGCTATGTACTTCATTTTTAAGTGTGTTGACCAGCGATTCACCGACTTTAGCTTCGTGGCTGCTTGTTCAATGTTTGCTGGACAGATCTTCACCAGGGAAGAGCTTTTCTCCCCACCAGTTATTAATGAAGTTTGTCAGTAGCAAAGCGCTTAGTGTATTCATGTTAGTCACTCAACTCTAGAAATATTCTCTGAGATAAATGCTTTCATCTATTCTTCCTCAGGCAACCAAAAAACTTCTACTGGCTCAGAGTCAGTCACTTCACCTCAGGTAATCTTTGCACTCCTTAGAATATCTTCATATCAGACAGACTACAATTTGCTTCAGTTACACATCTTTTGAAAGACATCCTTTGAAAGAGCATGGTCTAATTGAAACTGTCTTGAATGTCTTTATCTAGACAGCATCTATTATAATATCTATTTTTAAATACACTTAATACTTTCCCATTTTCAAGCTGATTAAGATTTGAAGCGTGAATAAAAATCATACCTTTAATATTTTAAGTATTTTGGATAATTCTAATGGTCAGTCCTTAAATGATCTTAAATCTTAATAAGGTTAGCTTAAAAGATTTCATGATGAGAGGGTGAAAACAAAATGAAAACTTGAGAACACACATATTTTTTGTCTCAAAATTAAAACATGCATATTTTTTTCAGAATATAAAATGGTTCTTTTTTTTCTCTCAACTTTTTTCAACTTTTGTTTTTAAAAATATTAATTTAGGCCCTGCCTCACGTTTAAGGCAGTGTGTTAAAATCACAAACTGTCAGTATTTATTGGACGCACTACTACATAATTCTAGATTTCAGAATAATTTAGCACGAGCTTCAGAATCAAGTTTCATTAGCAATTCTCAGCTCTTGCTTGTTCTTATATTTTAATGCTTTCAACTTGACATTATTGATTCTAGGTCATTCTCTCTCCAGAGAGAACACTCCTCTTTCCACCAAACTTACTTCCCTTTACAGCCCATGTCCTTAGAAGTCTTAATCTCTTGCTGTTGTTTTAAAATTCATTATTTATTATACAAATAACACATGAATGAATTATCACATTGAAAGATTCAAGCCACACAGAGTCATGTAGAATATATGGTACAAATCACACTCTTGTTAACCATACTGTGAAGTTCCTAAGCAGAGATAATCCGTTTTTATAATCCAGGGTGAGATGTCTTCTCTTTTTTCTGTTCATGTATGTATACACATATTGCTTTATTTTTTTTTTGTTGTTGTTTTTTCATTTATTTTTATTAGTTGGAGGCTAATTACTTTACGATATTGTAGTGGTTTTTGCCATACATTGACATGAATCAGCCATGGATTTACATTTGTTCCCCATCCTGACCCCCCTCCCGCCTCCCTCCCCATCCCATCCCTCAGGGTCTTCCCAGTGCACCAGCCCTGAGCACTTGTCTCATGCATCCAACCTGGGCTGGTGATCTGTTTCACACTTGATAATATACATGTTTCAATGCTATTCTCTCAGATCATCCCACTCCTGCCTGCTCCCACAGAGTCTAAAAGTCTTCTATACATCTGTGTCTCTTTCTATCCTGCATGTAGGGTTATCATTATCATTTTTTAAAATTCCATATATATGCATTAGTATACTGTATTGGTGTTTATCTTTCTGGCTTACTTCACTCTGTATGATGGGCTCCGGTTTCATCCATCTCATTAGAACTGATTCAAATGTATTATTTTTAATGGCTGAGTAATATTCCATTGCATATATGTACCATAGCTTTCTTATTCATTCGCTTGCTGATGGGCATATAGGTTGCTTCCATGTCCTGGCTATTATAAACAGTGCTGCAATGAACATTGGGGTGCTCGTGTCTCTTTCGGATCTGGTTTCCTCGGTGTGTATGCCCAGGAGTGGGATTGCTGGGTCATATGGCAGTTCTATTCCCAGTTTTTTAAGGAATCCCCACACTGTTCTCCATAGTGGCTGTACTAGTTTGCATTCCCACCAACAGTGTAAGAGGGTTCCCTTTTCTCCACACCCTCTCCAGCATTTATTGCTTGTAGACTTTTGGATAGCAGCCATTCTGACTGGCGTGTAATGGTACCTCATTGTGGTTTTGATTTGCATTTCTCTGATAATGAGTGATGTTGATCATCTTTTCATGTGTTTGTTAGCCATCTGTATTTCCTCTTTGGAGAAATATCTGTTTAGTTCTTTGGCCCATTTTTTGATTGGGTCATTTATTTTTCTGGAATTGAGCTGCAGGAGTTGCTTATATATTTTTGAGATTAATCCTTTGTCTGTTTCTTCTTTTGCTATTTTTTCTCCCATTCTGAAGGCTGTCGTTACACCTTGTTTACAGTTTCCTTTGTTATGCAAAAGCTTTAAGTTTAATTAGGTCCCATTTGTTAATTTTTGCTTTTATTTCCAATATTCTGGGAGGTGGGTCATGTATGTATATATATATATATTGCTTTAAATATAAATAAAACCATAGTACACACATTGTTCTGTGACATGTTTTTCACTTAATGGTCAACTTAGGAGTTTGGTCCTGATTATTACATGGGTCTCTTTAATTGTTGCACAGCATTTTATGATAATTGATATTTTATATTTCATTTCAAGGTCTCCTTTTATGCATGTTTGATTCTTTTCTAATTTTTCAAAAGCTTGAAATACATAACAAAACATATGTACCTATATTATTATGCACATATTTCTTTGGGATCATTGCCTAGAATCAAATTCTGCATCAAAACATGCTTATATAAATTCTGATTACTGCTGAAAAATTGCTCTCAAATTATTTTGAATATCAAAACCACTATATGAGGCTCCCCAGGTGACTCAGTGGTAAAGAATCTGCCTACCAGTTCAGGAGATGCAGATTTGATCCCTGGGTCAGGAAGATCCCCTGGAGTATAACTGGCACTCCACTCCAGTATTCTTGCCTGGAAAATTCCAAGGACAGAAGAGCCTGGTGGAGCCCACAGTCCATGGGATCTCAAACAGTTGGAGACAACTGAGCAACTGAGCATACTCACACAATATATGACAGCACTCAGAAATCTTTGCCAACACAGAATATTAACCCTGATATTAGACAGAGTTCCATCAGGATAATAGAAACAACACCAGTTATTTTAAAAGGAAAAATTTAATATTGATTTTGGAAGTGGTTAAACAGATATTGGAGGAATGATAAGAGAAAACAATAAACTGAAGTATAAGTCAGTGCAGGACACAGCTACCATCCTTTTGTTTATATATACCTATATATAAATTTAAAAATATATATATATAAAATTAAATATATAAATTTTTATATATATGTACATATACAATTTTAAAAGGAGGATTTATTAATTCTTAAATATTATTAATTTCTTTGATCTCTTTCTAAAACATTATAGTTTTCTGGACGTATCTTTCTGTGGGATTTCGTTGTGTAGAAGCATATCATGGTGATGGTTTCATGGATGTATACTTAGCTCCAAAACTCATTAAGTTGTATACCTTGACTATGTACAGATTTTTGTATATCAGTCATACCTCATGGAAAAACAAACAGGTTCCAAATTGGGAAAGGAGTATGTCAGGCTGTATATTATCACCCTGCTTATTTAACTTATATGCGGAGTACATCATGCGAAATGCCAGGCTGGATGGAGCACAAGCTGGAATCAAGACTTCCAGGAGAAATATCAATAACCTCAGATATGCAGAGGCCCCACCCTTATGGCAGAAAGCAAAGAAGAACTAAAGAGCCTCTTGGTAAAAGTGAAAGAGGAGAGTGAAAAAGCTGGCTTAAAACTTAAATTCAAAAAAACTAAGATCATGGCATCCAGTCCCATCACTTCATGACAAATAGATGGGGAAACAATGGAAACAGTGACAGACTTTATTTTCTTGGGTTCCAAAATCACTGCAGATGGTGACTGCAGCCATGAAATTAAAAGATGCTTGCTCCTTGGAAGAAAAGCTATGAAAAACATAGACAGCATATTAAAAAGCAGAGACATTACTTTGCCAACAAAGATTCGTCTAGTCAAAGCTATGGTTTTTCCAGTAGTCACGTATGGATGTGAGAGTTGGACCATAAAGATATCTGAATGCTGAAGAATTTATGCTCTTGAACTGTGGTGTTGGAGAGACTCTTGGACAGAGTCCCTTGGACTGCAAGGAGATCCAACCAGTCCATCCTAAAGGAAATCAATCCTGAATATCCATTGGAAGGACTGATTCTGAAGCTGAAACTTCAATACTTTGGCCACCTGATGTGAAGAACTGACTCATTGGAAAAGATTCTGATGCTGGAAAAGATTGCAGGCAGGAGCAGAGGGGGACGACAGAGGACAGATGATTGGATGGGATCACTGACTCAATGGGCATGAGTTTGAGCAGGCTCTGGGAGTTGGTGATGGACAGGGAAGCCTGGCATGCTGCAGAAAGGGGTCACAAAGCACCAGATATGACTGAGTGACTGAACTGAACCGAGTCACAAAAGCAAGCAGAAATACATCTTGAAATGCCCATTATGTACCTTGGAAAATTGAGCCAAAATTACCAATATTGTGAAGAAGATCATTGTATTTAAAAAAATAATTGGGGCACTTAGACAAAAGAAGACAAATCTTAAGAAATAAAACCATGTTGTCATCATGCTTTATATCAGAGGTCAAAGGAGTTACAAATTTAGGATACTCAAAAAAGAAAATGTGAGCAAGGACTTTGTGTCCACTGAAAATGACCTTCAATTTTAAAGGTCATAGATAAGCCATTATGAATGTTCAAGAATTCAAGAGATACTGTTCCCTGTGTCCTTTCAAAGGGTTCTTTTAGAGAACAGAACAGAACTATTGGAGAAGCATCCGAAAAATGGATAGGTTTTCAAATGCCACATGACTGTAGATTACTAAAGAAAAAGAGAAGTTTTTAAAAACAAACATTAAAAAGGCAGATTATTTAAGCAATAGTCAAACTTAGAGCTGAATTTTCATCACCAATGGATTCTAGAAGACCATGGAATTATACCAATGTTCTAAGGGGTAGGAACTGTCAACGGTGAATTCTGTCTTTAGGTAAAATAGCTTTTAAAAATGAGCACATAAAGACATTTTCAGGCAAACAAAACCCACCAGAGTTTACCACCAAAAGATCCTAAGTAAAGGAATTTCTGAAGGCAGAAGAAAATGAATTCATTGGGTAGTCTGAGATGTAAGAAAAGATATCATTGATAAAAAGATGGTAAATGTGTGAGTGATTCTAAACAAATACAATCAAACATTAATTATAAAATATAATGATAATACCATCTTGTTTAAAGCATTTTCAAACCTCTGGATAATACTAAAGCACTGTTTAGAAAATAGCAACTTCGTCAGAGAAACTTGAGAATAGGACGTGTGGAGTATTTCCGGTATTTAAAAGTAACTGTGATACAGTAAGTGCTTTCCTTGTAGCTCAGTTCGTAAAGAATCTGCCTACAATGCAGGAGATCCAGGTTCAACTCCTGGGTCGGAAAGATCCCGGAGAAGGAAATGGCAACCCACTCCAGTATTCTTGCTTGGAGAATTCCATGGACAGAGGAACCTGGTAGGCTACATACAGTCCATGGGGTCGCAAGAGTCGGACACGACTTAGTGACTAAACCACCACCACCACATGATATACTGCAGTATTCTCTTTATCACTGTTTATATTTTATACATATTTTATAAAATTATTTTCTATATGTTTATACTAATAAAAAATAAATTTTGGGGGAAAAATAAATCCCTGTAAGTCTCCATACTTGCTTCAGATCAGTAATTGCAGCCTTTGGAAATGTTACTGAAAGAAATATTTCTTTCTAAATTTATTGTCAACTTTATTAGCATGTTAATAAGAAAGTATGATCTTGATGCATTTTATGCTGTTGAGTCTACACGAAAGAAATAGGAAAAACATTTTTTTTTTCTTCTCTGGAAGTTACAGTTGTAATAAAACTGAAGTTGAAGTGATATAGTATTAACTGCTTTCCTTATTAGCTATGCAATTTCCCCTGCTAATTTCTCCCCTTTCTTTTCTATATATTAAGATAATTACAGTCATTAGTATTACATTGTGGAAAAGACACTACCACGATGATAGTTTCAAGCGAACATTTTCGTGGTACCTACAAGTTTGGCCTCAGAGAGCTTTAATGTAGTGATAAGTTAGCGCCTGGTATGAGAAGGGAGGAGCAGAAGACAATGAAAGAAAGAGCTTGGAAGCTTTAAATGTAAATGAACGTTAATCATGAAAAACACTGATTAAAGTGTAATGATATAAAAGTTAATCTAGCTACTGTGCAATTAACTCAAAATTACAACCATATATTGTATGTGTAATCACATCCAGAGAAACATATTACATTTAAAAAAATTAAACTGCTTTAACAGGGTGCTTATGGGAGTTGCTGACAGACAGCTATACCAATTTGATAATTAACTTTTTAAGGCTAGTTCACATTTTGTGTTCCTAATTAATGCCTACTTAATTTTTGATACATTCTATATTAACTTAAGTGCCAATTAAATGCTGTGCTAGCTCTAGGAATGGAGAAATCTCTAAACCTCAAATACCATGTGATTTTATCATTAAATCGTTCAATAGAAATCAGCTAAGACCACTTTCTCACTAATACCTTAATAAATCTACCCTTGAGCAAAATAATAAAAATAAAATTTAATTGGCTATCATGACAGTGAATTCAAGTGATCACTGTGATGATGATAGTTTCTAATTATATGGTCACTTATAAAAATTTCTAAAGATAACCTCCACAAATATAATAATTTCTGTGAAGTCACATCAGATGCACTTAATTATCCTTTCGTCCTTCAGCTGGAAAGCAGGGTTGAGATCCTGTCATCCTTAACTTTCTGGAAGCTTCATTTTACCTTTCACCTTTAGATCTTCAGTCCATTTGGAATTGATTTTTATATGAAGTATAAACCAAAATTCATCTTTTAAAAATTATATTCATTTCGCCCAGCAGCATCAAATCCCAAATGACCGGCAGTGACAATGTTATCATAAATTAAAGGTCTACTTGTATCTTTGATTTTTTTCTTGAGTAAATATTCTGTCCCAATTTTCTATTTATCCTGCACCAATACCACATTATTTGGTTGGTATAACATTATACCAAGTCTTTTTATTTTTGTTTTTTAAATTATTTTTAAAAGAATAATTGTTTTACAGAATTTTGTTTTCTGTCATACCTCAACACGAATCAGCCAGAGGTATACATGTATCTCCTCCCTTTCGACTTCCCCTCCCAATATCCCTCCCCAACCCATACATCTCACCCTCTCCTCCCCTCTCCCCATGTCCACAAGTCTATTCTCTATGTCTGTTTCTCCATTGCTGTCCTGTAAGGAAAGTCTTCAGTACCATTTTTCTAGGTTCCATATATATGCATTAGAATATGATATTATCTTTCTCTTTCTGACTTACTTGACCCTGTATAATAGGTTCTAGGTTCATCCACCTCATTAGAACTGACTCAAAGGCATTCCTTTTTAAGGCTGAGTAATATTCCATTGTGTATATGTACCACCACTTCTTTATTCATTCATCTGTTGATGGACATCTAGGCTGCTTCCATGTTCTAGCTATTGTAAATAGTGCTGCAATGAACAGTGGGATACATGTGTCTTTTTCAATTTTGGTTTCCTCAAGGTATATGCATAGGAGTGGTATTGCTGGGCTATATGGTGATTTTATTCCTAATTTTTTAAGGAATCTCCATACCATCTTCCATAGGGGCTGTATCAATTTACATTCCCACCAACAGTGCAAGAGCATTCCCTTTTCTCCACACCCTCTCCAGCATTTATTGTTTGTAGACTTTTCGATGATGACCATTCTAACAGGTGTGAGGTGATATCTCACTGTGGTTTTGATTTGCATTTCTCTAATAACGAGCAATGTTGAGCATCTTTTCATGTGCTTGTTAGCCATCTGTATATCTTCTTTGGAGAAAGGCCTGTTTAGGTCTTTTTCCCACTTTTTGATTGGGTTGTTTGTTTTTCTGGTGTTGAGTTATATGAGCTGCTTTTGTATTTTGGAAATTAACCCTTTGTCAGTTGTTTCCCATTCTAAGGGTTGCCTTTTCACCTTGCTTATAGTTTCCTTTGCTGTGCAAAAGCTTTTAAGTTTGATCAGCTCCCACTTGTTTACTTTTGTTTCTGTTACTCTAGGAGGTGGGTCATAGAGGATCTTGCTTTGATTTATGTCATCGAGTGTTTTGCCTATGGTTTCCTCTAAGAGTTTTATAGTTTCTGGTCTTACATTTAGGTCTCTAATCCATTTTGAGTTTCTTCTTGTGTATGGTGTTAGGAAGTGTTCTAATTTCATTCTTTTATGTGTAGCTGTTCAGTTTTCCCAGCACCATTCATTGAAGAGGCTGTCTTTGCCCCATTGTATATTCTTGCCTCCTTTGTCAAAAATAAGGTACCCATAGGTGCATATTTATTTCTGGGCTTTCTATCTTCTTCCATTGGTCAATATTTCTGTTTTTGTGCCAGTACCATACTGTCTTGATGACTGTAACTCTGTAGTGTAATCTAAAGTCAGGAAGGTTGATTCCTCCAGCTCCATTCTTCTTTCTCAAGACTGCTTTGGCTATTTGGGGTCTTTTGTGTTTACAAATGAATTGTGAAATTTTTTGTTCTAGTTCTGTGAAAAATGCCATTGGTAATTTGATAGGGATCATGCTGAATCTGTAGACTGTGTTTGCTAGTGTAGTTATTTTCACAATATTGATTCTTCCTACCCAGGAACATGGAATATCTCTCCATCTGTTTATGTTGTCTTTGATTTCTTTCATTAGTGTTTTATAATTTTCTGAGTACAGTTCTTTAGTCTCCTTAGGTAAATTTATTCCTAGATATTTAATTCTTTTTGTTGCATTGGTGAATGGGATTGATTCCTTAATTTCTCTAAATTTTCATTGTTACTATACAGAAATGCAAGCAATTTCCATGTATTGATTTTGTTTCCTTCAACTTTGCTAAATTCACTGATTAGCTCTAGTAATTTTCTGATACTATCTTTAGGGTTTTCTATGTACAGTATCATGTCATCTGCAAACAGCGAGAGCTTTACTCCTTCTTTTCAAATCTGGATTCCTTTTATTTTTTTCTTCTTCTCTGACTACTGTAGCTAAGACCTCCACAACTGTGTCAAATAATAGTGGTGAAAGTGGACACCCTTGTCTTGCTCCTGATCTTAGGGGGGATGCTTTCAGGTTTTCACCATTAAGAATAATGTTTGCTGTAGGCTTGTCATATATGACCTTTACTATGTTGAGGTAGATCCCTTCTATACCCATTTTTTGAAGAGTTTTAATCATAAATGAAATCATAAGTGAAAAAGGAGAGTGAAAAAGAGCCTAAAGCTCAACATTCAGAAAACTAAGATCATGGCATCTGGTCCCATCAAATAGATGGGGAAACACTGAAAACAGTGACAGACTTTATTTTTTGGAGCTCAAAAATCACTGCAGATTGTGACTGCAGCCCTAAAATTAAAAGACACTTACTCCTTGGAAGAAAAGTTATGACCAACCTAGACAGCATATTAAAAAGCAGAGACATTACTTTGCCAACAAAGATCCATCTAGTCAAGCCTATGGTTTTACCAATAGTCACGTATGGATGTGAGAGTTGGACTATAAAGAAAGCTGAGAACCGAAGAATTGATGCTTTTGAACTGGTATTGGTGAAGACTCTTGAGGGTTCCTTGGACAGCAAGGAGATACAACCAGTTCATCCTAAAGGAAATCAGTCCTGAATATTCACTGGAAGGACTGATGCTGAAGCTGAAATGCCAATACTTTGGCCACATGATGTGAAGAAATGATTCATTTGAAAAGACCCTAATGCTGGGAAAGATTGAAGGCAGGAGGAGAAAGGGATGACAGAGGATGAGATGGTTGGATGGCATCACCAACTCAATGGACATGAGTTTGAGTAATCTCCGGGAGTTGGTGATGGACAGGGAGGCCTGGCATGCTGCAGTCCATGGGGTTGCAAAGAGTTGGATATGACTGAGTGACTGAACTGAACTGAATCATAAATGGGTGCTGAATTTTGTCAAAGGCTTTTTCTGCATCTACTGAGATTATCATAAGTTTTTTATCTTTCAATTTGCTTATATGGTGTATCACGTTGGTTGATTGAGGAATCCTTGCATCCTAGGAATAAATGCAACTTGCTCATGGTGTATGAGCTTTTTGATGTGTTGCTGAATTCTGTTTGCTAAAATTTTGTTGAAGATTTTTGTATCTATGTTCATCAGTGATATTGGCCTATAGTTTTCTTTTTTTGTGTTGTCTTTGTCTGGTTTTGGTATCTGGGTGATGGTGGCCTCATAGAATGAGTTTGGAAGTGTTCCACCTCTGCAAAATTTGAAAGAGTTTTAGAAGTATAGGTGTTATCTCTTCTCTAAATGTTTGATAGAATTCTCCTGTAAAGCCATCTGGTCCTGGGCTTTTGTTTTTTGAAAGATTTTTGATCACAGCTTCAATTTCAGTGCTTGTAATTGGATTGTTCATAATTTCTAGTTCTTCCTGGTTCAGTCTTAGAAGATTGAACTTTCTGAGAATCTGTCCATTTCTTCCAAGTTATCCACTTTTTGTTTGCCATATAGTTGTTCATAATAGTCTCTTATAGTCCTTTGTATTTCTGGATTGTCTGTTTTAACCTCTCCCTTTTCATTTCTAATTTTGTTGATTTGATTCTTCTCTCTTTTTCTTGATGAATTTTGCCAAAGGTTTGTCAATTTTGTTTATCTTCTCAAAGAACCAGCTTTTAGTTTTTTTAATCTTTACTATTTTTTTAAATTTATTTTTCATTTATTTCTTCTTGGATATTTATGATTTCTTTCCTTCTACTAATTGTGGGGTTTTCTTGTTCTTCTTTTTCCAGTTGTTTTAGGTGTAAAGTTAGGTTGTTTATTCGATGTTTTTCTTGTTTCTTGAAGTAGGATTGTATTGCTATAAATTTCCCTCTTAGAATTGCTTTTGCTGCATCCCATAGGTTTTGAGTTGTGTTTTTATTTTCATTTGTTTCTAGAAATTTTTTGATTTCCCTTTTGACTTCTTCAGTAACCTGTTGGTTGTTTAGAAATGTGTTATTTAATCTCCATGTGTTTGTGTTTCTTACAGTGTTTTTTTTTCCTTGTAATTGTATGTAGTCTCATAGTGGTGTGGTTGGAGAAGATGCTTGATATGATTTCAATTTTCTTAAATTTACTGAGGTTTGACTTGTGACCCAAGATGTGATCTATCCTGGAGAATATTCCATGTGCACTTGAGAAGAAGGTGTATTCTTCTGCATCTGGATGGAATGTCCTGAAAATATCAATGAGATCCATCTCATTTAATGTATCATTTAAACTTGTGTTTCCTTATTAATTTTCTGTTTTGATGATCTGTCCATTGGTGTGAGTGTGTTGTTAAAGTCTCCTACTATTACTGTGTTACTGTAAATTTCTCCTTTTATGTCTGTTAGTGTTTGTCTTATGTATTGAGGTGCTCTTATGTTGAGTGCACAGATATTTACAGTTGTTATGTCTTCCTCTTGGATTGATCCCTTGCTCATTATTTAGTGTCCTTCATTATCTCTTGTAATCTTCTTTAAGGTCTATTTTATCTGATATGAGGATTGCTACTCCAGCTTTCTTTTGCTTCCCATTTGTATGGAATACATTTTTCCATCCTCTCACAGCCTATCTGTGTCTTTAGGTCTGAAGTGGGTTTCTTGTAGACAACATATAAACAGGTCTTGTTTTTGTATCCATTCAGCCAGTCTGCATCTTTGGTTGGAGCATTTAATCCATTTACATTTAAAGTAATTATTGGTAAATATGTTCCTATTGCCATTTCCTTAATCGTTTGGGGCTGATTTTGTAGATCTTTTTGCTTCTCTTATATTTCTTGAATATGTAAGTCCCTTTAACGTTTGTTGTAAAGCTGGTTTGGTGGCACTGAATTATCTTAATTTTTGCTTGCTGAAAAGCTTTTTATTTATCCTTCAATTTTGAATGAGATCCTTGCTGGGTACAGTAATCTTGGTTGTAGATTTTTCCCTTTGAGTACTTTAAATACGTCCTGCTGGTCCCTTCTGGCCTCCAGAGTTTCTGCTGAAAGATCAGCTGTTAAGTGTATAGTGTTTCCCTTGTATGTTACTTGTTGCTTCTCCCTTGCTGATTTTAATTTTCTTTGTGTTTAGTCTTTGTTAGTTGGATTAGTATGTGTCTTGGCATGTTTCTCCTTTGGTTTATCCTTTATGGGACACTCTGCACCTCTTAGACTTGATTGACTATTTCCTTTTCCACGTTGGGGGAAATTTTCAACTATAATCTCTTCAAAAATTTTCTCATACCCTATCTTTTTCTCTTCTTCTTCTGGGACCCCTATAATTCGAATGTTGGTATATTTGATATTGTCCCGCAGGTCTCTGAGACTATCTTCAGTTCTTTTCATTCTTTTTACTTTATTCTGCTCTTCAGAAGTTATTTTCACCATTTTATCTTCCAGCTCACGGATTTGTTCTTCTGCTTCAGATATTCTGCTATTGAGTCCTTCCAGAGTATTTTTAACTTCAGTAATTGTGTTGTTTGTCTCTGTTTGTTTATTCTTTAATTCTTCTAGGTCTTTGTTAATTGATTCTTGCATTTTGTCCATTTTGTTTTCAAGGTTTTTGATCATCTTTACTATCATTATTCTAGATTCTTTTCCAGGTAGTTTGCCTAGTTCCTTTTCATTTATTTGGACTTTTGTGCTTCTAGTTTGTTCCTTCCTTTGTGTATTATTTCTCTGCCTTTTCTTTTTCTTTCTTTTTTTTTTTTTTAAAGCTTATTGTGTTTGTGGTCTCCTTTCCCAGGCTTCAAGTTTGAATCCTTTCTTCCTTTTGGTTTCTGCCCTCCTACGTTTGGTCCAGTATTGTGTAAGGGTAGTATAGGGTGAGATTTGTGCTGAGTGTTTGTTTGTTTGTTTGTTTTTCCTCTGATGGGCAAGCCTGAGTGAGGTGGTAATCCTCTATGCTGATGATTTGGTTTGCATTTTTGCTTTGTTTGTTATTTAGATGTGGCATCCTGAACAGGATGCTACTGGTGGTTGGGTGATGCTGGGTCTTGTATTCAAGTGGTTTCCTTTGTGTGATTCTCACTATTTGATACTCTCTAGGGTTAGTTCTCATGTAGTTTAGGGTCTTGGAGTTAGTGCTCCCACTACAAAGGTTCTGGGTTTGATCTCTCCCTAGGATGGCCTCCAACACTGTGCTGATCTCTGGACCTGCTTTGGGGGCAACTCAGATTCTAATCTTGTCCTACCCCTTTGTGTTCTTGCTTCCAATGTCCACAGCGATCAAAACTAGTTTATTTTCTTTTGTGGGAGCACTCAATGTCCTTTTATATATTCCATAGACACAGAGTCTGCCTGTGAATCATGTGGATTTAATCTGCAACTTATACAGCTGGTGGGAAGGTTTTGGGTCTTCTTCCTTAGCCACATGCCCCTGGGTTTCAATTGTGGCTTTATTTCCACCTCTGCATGTGGATCATTCACTGCGGCTTGCTCGTGAGGCTTACCTGGAGGACTTGGGTCTGCCCCTGTGAGGGCCAGGTGTGGAGGTGGTGCAGCTGCTTGGGTCGCAGGGGTTCTGGCAGCACCAGGTACTCAGGGGGGTTGGTGGCTAGGGCAGCAGGAAATACAGTGCTCTAGAAGGGTATGGCAACCAGTATTGGCCAATACACTCCAGTATTCTTGCCTGGAGAACCTCCTTGGCAGAGAAGCCTGGCAGGCCCAGTCTACAGGGTCGCAAATTGTTGGACATGAGCGAAGTGACCCTGCATGCATAGACACAGATTTTTTTTTGCCTGGTGCAGCTCTGCCCCAGTGAGATTTGAGCCTGAAGGTGGCGCAGCTGCTTAGCTTATGGGGACCCTGGTGGTGCAAAGTGTGCAGGGACACGGACTGTCTCCAGAGTAGTAGTTATGGCCCCATCAGAGCTTTTTTGAGTCTCTTGTAGCTGGCGATCAGAAGGCCTCTTTGGCCAGTCTTTCTCTGTAGCTCCGCTCATTCAGGCACTTAGAGGGCTCCCTTGCCTGGGGTCCTCTGTTGCTCAGCACATCAGACACATAAAGGGACCACCCTGACTGGGGTCCTACTCTGTAGATCAGCAGCTTCAGGTGTATGATGGGCCAGCCTCTCTGTTGTTCAGCTGCTGGTGCTGGCGTGTGGGTAGAGAGAGGATGTGGTGATGGCTCCACCCCCTACGCCTGACTCAGCAGTATCGCCTTGCTTCCACGGCTGCCCGGCTTTCCTCCACAGGCATTTCCCACCACAAACTCCTCCCTCATACCCGCTTGATCTGTCTCTCTGCAATCAACAGCAGCCCTCAGCCGCTGCACCTTCCAGGGGATCTGCGTCCCTGTCTTGGATATGTATGGCTGCGGCCAAGACTGACTGAGTCTCATTCCATTTAGGCTGCCACCGAGCTGCTGTTTCACTCTCAGCCTTAAATGTTTCTCCTCTGACTCAGACAATTGCCCTGATATGGGGATCGGACTCCTGCTTCAGTTCCCTCACCTGCTGAGGGCAGGTCCAGTCCTACTAACACTCCTATTTTTTCCCTCTACTTCCTTCATCCCACTGAATTTTGCGTGGTTCTGTATTTTCTTATCCGCTCGTCAGGGCTTCCTGTCCGCTCTCAGCTGCTGTTCCGTATGCACTTCTGTATCTGAAGGTGTATTCCTGATGTACCCATGGAGAGAGATATAATCCACATCCACCTACTCCTCCGCCATCTTGTTCTCTCCTCGGTTCCTTTCTTGAGAGAAGAAAGGCTTCTCTCTGAGAGATTTTGCAGAGCCTGCACTTTTGTAAGGCCTTTTGGAAGTCACAAGCCTGGATTCCTGGGTCTCTCACAGAAGCTCAGAAATAGCGCATCCGGATCATGAGTCATTCCTGTCACTCAATTATACCAAGTCTTGACACCTTGCTGAAAAGATTTTCTCACATAGTTTTTCTTCTTCAAGAATGTCTCATACATTCTCGACTCATTGAGTTTTAATACAATGAATTATAGAATTATAATTATAGAATTCTTTGGCAATTTTCACACATTAAAAAAATTGTGGAATTTTTATTGAAATTGTACCAAATCTTTAAATCAGTTTGTAAATAAGTGGCATTGTTGTAATATTGTTTTTTAATTTATGAGAAAGGCCTTATTTCTATTTATTTAAATATTCATTAATTCCTTCAATAAAGTCTTAACATTTGTGTATAGATGTCTTTTGTATTTCTATGTATTTGATAGCTTTGGTTGGTACTGTTGCGAATAAAATGAGAAATGTCTCTTTTTCTATATTTGGGGAGAGTTTTGCAGGTTCAGTGTTAATTTTTCTACAAATATTTACTAGAATTGATTAGAAAACCTCTCAGTGCCAAGAGGTTTCTTTTGGAAAAAGCTTTAAATAAAGATAAAAAAAATTAATAGTTATTAAAGTTTTCTATTTTTGTGTGTGTATCAATTTGAGAAGTTGTCTTTTCAAGAACTTTTCTATTTCAGCTTCAATTTTCAAATTTACTGACATGGAATTTCCCATGATATCTTACTATAATGTTTTAATACATTGTAGGGTCTCAGTGATATCAGTTTAATTTGACATTGGTCATTGGTGCATTCTTTCCCACATACATGTTCCTGTGCATGCACACATACACACACACACCTGTCACACCACAGGTTACCAGTTTTAATTTTAATTTTTGGAGAGGTAACTTAATTCCTGATTATTCCTCTCCCTTGTATTTTTTAAACTATTTTATTAAATCAGCCCTTTTATATTTCCTATCTTCTACTTTTCTAAAATTTAATTGGACATTTTTCTCCAATTACCTTGATGCATATTCATGTTTTTTCCCCTACTTCTCTTTATTTTCAATTACATGAATTTAAGGCTACATGTTTCCCTATAGTTACCTCTGTAGCTGCATCCATTTTTAATGTTAATTATCATTCAGGTTAGAATAATTTCTAATTTTCATTATGGCTTCTTTGATATATAGCTTATTCAAAAGTGTGTTATTTAATTTTTAAGTATTTGAGATTCAAAAATTCTCTTTTTGCTATTTATTTGTAGCTAAATTCCACTGTGATCAGAAAGCATAATTATTTAATTTCAGTTGTTAATGCCTGTTGAGACCTGCTTCATGGTCCACTATGTGAAATAGTTTTGTAATGCTCCATGTGTATTTTCAATTATGAGCACAGCTCAATTTTTGCTTTATACATATATTTCTTTACAGCTCAGTTTTTGCTTTATCTATCTATCTTTTCATATAGTTACATAGTATGGCTAAGCAGAAAAGAATCCACCTACAGTGCAGGAACATGGGTTCAATCCCTGGGTCAGGAAGATTCCCTGGAGAAGAAAATGGCAACGTGCTCCAGTATTCTTGCCTGGGAAAACCCATGGAGGAGCCTGGCAGACTATAGTCTATGGGGTTATAAAAGGTGGACAAAGCTTAGCAACTAAACCACTACCATCACATAGTACATAACTTTTAGAATTACTATATTCCTTAATTTAAACCTTTTATTTATTATTATTTGAAGTGTTCTTTTTGTCTGAAATAATGTTGTTTTCCTTAAAGGCCATGTTATCTGACATTAGTAGGTCTACGCCAGCTTCCTTTAAATTCGTTCTTAGGTGTTTAATTTTCCCTTCATTTCAGTTTCAGCATTCTTATATTTTATATTGATCTCTGATAAGCAACATGGAATTAGATTTTGTTTATTTTTAATTAAGTCTGATTCTCATTTACTTTTTAACATGCCACAATTTGGCTTTTATATCACAACATTAAATTACCCCTGGAGAAGGAAATGGCACCCCACTCCAGTACTCTTGACTGGAAAATCCCATGGATGGAGGAGCCTGGTGGGCTACAGTCCATGGGGTCGTGAAGAGTCGGACTCAACTGAGTGACTTCACTTGCACTTAATGACCTCCATGTCACCTAATCTAAAACATGCTCTCCAATTCATAGATTTCTCTTCATCTATTGATATTACAGACCACTTGTATCTTGAAATTTCCTCCTTTTTGGTTTCAGATACACCATATTCCTGTGGTACTTCTTTATACCTTCAATGGATCTTCCGGTTGTTCTTAGGGTCCTTGGGCCCATCCTTCAAACAATGTTATTTTCTAAGTGTTCTGTTTTTAGTTCATTGCTCTTCTCACCCCATTGCTCTGCTATGGGGTGTTTATATTGTGCTCATTATCTTCTGCTTGATGCTGGCAAATCCCAAATATATATCTTTATAGAATTTATTTTCCTTAATACCTTTCCAGCTATAAGAACTATATGGGAACTTTTATTCAAGACATACCTCTATCACTCAGCACATGTGTATTTACATCTGCCAGGAGGCCTTAGTTTTCTGAACTTTTTCCTTACCTGTGTTGGATAATATTTTTACTTTATGCTTTCTTTGTAAGTGCATACATCTCTGTCTTTTGACTTATGCTTCTACTAGATTGCAACTTCCTCTAAATATCAAGGTAACACTTGTCTGATCTCCCCATAGGTGTTGTCTCTATATTTAAATAAAAATATTTTACCTTGTTCTACTTTTTTCTTACCGTTCTTAGAGCAAGTGCATTTATCTCAAGTGGGCAAATAGTTCATGTGAATAAAAAGAAAATATTTGACCTCATTTAAATTCTAGGCTTGGGATTCCAGGTAGTCACAACTGTTGCTGTGGGAAGTTTTCCCTAGAACTTTAAAAAAAAAGGTTTAACAGGGCCCACATTTGTCATCAACTTTCATAAAAATCACAAGTTTTCTGCTATCTGAAACATTTGGCCTATTTTTAAGCCAAACATCTGGTGCACTGTAGGTATTTTTATTTATGTAAATGATCTAAAATTATTGTTTTATGCATATTTTCAGGATAAAACATAGAAATTTCCCCTGATCTTAATAACATAGTGTTGTAGCCTGATGACTTTAGATAAGTTTAAATTGATTAAATCTCCTAATTCTTTTAGATATCCTCTTGCTATTGCCTCAAACAAATCTCTATTAAGAAGGAAAGCTCTTATTAATTACTATTAAATACTGAGAAAATGTTCTAAGGCATTTATGTTTTTGTCAGCCAGACCATTGTCCAAGCATCCTTTCAGCTAAAATGAACTATTCTAGAGTTGGGACTTGTTTTAATGACCATAGTAGCTCCCAATAATTAGAATGCTCTCTGCTATGCATTGGTAAAAGCCTGTAAAAAGGAATGAGTAATAGCTTTCTAAGATAAACAAAAGTAATACCAATATTAGAAAGATCTTAAGGTGTCAGTTTACCTAGAGGTTTAACATAAAATTTTATTTTTACTTTCACTATGTCAATTAGACTAGGTTGATGAGGGAAATGGAAAGAGAAAGATAATATTTTAGATAGCTTCCTATTGTCAGTTCCCCATCAGATAAGGATGCTAATATTAGCTATTAGTTTCTTGAGATAAAGAGTGAGATTATGCTCTATTAAATTAAAATATGAAAATATGACCTTTTTTGACAATTGATCTGAGAATTTTGACCTGTCTGACTGTATATCTGTAGTAATGGGTTAAGGATGAAGGATAATTAAGCAAGTCTTTGTGACTAGTGTTAGATGACTTTATCATGGCCCTTTGTATCCCGAGAGGGTCATATTCACAGCATTAACAGAAAACTCATAGTGTTTGTCACCTCATATTGCGGCTGCTACTGCTAAGTCACTTCAGTCGTGTCTGACTCTGTGCGACCCCATAGACGGCAGCCCACCAGGCTCCCCTGTCCCTGGGATTTTCCAGGCAAGAACACTGGAGTGGGTTGCCATTGCCTTCTCCGTGTCACCTCATAAACCTAGTTTAAATTCTTTTTATATCCTTTGCTAGTTGAGTAAGCCTTATCAACTTACATAACCTCTTTGCAGAGCTGCTAAAAAAAACTGGGTAGATAAGATTAATCTCAAATGGCTTTGAGGTGAAGCACAACAAATGTGGACCTCCCAAATTACCCTATGAGAAAAAAATGCTTTATTCAATTGATAATCAATAAACATTTGTGGTAAAGTGTCTAATTGGGAATTCTCCCAGTGAAATTAAGTGTTCCCAAGTACTTTGTTGCTATGTGTATGTATATATATATATATATATATATATATATGTAAGTTTCATGTTTGATTATGACATCAAGAATTGATATCTGCCTATCATGCAGACAATGTAAATAAACATTTTACTGACATTTTATCAAGTCCTCATTTCATATAAAACTAACCTTCTATTACTAACCTTTGTTTATATATTTTCTCTTTGTTAGTGGAAGCCTAAAAATGCAAAAAGATAGAATTTGTACATTAAGATAATATGATTAAAGATAATGAAGTTACTATAGAGTTATTTTTCAGGCAGAATCATTCCAAATAGATTGCAAAGGGAAATGAGTACAAGAAGAAAATGAGAACAAGGAAGTAAGAGTCAAAAGTGCACCTAATGTGTTTTATCAGTATTCATATGTTCAAAGTCCTGATTTATATCTAATATAAAAAGTGCAAAAGGACTTATATGTCCTTTTCCTACTGTTTTGTAGATAATTCTATACATTGGTGTGTGGACTTGAAACCTGGATGGGTATGATTTGCATGAGAAATGCTAGACTAAGTCTCCTTTGTTAGTATGTTTAACAACCTTAAAATGGGCTCTCACATCTCAGCCCTTGTTCAAAAAGGCTAAGAACCATGGTGTAAAGTAGAAATCCTGAAGAAGTTCCGTATGTCTGTGAATGGGAGGAAGCACTTTTATTAGTAAACAGGACTTTAGCCTCCCGGTCCCATTTCCCAAGCAGTCAATTCATTTAGAAAGATAAAATGTCATTTAATTGGCAGGCAAATTGCTTAAATTCTGTGTGACAAACTCCAAGAAATACATTCTGTTGATGGAAAAGCAAAGAGAAAAGGATATAAATTAAATGTTAATTAAAAGGATGATTAAAATGTAATAATATAAAAAATTCATCTAGCTCCATAGTAATTGACACAAAATTATATAAATTTGGGATATGTAATCACAATCAAACCAATCTTATAAATGTAAAAAAATAAATTGCTTAAAATTGATGCTTAGGTTCCATTGTGTTGACAGCTATCTACTGACTGTAGAGAACGCTAATTTGATAGGAATGACTTGCATTTAAAAGTCAGTTCAGATTTTAGGTTAATTGGCATCCACTTAACTTGTGAAGTCTACCTTGTTAAATATAAATTTTAAAAAATTAATGCCACTAGAAGTGAGAAAACCATTTGACACAAGGCAGCAATTAACTATATAAAATCAAATTCAAGATTTTAGAAGTTGGTAAAGATGCAGACTCCTTTACTTGCCCTTGAATTTACAAATCAATCATATGTCAAAATGAAATGTAGGAAAATAACCTGCCAAATAGAATAAGAGCGAAATCAGAAAATCCGGGAGAAATGGAAGTACAAAGATTAATGTAGGAATGAATGAAATAAATGATGAAAAAAATCCAGATACCCTCAAAAACATTCTGTACTTCTTCTTTGTAGTCTAATTTAATACTCAAATTTATTACTGTTTAGAATCTATGAAGACTTTTTTCATTTTTTATGAAACGGGCTTTTGCTAATATTGTTATGTTACATAGTTAAGTATATCCTAGCCTAGAGGATGAGGTTAGGGAAAAGCTAACTGTTAGTGAAAAGCTTACTATTTTGTAATAACTTGACTATTCCCTCCCTCTTTATTTTCTGGGTCTTCCACATTTCAACTCAACACAAGTTCATTCATGGTCTCTTGCAATCGGAGCACTGAAGTGTTACAGGGGATATCTATCTCCTAATTCAACTGTCTATATAGTTGACATCTGAGAGGATTTAACAATTACTAGAGGACTTTTCCTGCTGAAAATTTCTCAAGGACAAATAAAGACAAATGCAATCAAGATTAAATCAGGAGAGAGGGTCTGGAGCCAAGACTATCAGGACACTGGCTGAGGGCATTTGAGGGAACACAGAAGAATAAGATATAGAATGTAGATGGAGTTTAGAGATCCAAAAGTGATGGGCTTTTTGTTCCTTTTGATGTTGCCTTAGGGCCAAGAGGTTGGGATAGGTTAAAGAGGTTGTGAAATGGACAGCTTTGAAATGAGTTAGACACAGTTCTCTCCCCTGAGAAACTCCCAGTGTAGTGGTAGATATGTGATTATCCTTGTCTTGCTTTGTTCAAACTTCAGTCAGCTTGAGGATAGATCCTAGCTCAGAAGCTTGCTCAATCTGACTCTGGGCAATTTACTTGAAGTTTCTGTCATCAGTTTCCTCATATTTAAAATGGCAAAGATGGTAATTGAGAGTCTGTGTGAGAGTCTTGTCTGACTCTTTGTGACCCCGTGGACTGTAGCCCTCCAGGCTCCTCTGTCCATGGGATTCTCCAGGCAAGAATACTGGAGTAGGTTGCCAGTTCCTCCTCCAGGGAATTGAGAGTCTAGGAGCACACAAACACACACACAAAAACTATCTTGTATGATCCAGAAAAAAATGAGAACAAAATACAAAACACAATTTCAGTGTGAAAAAATTCATTAAATGATAATATCAAAACATAAATACAACATAGAGAAAAGTAAAGTATTTAATATTAACATCTCTGAAAAGTTTCCAGATTCAAGGGGAAAAGAGAACCATCAAAAGAGGAATGAGAATGAAGCTTGCATAAGAGTTCTCACTGGCACCATGGCAATGTGGCTGGTTGTAGGTATTGAGGGTGGGGTCAGTGTCACCTTAATGCATTGAAGGAAACTTATTTTCAAATTAAAATTTTGTACCCAGCCAGAAAGAAGGTCAAATGTGATAGCAAAGGCATTCTTAGATATAAAATTACTTCTCAAATATCCTTTTATAAAGATCACATTAAAGAGTTTCTCCAGGAAAAGTAAGAGAAGAAATAAAGAAACAGAAATCCATGAGGAAAGAAATGGTATAGAGGAAAAACAAGCAATCAAGAAATGACTTTGGGGAAGCAGAGTGGGAAACGTTTTTAAAAAAGAAATAGAGGAGGAGCCAAGGTGGCGGAGGAATAGGACGGGGAGACCACTTTCTCCCCTACAAATTCATCGAAAGAACATTTGAACGCTGAGCAAACTTCACAAAACAACTTCTGACCACTAGCAGAAGACCTATGGTGCCCAGAAAAGCAGCCCATCATCTTCGAAAGGAGGTAGGACAAAATATAAAAGATAAAAAGAGAGACAAAAGAGCTGGGGACAGAGACTCGTCCTGGGAAGGGAGTCATAATAGAGAAATTTTCAAACACCAGGAAACCCTCTCACGGGCGGGTCTGGGGGAAGTTTTCGAATCTCAGAGGGCAACCTAACTGGGAGGAAAAATAAATAAAACCCACAGATTACATGCCTAAAAGCAACTCCCAGCAGAAAAGTACCCCAGACACCCGCATCCACCACCAGCAGGTGGGGGCGGAACGGAGAGGAGAGGGCGGCATTGCTTAGGGTAAGGACCTGGCCCGAATGCCCTGAGGGCAATCGGAGGGAGCTAACGTGAGATAGCAACTTAAACTAGCAAGAGAGAGAGAGAAAATTAACTGGCCCGAACACACTGCCGGCCTTTCACAGAACAAAGGGACTGAGCAATTCCAGAGAATAGCTAGCCGGCTGTGGACTGGCCCATCCCCGCTGGAGGCAGGAGGCAGGGGGGGAGGGGAAAGGGGCAAACTCGGCCCCAGAGACGGCACCCCTACCAAACTGCAAACAGGCCTCCAGTTTCTAACCAATGACTTCCTGAGATTCTGGATGGTCGACATCTGCCGGGAGGGTCACGGCTAGAGGCCAGCTCCCAAGAATAGACACAAGGCGCATGCACCCGACTTGCGCGGGCAGAAACTGAGGCTGGGACTAAGAAGGGGAGAAGGCGCACCGCACCCGGGGAGAGTGCGCCTGTCAAGCTCCTGGCTGCCTGAGCAGCTCCGGCCGGGGAAGGCACAAAACGCAGGCCCAACCGAGTCGGCATTTTTGTGGGATAACTGGAACTGGAACCGCACGCAACGCAGGGCCCGCTCCATATAGAGCAGCCGGGAGCCTGAGCAGTGTAGACGGGGAGAGCACACACCCGTGAGCGGGGCAAACCCAGTGTGGCCGGAACACTGTGAGAGCTCCCCACTCACAGCGGTATCTGTCTGCAGTGCCCCTCCCTCCCCGCGGGGCGACTGAACCGGCGAACCTGAGCAAGAGACCACCTCTGCCCTGTCTCAGGGCAGAAATTAGACACTGAAGAGACCGGCAAACAGAAGCCAAATAAACAAAGGGAACTGCTTCAGAAGGGACCGGTGCAACAGATTAAAATCCCTGTAGATAACACCGACTACACCAGAAGGGGCCTATAGATATTGAGAAGTGTATGCTGGAACGAGGAGCTATCTGAAACCGAACTGAACTCACACGGACCGCAACAGCTCCAGAGAAATTCCTAGATACATTTTTACTTTTTTTCTTCTAAATAAAAAAAAATTTCTTTTCTTTTCTTTTTTTCTTTTTTCTCTTTTATTTTCTGTAAAAATTCCCTATTAATCACCCATTACTCCTTAACTTTCATTTTCATATATTTTTACTATTTTTTTTAATTAGGAAAAAATGTTTTTTCTTGTCTTATTTTTTCTCTTATTTTCTTTTAAAGTCCTCTATTACTCCTCTATTACTCCTTAATTTTCATTTTCATTTCACTATAACCTTGCAAAAAAAAAAAAGAAGCCATATTTTTAAACTGAACTTCATATATATTTCTAAAAATTTTTGTGTTTTTGTCTTTGTTTTTAATATTGTATTTTAAAGAGTCTAACCTCTACTCTAGATTTTTAATCTTTGTTTTTCAGTATTTGATATCAATTTTGGACATTTAAGAATCCAATATTCAGTACCCATTTTTACTCAGGAGTGTGCTGATAACTCTCTCCCACTTTTGACTCTCCATTTTCTACCTCAGAACACCTCTCCCTTCCCCTTCTCTTCCCAATCGAATTCTGTGAATCTCTGTGGGTGTCTGGGCTATGGAGAACACTTTGGAAACAGAGAACTGAGTAGATCTGTCTCTCTCCTCTTGAGTCCCCCCTTTTCTCCTCCTGCTCATCTCTATCTCCCTCTCTCTCTCTCCCCTTCTTCATGTAACTCTGTGAACCTCTCTGGTTGTCCCTCACAGTGGAGAATCTTTTCACCATTAACCTAGAAGTTTTGTTATCAGTGCTGTATAGTTGGAGAAGTCTTGAGACTACTGGAAGAATAAAACTGAAATCCAGAGGCAGGAGACTTAAGCCCAAAACCTGAGAACACCAGAAAACTCCTGACTACACAGAACATTGAGTAATAGGAGACCATCCAAAAGCCTCCATACCTACACTGAAACCAACCACCACCCAAGAGCCAATAAGTTCCAGAGCAAGACATACCACGCAAATTCTCCAGCAATGCAGGAACATAGCCCTGAGCGTCAACATACAGGCTGCCCAAAATCACACCTAACACATAGACCCATCCAAAACTCATTACTGGACACTCCATTGCACTCCAGAGAGAAGAAATCCAGTTCCACGCACCAGAACACCGATGCAAGCTTCCCTAACCAGGAAACCTTGACAAGCCAATCATCTGACCCCACCCACTGGGTGAATCCTCCACATTAAAAAGGAACCACAGACCACCAGAATACAGAAAGCCCACTCCAGACACAACAATCTAAACAAGATGAAAAGGCAGAGAAATACCCAACAGGTAAAGGAACATGAAAAATGCCCACCAAGTCAAACAAAAGAGGAGGAGATAGGGAATCTACCTGAAAAAGAATTTAGAATAATGATAATAAAAATGATCGAAAATCTAGAAAACAAAATGGAGTTACAGATAAATAGCCTGGAGACAAAGATTGAGAAGATGCAAGGAATGTTTAATAAGGACCTAGAAGAAATAAAAAAGAGTCAATTAAAAATGAATAATGCAATAAATGAGATCAAAAACACTCTGGAGGGAACCAACAGTAGAATAACGGAGACAGAAAACAGGATAAGTGAGGTAGAAGATAAAATGGTGGAAATAAATGAAGCAGAGAGGAAAAAAGAAAAAAGAATCAAAAGAAATGAGGACAACCTCAGGGAACTCTGGGACAATGTGAAATGCCCCAACATTCGAATCATATGAGTCCCAGAAGAAGAAGACAAAAAGAAAGGCCATGAGAAGTTACTCGAGGAGATAATAGCTGAAAACTTCCCTACAATGGGGAAGGAAACAGCCACCCAAGTCCAAGAAACCCTGAGAGTCCCAAATAGGATAAACCCAAGGCGAAACACCCCAAGACACATATTAGTCAAATTAACAAAGATCAAACACAAAGAACAAATATTAAAAGCAGCAAGGGAGAAACAACAAATAACATACAAAGGGGTTCCCATAAGGATAACAGTTGATCTATCAATAGAAACCCTTCAGGCCAGAAGGGATTGTCAAGACATACTTCAAGTAATGAAAGAGAATAACCTACAACCTAGATTACAGTACCCAGCAAGGATCTCATTCAGATATGAAGGAGAATTCAAAAGCTTTACAGACAAGCAAAAGCTGAGAGAATTCAGCACCACCAAACCAGCTCTTCAACAAATGCTAAAGGATCTTCTCTAGACAGGAAACAGAGAAAGGTTGTATAAACGTGAACCCCGAACAACAAAGTAAATGGCAACGGGACCATACCTATCAATAATTACCTTAAATGTAAATGGGTTGAATGCCCCAACCAAAAGACAAAGGCTGGCTGAATGGATAAAAAAACAAGACCCCTATATATGCTGTCTACAAGAGACCCACCTCAAAACAAGTGACACATACAGACTGAAAGTGAAGGGCTGGAAAAAAATATTTCACGCAGACGGAGACCAAAAGAAAGCAGGAGTTGCAATACTCATATCAGATAAAATAGACTTTCAAATAAAGGCTGTGAAATGAGACAAAGAAGGACACTACATAATGATCAAAGGATCAACCTAAGAAGAAGATATAACAATTATAAATATATATGTACCCAACATAGGAGCACCACAATATGTAAGGCAAACGCTAACGGGTATGAAACAGGAAATTAATAGTAACACAATAATAGTGGGAGACTTTAATACCCCACTCACAACTATGGATAGATCAACTAAACAGAAAATTAACAAGGAAGTACAAACTATAAATGACACAATGGACCAGCTAGACCTAATTGATACCTATAGGACATTTCACCCCAAAACAATCAACTTCACCTTTTTCTCAAGTGCACACAGAACTTTCTCCAGAATAGATCACATCCTTGGCCATAAATCTAGCCTTGGTAAATTCAAAAAAATTGAAATCATTCCACTCATCTTTTCTGACCACAGTGCAGTAAAATTAGATCTCAATTACCGGAAAAAAATTATTAAAAATTGAAACGTATGGAGGCTAAATAACACACTTCTGAATAACCAACAAATCGTAGAATAAATAAAAAAGGAAATCAAAATATGCATAGAAATGAATGGAAATGAAAACAGAACAACCCAAAACCTATGGGACACTGTAAAAGCAGTGCTAAGTGGAAGGTTCATAGCCTTACAGGCTTCCCTCAAGAAACAAGAAAAAAGTAAAATAAATAACCTAACTCTACACCTATAGCAACAGAGAAGGAAGAAATGAAGAACCCCAGGGTTAGTAGAAGGAACGAAATCTTAAAAATTAGGGCAGAAATAAATGCAAAAAAACCCCCAAACCAACAAAAACAAACAAACAAAAAAAACTAAAGAGACCAGAGCAAAAATCAACAAAGCTAAAAGCTGGTTTTTAGAAAAAATAAACAAAATTGACATACTGTTAGCAAGACTCATTAAGAAACAAAGGGAGAAGAACCAAATTAACAAAATTAGAAATGAAAATGGAGGATCACAACAGACAACACTGAAATACAAAGGATCATAAGAGACTACTACCAGCAGCTCTATGCCAATAAAATGGACAACTTGGAAGAAATGGAAAAATTCTTAGAAAAGTATAACTTTCCAAAACCAGCAGCTCTATGCCAATAAAATGGACAACTTGGAAGAAATGGACAAATTCTTAGAAAAGTATAACTTTCCGAAACTTCTTCACAAATAGAAGATCTTAACAGACCCATCACAAGCAAGGAAATCGAAACTGTAATCAGAAATCTTCCAGGAAACAAAAGCCCAGGACCACATGGCTTCACAGCTGAATTATACCAAAAATTTAGAGAAGAGCTAATACCTATCTTACTCAAACTCTTCCAGAAAATTGCAGAAGAAGGTAAACTTCCAAACTCATTCTATGAGGCCACCATCACCCTGATTCCAAAACCAGACAAAGATGCCACAAAAAAAGAAAACTACAGGCCAATATCACTGATGAACATAGATGCAAAAATCCTTAATAAAATTCTAGCAAACAGAATTCAACAACATATTAAAAAAAATCATACATCATGACCAAGTGGGCTTTATCCCAGGAATGCAAGGATTCTTTAATATCCACAAATCAATCAATGTAATACACCACATTAACAAATTGAAAGATAAAAACCATATGATTATCTCAATAGATGCAGAAAAAGCCTCTGATAAAATTCAACATCCTTTTATGATTAAAACTCTTCAGAAAGCAGGAATAGAAGGAACATACCTCAACATAATAAAAGCTATATATGACAAACCCACAGGAAGCATTATCCTCAATGGTGAAAAATTGAAAGCATTTCCTCTGAAATGAGGAACAAGACAAGGGTGCCCACTCACCACTACTATTAAACATAGTTTTGGAAGTTTTGGCCACAGCAATCAGGGCAGAAAAAGAAGTAAAAGGAATCCAGATAGGAAAAGAAGAAGTGAAACTCTCGCTGTTTGCAGATGACATGATCCTCTACATAGAAAACCCTAAAGACTCTACCAGAAAATTACTAAAGCTAATCAATGAATATAGTAAATTTGCAGGATATAAAATCAACACACAGAAATCCCTTGCATTCCCTACACTAACAATGAGAAAACAGAAAGAGAAATTAAGGAAACTATTCCATTCACCATTGCAACAAAAAGAATAAAATACTTAGGAGTATACCTACCTAAAGAAACAAAAACAAAAGAAAACTATAAAACACTGATGAAAGAAATCAAAGAGGACACAAACAGATGGAGAAATATACTGTGTTCATGGATTGGAACAATCAATATTGTCAAAATGGTTATACTACCCAAAGCAATCTATAGATTCAATGCACTCCCTATCAAGATACCAACAGTATTTTTCACAGATCTAGAACAAATAATTTCACAATTTGTATGGAGATACAAAAAACCTTGAATAGCCAAAGTAATCTTGAGAAAGAAGGGTGGAACTGGAGGAATCAACCTGCCTGACTTCAGACTATACTACAAAGCCACAGTCATCAAGACAGTATGGTACTGGCACAAAGACAGAAATATAGATCAATGGAATACAATAGAAAGCCCAGAGATAAATCCACGAACCTATGGTCACCTTATCTTCGACAAAGGAGGCAAGGATGTACAATGGAAAAAAGACAACCTGTTTAACAAGTGGTGCTGGGAAAACTGGTCAACCTCTTGTAAAATAATGAAACTAGAACACCTTCTAATACCATACACAAAAATAAACTAAAAATGGATTAAAGATCTAAATGTAAGATCAGAGACTATAAAACTCCTAGAGGAGGACATAGGCAAAATACTCTCTGACATAAATCACAGCAGGATCCTCTGTGACCCACCTCCCAGAATATTGGAAATAAAAGCAAAAATAAACAAATGGGACCTAATTAAATTAAAGCTTTTGCACAACAAAGGAAACTATAAGCAAGGTGAAAAGCCAGCCCTCAGATTGGGAGAAAATAATAGCAAATGAAGCAACAGACAAAGGATTAATCTCAAAAATACACAAGCAACTCATGCAGCTCAATTCCAGAAAAATAAATGACCCAATCAAAAAATGGGCCAAATATCTAAACAGACATTTCTCCAAAGAAGACATACAGATGGCTAACAAACACATGGAAAGATGCTCAACATCACTCATTATCAGAAAAATGCAAATGAAAACCACAATGAGGTACCATTACATGCCAGTCAGGATGGCTGCATCCAAAAGTCTACAAGCAATAAATGCTGGAGAGGGTGTGGAGAAAAGGGAACCCTCTTACACTGTTGGTGGGAGTGCAAACTAGTACAGCCACTATGGAGAAAAGTGTGGGGATTTCTTAAAAACCTGGAATTAGAACTACCATATGACCCAGCAATCCCACTCCTGGGCATACACACTGAGGAAACCAGATCTGAAAGAGACACGTGCACCCCAATGTTCATCGCAGCACTGTTTACAATAGCCAGGACATGGAATCAACCTAGATGCCCATCAGCAGTCGAACGGATAAGGAAGCTGTGGTACATATACACCATGGAATATTACTCAGCCATTAAAAAGAATTCATTTGAATCAGTTCTAATGAGATGGATGAAACTGGAGCCCATCATACAGAGTGAAGTAAGCCAGAAAGATAAAGACCAATACTGTATACTAACGCATATATATGGAGTTTAGAATGATGGTAACAATAACCCTATATGCAAAACAAAAAGAGACACAGATGTACAGAACAGAATTTTGGACTCTGTGGGAGAAGGCGAGGGTGGGATGTTTTGAGAGAACAGCATCGAAACATGTATATTATCTAGGGTGAAATAGATCACCAGCCCAGGCTGGGATGCATGAGACAAATGCTCCGGCCTGGTGCACTGGGAAGACCCAGAGAAATCAGGTGGAGATAGAGGTGGGAAGGGGGATTGGGATGGGGAATACATGTAAATCCATGGCTGATTCATGTCAACGTATGACAAAAACCACTACAATATTGTAAAGTAATTAGCCTCCAACTAATAAAAATAAATGGGGAAAAAAAAGAGATAGAATACAATAGTGGATATGCATCTATATATCTATTTCTATATATGTATCTTGTATATATACTCTGATTTAAGAAGATAAACATAGAGTAATATAAGAAGGAAAAATGTTAGATAAGATATAAACCAATTTTTGATAAAATATTTTTATTAAACTGGGATAAGAGTAAAAATTTTTAACATAGGACATCTCCCAACAACTATATCCATATGGTTCATAATAATGGGAAACACTATAGAGATTTCCTTTAAAGTCATGACAAAGGCAGTAAAATCCAGAGTGATCTCTTTTATCAGGACATAACCAGTGAAGTAAAAAAGGAAAAGAACTAGAAACATTAGAAAGTAAAGCATTTTATTATTTGCTGCTGATTTGACCATATTCTAAACAAAAACCAAAAGTATGCAGGTAGATTATTAGAACTAATAATTACACAGAAGCCAAAGCCGTGAAAGTGAAAGTTGCTCAGTCGTGTCCAACTCTTTGTGACAGTCCATGGATTTCTCCAGGCCAGAATACTGGAGTGGGTAACCTTTCCCTTTTCCAGGGGATCTTCCCAACCCAGAGATCGAACCCAGGTCTCCCACATTGCAGGCAGAATCTTTACCAGCTAAACCACAAGGAAAGCCCAAGAATACTGGAGTGGGTAGCCTATCCTTTCTCCAGCAGATCTTCCCGACCCAGGAATCGAACCGGGGTCTCCTGCATTGCAGGCAGGTGGCTCAGAGGTTAAAGTGTCTGCCTCCAATACGGGAGACCCAGGTTCGATCCCTGGGTTGGAAGATCCCTTGGAGAAGGAAATGGCAATCCAATCCAGTATTCTTGCTTGGAGAATCCCATGGACGGAGGAGCCTGGTAAGCTACAGTCCACAGGGTCGCAAAGAGTCGGACATGACTGAGCTACTTAACTTTCAGTTTCACTTTCAAGGCCATGAGGCAGATATATGCAGGAGATGGAAGGGAAAAGTAATAGAATCATACACAGGAAGTACAAAATCTTAATTCACTTGTTTCATTATATATCAGATTAAATAGACAAATAAGGGTAAAAGGATTTGTATCATGTAATTAATATGGTTCCCAGAATTGCTATATTAAATTCTGCATTCTGAAATACAGAATACACATTCTAATTCCCATGGACCCATTATAAAAAACTGCCATACCTTATGCCATGTGGAAAACCTTAATACGTTTTAGAAAAATATGGAAGACAACTGTCTTAGTCATTAAGGGCTGCTATAGGAATACACTATAGAGTGGCTTAAAAAACATATATTTCTTGCAGTTCTAGATGCTGAGAGGTCAAGATCAAGGTGCCAGCTAATTAGGCGTCTAGTGTGAGCATGTCTCCTGGCTTGCACATATCTGCCTTCTCTCTGTGTCCTCATATGGCAGGGGGAGAGAGCATAGTCTCTCCAGTCCCTTCTTACTTAAAAGGTCATATTATGACAACACTACCCTCATGACCTTATCTAAACCTAAATTACAACCAAAGGCCCCATTCCAAACACAGTTTAGCATACCCAGCTTGGAAAGCCTTTCACTCAAACATTATTTAAAGGAGAAGATTTACATTTTCCCATGTTTAAGTAAATGTTTCAATGTTTTGCTATTAAATTTTAGTTTTATTGCATTGTTTTCAGAAAGTTGTTATTATTGTGTACTGAATGTTTGTATCCAAAATGCATATGTTGAGGCCCCCACTCCCAATGAGATAATGTTTGACTTTGCTTGTAAGTTCAGAAATAAATTTGGAGGGACAAACAACAAACAATAGTAATGTCTATCTGAGCCCAGGAATGGCAAGAGAATGTTTGCTTGAGTGTTAAATAGAGCTGAGAAGGAGACAGTCACTTAAATGTGTAAATCATATAAGTGTAATAATTGCTCAAAAAAGTTGTTGGAAACCAAATACAGCAATATACCTGTGATAAATGTTATAACTGAGTTGCACCAAATGCCAGGGAAATAGTGATGAGGGGATATTCAATTATTTCTAGCTGGTAGGAAAGTTTGCAGTTAAACTGCAAGAGTTAAAAACCCTAAGAGTATTCCTATTGAGTCTAGAAAGTTGAGTAGAAATCTACTAAGGAAACAGGTGGTTCAGTGGTAAAAAAAAAAAAAAAAAAAAAAAAAATCCTCCTGCCAATGTGGGAGCCTCAGGAGTTGTGGGTTCAATCCCTGGGTTGGGGATATCCCCTGCTGGAGGAAATGGCAACCCACTCCAGTATTCTTGCCTTGGAAATCCAATTTACAGAGGAGACTTGTGGGCTACAATCCATGGGGTCAAAAAGAGTTGGACACTATTGAGTGAGCGCACACATAAGGAAACAGGATGGCAGGAGTGAAAATGCATTGCAGTCATTCAAGCTGAATCAACCTTACATAGATATTTCTGGGTTCGTGGAACCTGAATGTTTGCCAACATGACTCTGCCCACAAGTCCTGGTGAATAAGAGGTTTTCAGCTTCCTCAGGATGAAACATATAGACATTCTACCTGGCTTTAGAAGTCTCAGTCTTCTGAGTTTATCTTTTATTCTTGTGAGATCAATATAAAAAATAAGACAAGATTTGGGAAAAATGCTACATCTTTACATAGAAATTATAAAATGAGTGCATCTAGGTCAATTTTCATCTACAGAATTAATAAGGTAAATTACTCGTTAGCATGAATGTGCTGAGTTCTTTTCCCATGGATGTGATAAATTTAAGGATGAGCAATCTTTATTTGGGTTTGCCTGGTGGCTCAGTGGTAAAGAATCTGCCTGCAATACAGGAGCCAAAGGAGATGTGGGTTCAGTCCCTGGGTCAGGAAGATCCCCTGGAGGAGAGCATAGCCACCCACTCCAGTATTCTTGCCTGGAGAATCCCATGGACAGAGGAGCCTGCTGGGCTACAATCCATAGAGTCTTAAAGAATCAGACACCACTGAAGCGACTTAACACGATCTTTATTTCCCTTCTCAATCCCCTTTGTGTGGCAAACATTTGCCAAATGATGGCATCAATTCTAAACCATGGAATCATTTCCCACCTCTTATCCTCTTTCAAATTCCACAAATATATCTCAGCGAATCCTACCTCTCCCCTTTCTAAAATCTTATCATTCTCCCTACATTTGCATATTCCCATTGCTACTATCTTACTTTGCTACCTCAATAGCTCCCATCCAGACCTGTCTCTCAAATCTTTTCTCATCCAGATTAGTAATATCCTAGAGCATTTTCCTTTCTCAGATTTCTTCATCTTCCCATTTGAGAACACTGTTGTAGGAAATGATTGGAAAGGCTGAGGATGATATCAGGTTTAAGTATTTTTCCGAGGCATTCAGTGACTGATAGAGACACTTTCTAAATTCTCTTCCACACACAGTTTATTCCCTGGATTGAATGCAACACCAATGACCAGTAATGCCTCATAAACATGGACTCTTATTTCTTAGAAATGTGTTACAATTCAAGTAGATGTAGAGCTAAAGTTCTCTTTGTACTTCTTATGTAGAATTTTTTTTCTGAGAAAATTAACAGTATCATCAAGACTGCCGGGGTAATTTCTAGGCTATTTAAGAGAACAAATTGTTTTCAAGCATTGGTAGGCAGTGCAGAAGAATCTATTTACATTTAAATTATTTCCTAATTGCAAATCATTATTAGCTATCAACTAAGAAAAGTCACTTAGAGACAACTACTAAGCAATGCTTTGTTAGACTTGTTCTAATTATGGGGACTGGAGACTAATAAAACCTAGATTAAAACTAGTTCACAATCCATATTTCTTTTCATCAATTCAAATACACCTCTCCTCGTTTCTACTAAGCCAAATGCTCGGGGTTTTCTTGGACCTGCAAAATATCTCGGAACAAAATTATATATATATATATATATATATATATATGAGGAAGGCTGATCAATTGTCTAAATTCCAGAAATCAGATCCCTCAAGCTTAATCCTTTCCCTGGATTTTTTTAAAGACTATAATCAAGGAGGTAGAACAACACAGTCTCAGAAAAGACAGCTGCAGGAATAATCATTTGTTTTCACTTTGAAAACATGTTTTGGGCTCCCGTACAAGTCTTTCCAGAATTACACAAAGATTTCAGAACAGAAGTGAAACAATGGCCCAAAATACACTTAATTTAGCACATAGGTCTTTAAGTCTGGGCAGACAAAAATCAAACTAGATATCTCATTATTTACCGTAGAGGTCAATATAGTGAAAGAAGGAATAAAGCTCTGCTTCAGTCATTCAATTCTGTACGGGGATAGTATTACCCCCAGTGCATTTCAGTGGAGAAAAGACATACCTCAGGTTCCATGTCATGGAAAAAAATGTAGACATGAAACAAAATTCTGGTTCTAACATACATACTCTTTCCTGTGTCATGAGTCATGCTTACATATTGGTGGAAGATGATGAGAGCTGATTATTAAAAAAAAATATTGGAGTATAGTTGCTTTACCAACATTGTGTTAATTTCTACTGTACAGCAGAGTCAATCAGTTATACATATATATATATATTCCTTCTTTTCTAGATTTCCTTCCCATTTAAGTCATCACGGAGCAGAGAAGCATCCCTATAGAGTAGGTTTTCATTAGTTATCTATTTTATGTGCTTGAGTGTACTCAGTCACTTCGGTCATATCCGACTCTTTGTGACCCTATGGACTGTAGCCTGCCAGGCTCCTCTGTCCATGGGATTTTCCTGGCTAGAATACTGGAGTGGGTTGCCATGCCCTCTGCCAGGGAATCTTCCTGACCCTGGTATCAAATCTGTGTCTATTACATCTCCTGCATTGGCAAGTGGATTCTTCGCCACTGAGACACTGGGGAAGCCCATCTATTTTATATATAGTATCAATAGTGTATATATGTCAATCCCTATCTCCCAATTCGACCCATCCCTCCTTACCCTGAGAGCTAATTCTTTAAGTGGTTTGCGAACTGCTAGTACTCTCTAAAAATAGGTGATGTCACTACTAGCTGCCAGGGGGGCGCTTCTAAACATATAGATCAAAAATGACAAGCTAATTGATAGGGCTCGTAAATTATCTTCTCAAGTGGTGGTATAAAGACTTCACAAAATATTTCTTTAAAAGCGAAGGCGATATGTGCTCTATAAACATGTTGCATGAAAATTGTGTGCATGTCACATCCAAGATGGCATTTCTTTAATATATTTCTATAGATTTGATGGCATGAGAGAGTGGGATGGATAAAGGATGACCTCATGGATGTAAGTGATTTCTAATGCTTAGCTTGTGTATAGAGTGGTGAGTTCACAGGTCTTTGATATATTGCTAAAATAAACATATAAATAGCACCAAGCACGGCCCAATAAAAATCTGTCATAGACGAAGAAGTATATTTATCCAGTTCTGTTCACCTGATAGGCGCTTATAATATGTCAGCAAATTATTTAAGAAAGGTACTTACTCTTATCTAACCCTGAATATTCACTGGAAGGACTGATGCTGAAGCTGAAGCTCCAGGACTTTGTCCACCTGAGGCAAAGAGCTGACTCATTAAAAAAGATCCTGATGCTGGGAGAGATTGAGGGCAGGAGGAGAAGGGCAACAGAGGATGAGATGGTTGGATGACATCACTGACTCAATGGACATGAGTTTGAGCAAACTCCGGGAGACAGTGAAGGACAGGGAGGCCTGCAACCATGAGGTTACAAAGAGTCAGACACTACTGAGCCACTGAACAATAATTTCCAACTAAGCTCGAGAAAGTCATTAGTGTCTGTCAACTGTCAATAAAGGGTTTGAATTTCTGGAACACTTTGATTTCTCAACTAGAAATCCCATGCTTTTCAATGTCCCTCAAATGGACTTATAGTTATAATAAGCTGACAATGACAAGGCCTTCATCGTGGCAACACGAGTAGGAACTTACCTAATGAATGTTCTAACTGTTTTGTATCTGAAGGCCATAGTCTCTACTTGATTCTTCAGTCTGAGAATAAAACATCCTGTGAATTGAGTCAATTTGATCAAGGAAAGCTCTTTAAGTCATGAGTTAAGCCAGTTATTTTAAGTAATTTAGCAAAACCACCAATTGAATGACCAAAGTAAAAGATTTTTTTCAATAAATTCTGTTGACAGAGTGGGTGTTGTGCTATTTTAGCCTGTTGGTGCTGCTGCTAAGTCGCTTAAGCCATGTTGGACTCTGTGTGACCCCATAGACGGCAGCCCACCAGGCTCCGCCGTCCCTGGGATTCTCTAGGCAAGAACACTGGAGTGGGTTGCCATTTCCTTCCCCAATGCATGAAAGTGAAAAATGAAAGTGAAGTCACTCAGTTGTGTCTGTCTCTTAGCGACCCCATGGACTGCAGTCCACCAGGCTCCTCCGTCCATGGGATTTTCCAGGCTAGAGTACTGGAGTGGGGTGCCATTGCTTTCTCCGAGCTTGTTGGTGATTAACTGCCAAATACTAACACCATGCATTCATGTGCCTCTATTGTGGACCTTGTAAGGAACAGCAGGACAGAGAAGAATGTTCTCAACTACCCAGATTCTCAAAACCTCTCTGCATAGATCCTTCTTGACTTTTGGCTGCTTGATCTCGGCCACACAGTCATGGCTGTGGTTTCTATTCCCCACTGCTTTTTTTTGGCCAAATATCATCTGGCATCAAAAAAATGACCCTTAAATATATAAGAAACAGGATATATTATATAGCATAGAGACTTATAGCTATTATCTTTTAATAACTTTTAATGGAGTATAATCTAGAAAAATACTGAATTGCTATGCTGTACACCTGAAACTAATATATAAATAAACTATATGCAATAATTATTTTTACAAACAAATAAAAAATCCTATAATCCTCAAAATAATTAGGAAACTTTTCAAGAAGTAACAAAGTTATTCTTTTCTCTCATTTGTGCCAAGTGGTTGTGCAGTGTCTAAAGCATTCCTATATGTTAAATTTCATAATTTTTTACAATATGAAATCCCAATCTCATTCCAACAAGTGGCCAGAGTAATAATGGAATTTTTAGGACACAGCCTATTGAAATATTGTGAAGTAGACCCTGGAAGTTAGGAAGAAACATGAAACAAAAACCAGATTTGGAGGTTAGTTCTAGAAAAGGGGTCCTCAGCATTTGGGATCCCATGCCTGATGATCTGAGGTGGAGCTGATGCAATAATAATAATAATAATAATACAAATAATGTGCACAATAAATATAATGTTCTTGAGTCACCCCAAACCATTCCCTACCCTAGTCTGTGGAAAAATTGTTTGCCATGAAACAGGTCCTGGGTGCCAAAGTTTGGGGACCACTGTTCTAGAATATTCAGCTGCACCATCAAGCCCAGTGTTTCATGGGACTGAGGCTTAAATATGTCCTGCCAAGACTCTTCTGAAGGAAGGAAAAAAGAATGTTATGGTATTTCCTTTCTGGGGCTTTGTAATTCATAGACTTGTTAAAGGCTCTGAGAAACCCTGCATAAAGAAACCTAAATTTTATTTATCCCAGGATTTTTGGGAACATGCTTGAAATGGAATCCTAATTCTTTTGGAAATGGAATCCTAATTTATTAAATTCCCATGACACTGCCTTTTCGTGGAATGCATTTTGGGAAATACTGGTTTATACAGAGATGATTTATATTCCTTAATAGGATAATGAGGATGTGTGAAAAGAAGCACTCAGTATGGGAAAGAAGAGAAGTAAATAGCAGCCAGTGGACAGCCTGCAGATGCTACTGGTGAGAGACCAATGAGTAAAAGAAGACCATCATTTTTGATGAAGAACAAATAATTGTTTTAATACTTAGACATTGACATATTGTGTAAATATATGTGAAAATTTTAAGAGATTAGCAGAAATGCAAGATTCTATAAATAGAGCACTTTTAAAAAAATATGAAATGCTATACTCAGCCTTAAGAAAGAGATTTGCAACCATATGGATGGATTTCAAGAATATTATACAAAGTGAATCAAGTCAGATGAAAAAAGACAAATACTGTATGATTTCAATTCTGTGTGATATCTAAAAAAAATAAACAAACTAGTGAATATAACAAAAGGGAAATAGACAGACAGATACAGAGAACAAAGTAGTGGTTACCAGTCGGGAGAGGGAACGAGGGAGGGGGCAAGACAGAGGTAGGGCATTAAGAGGTACAACTATTATGTACAAAATAAAGCTAGAAATCTATATTGTATTACAACAAAGGGAACAGAACTGATATTTTATAATAACTATAAATGGAGTATAACCTTTAAAAATGGTGAATTGCTATGTTGTTCATGTGTAAATTATATAATATATCAACTATGTGCTGTGCTGTGCTTCATCACTCAGTCGTGTCTGACTCTTTGTCACCCCATGAACTGTAGCCCGCCAGGCTCCTCTGTCCATGGGATTCTCCAGGCAAGAATACTGGAGTGGGTTGCCATGCCCTTCTCCAGGGGATCTTCCCAACCTGGGAATCAAACCCAGGTCTCCTGCATTGCAGGTGGATTCTTTACTCTCTGAGCCACCAAGGAAACCCACATTAACTATACCTCAGTTAAAAAATAAGAAATGGTATTCTCTACTTCTCTAGAAGGTTTGTCTATAAATATCTTTGAAGAGTTGATTCAGAGAAGTACTCTCCTCTTCTGTCTTAAAACTCTTCGATTTTTGCCATGCTGAAGTAATAACATTTCTCCTTGGGGAACCCTCACGTCCATACTCTGAGGGTTTCATACGGCCCACTTCTCTTGTCTCACTAACCTCCTCTTTGGGCAGCGGTGGTCCATGGTAATGGAGTGTGGAGCTAACATGGTCTGGTCCCAGAAGAACTGCTGGGAACACCGAAGAGCCTGTCAAGCACTTAATTTTACACTCTCTGCAAATCTTGCATATTTATGTAAGCCACTGATGAGAATGCAAACAAAGGGGTAGATGGTTAGCATATTTTGGGGGTAGTTGTTTCTTTCCGAAGTCGAGATTTAATGTCAAGGCTCTCCTTGGAATTTAGGGCAGACATGAAATCAATGGGAAATGTGTCCTGTTATGTAAATGCTATAAATATTTAACATTACAAATGCGTATCTATGAATCACAAAACAAAATGCCAAATAATAACTGCTTATTTAGTCTTTGGCCAAAGATTGATTTTTGCTTTTTTTCCTGAAGTATGAGGGTTGGTTGAAAGAGTTTTGAAGCAGGGAGAGAGAGAGAGAGGGTCTAAGACATGGAAAGAGGCAGAGAGAGAGGGACATTTTCTCTTTATTAATTTACATTTTTCATGAGAAGAGCATTCCAATTCTGACTCAGAGAGGGAACACTGAGAAGATTAGCCTTCCTGGAAGCAAAGCTTTGATGTGTTTAATAACAAAGGATCTGTGTCTGCCACAGAACTGAAAATGATCTGAGTGTCTGCTGCAAGGAATAACTCCTTCACACACTTTCTGACAATGAAAGTTTGCTACCCTGAATCAAATATGTATATGGATATATATGTGTATATACACACATATATAGTCATATATGCATAGTACTACAGGCTTTCATAAAACATTTAATAATGAAATAATAGCTACAACTCACATTTTAATGACTTAGTGTAGGCAACATTGACAGATGGTGAATGCACACTGGGTGAAAATCAGGTGATCAATATAATCATACAAATGAATGCAGAGACTACTTCTTAACTCTTGCAGCTCTGATAATTTTGCTGTAGCTCTCTTTCCAAAGCAAGCTTTCAACATATCGGAGCCCGATTCCCCCTTTCTTTCAAAGCTCCTTCACTTGTGTACTTGTGTGAATTTATTGCTTGAAAATGATAAAGAAAATCTTTGTTCTCAGAAACATGTTGGTATCATAGATAGTAAGGATGGCTGGGCTAATTGCCTTAGGATTTTGGTCAACTGAACATTCCTATCAGGGAATCTGCACAATTTTTTGACATACATTGGGGTTCAAGAGTGGGAGCAGCAGTATCTGGGGTCTTAAAGACTCTGAATGTTTTCTTTAAAGTGATGATGCTTTTGGTAATATCACGTAGGTCTGAGTAAGCAGTCTAGGAGTATTTATTCACACAGTGTCTTTTCTGAGATTTCTGGGCTATTTTAGCTTAAAGCTAAACTTACAAGTAAGCTGGAGATCGTGATCCTTCACATATTCCCCATCCAAACAATACCTGGGATTGGTCTTCCCAAAATATTGATTGGAAATGACAATTATGGCTTCCAACTAGGATGCTAGTTTCCTTTTGTCATGATTGTAGGAAGTTTCTTGTTTAGACATGTTTCTGTTTTTCTTAAGCAGGTATTTATTGTTTCATGGTTAAGAATCTACCCTTAAGAATCTTGCATTTAAGACATTAGTTCTTTTATGTAATCTCTGTGAACTGTGGAAAAGTTATTGATCCTCTTTAAACCTATTTCTCCATCTGTAAAATATGGATAAAAGCATTACCCATTTTATGGCAATTAATGAAAAGAAAAATTCACTCAAATTGTCGAGCACAGGTTGGTATACAGAAAATAATTTTAAAAAATATAAGCTGTAATTGTGATCTAAACTGGACATTGAGAAAATGTGACAATAATTGTACTGGCAGAAATGAACTTGCTCTGTCATCAACTTGAGCTGAATCCAGTTCTTTACCCACTATTGTCATAAGCTCCTATAAAAGAAAGGAGATAAACAAGAGAAACTTTCAACTGCTCTCTGTCCAAGGCTCACTATTATAATGTGTCAGTATAATAATACTGTCTCTATTATTATGTACAGTAAGAGAAATGTCATTGATTTACTCAAGATTGCTGACCAATAATTTCATGTATAAATCAGGCATAATATAATATACATATTATTGAACTAAAAAGTTATATAAAAGTTGCTCTTATTCCTAATGATTTCACTGCTCCTTACATAAACAAAATGAAAAGTAGAAACTTCAAAGACTAGATGTATATTTTATCAAATTGCAAAATCATTTTGCATTACTCCAGAGTAAAGCCATTTCTTTTGTAGTTCTTTGCTGACACGTTGACACACACAAAAGACCATCATGACACCTACATTCTCTATAGTATTTTCCCTTATAAATGGTCCCATCAACTATTTCGGTAATACGCTCTATAAAATGCTCTATAATGCTTAAGCAGTTATTTTAAAGAAATGAATTATTTCAAATTTACTTCATTTAGTGCTTGTTGTCATATATTGCTCAAGTTGTAGCTATAAAGAAACTAGTTTTATGACCATATAAGCAAGCAAACAAAAGAAGGATCGGGTGGAGAGGGAGGTGGGAGGGGGGGATCGGGATGGGGAATACATGTAAATCCATGGGTGATTCATGTCAATGTATGACAAAAACCACTACAATATTGTAAAGTAATTAGTCTCAAACTAATAAAAATAAATGGAAAAAAAAGATATTAAAAAAAAAAACTCAACACTTGCCTCCTAATTATTTAAAGTTGTCAACCTTGAATGCCTTGGTTTCCTACTGATGGCACTTAACTGAGTTATGTGTATATAGTAGAGGTCCCTCTCCATGTAAATCAGAATGGTTATGAAGGGGAGACTCAGAACTCTGCTCTCAGAAAGTCAGAATATTGTTTTATGGAATCTGATCTACTACTAGAAATCAAATATATGAATTTTGGCCACTGTGGAATTCCATAACTTCTTAACCATGCTCTTCTTTTCCTTTGAAAGCCTGGAGAATATTGTGCAGTTAAAGGAATGGGCTACCCTCAAAAGGCCCTTCATTCAGCTTCATCTTCTACCCAGCCCCATGTGTATGTCATCACAGCTCCTGACTACTTTCTGGGATGCTGGGGCGAGAGAATGCATGGACTGCAGGAATTGTACCAAAGCCACTGAGGTCACTTTATAAACAGACTATATTTAAAGGAGGTTTGAAGAGCTCTGAGGAAATGTGAAACCCACTGAGGTTCTGCCCAGGGAAAAGACACCCCCACTCCCTAATTCTCTCTTGCTCAATCCATGGAAAAAGACTCAATCAGACAAGTTGCTGAGTTTAAGGTCAAATTGAAATTCTTTTCCCACCTCTCTTCATTTTTTCCAAGCCAAACATTTCACTGGCTCTAATGCAGAAAGCATAGCAGTTTATCCTTACTTGCCCTAGAAACCCTGTTATTTTCATCTTAAATAACCACTCTCTGGCTTGGAGCTTTTAACCTGCTACCAAGTGAGGTTTCACTGGGTTTTCTCTCCTCTAATTTGTCTTAATTTGTATCATGTTAATTTATAGATACATAAGCCAGTGCTTTGAATTTTGCTTATCTACACATAACCAGACATCATACTCCACCTATAAGATTTCTCTCCAACTAAAACTTCAATTTTCACCTACCTTATAGCAGAGGTTCACTAAGTTGCTTCAGTCATATCTGACTCTTTGGGACCCCATGGATGGTAGCCCACCAGGCCCCTCTGTCCATGGGATTCTCCAAGCAAGAATACTGGAGTGGGTTGCCATGCCCTCCTCCAGGGGAGGGATTGCATGACCCAGGGATTGCACCCGCATTTCTTATGGCAGGCGGGTTCTTTACCACTAGTGCCACCTGGGAAGCTCCAGTAGAAGTCCTCTAAAGATGGTCCCAATTCTGTTATCTTCCATTTTCTCTTTAACTTATTCTGACTAGGTCTTTGCTCAAATTAATACTCACTCATGTAAAAGTCACCAATGATTTCCATCTTATGAAATCTATAAGGCCATAAAGTGTAAACTCTATACCTATGAAATTTCTAGAAGAAGCAGAGAAGGAATCTTTTGTGAACTTGGATTAGTTAGGCAGAGAATTTTTTTATATGACTGGAAAAGTCTAATTCATGGGGGAAAAAATGATCTGTTGGACTTTTTCAAAGTTGGAAACTTCTGCTCTCTGAAAAGCACTGTTAAGAGATGAAAAGACAAGCCACAGACTGGGAGAAAATATTTGCAAGCACATATCTGATAAAAGTCTGGTATGCAGAATACCTAAAGAGTATTCACAACTCAATAGTAAGGCAACACACAATGTGATTAAGAAATGAACAAATGGTTTGAACAGATAGTTCATTGAAGAGGACAATAGGAATGGCAGATAAGTACCTGAAAATGTGCTTAGTATCAGACATTAGAGAAATGAAAATTAAAACCACAATGATATGCTACCGTTTAGAATGGCTAAAATTAAAAGAAAGGAAAAAATAACTATGGAGCAAGTAGAACTGTCATTTATTGTTGGTAGGAATGAAAAAATGGTTCAATGAATTTGGAAAACAGTTTAGATGTTTTTTTTTTAAAGAGTTAACCATGCAATTACCATATGGTTCAGCATTCTGCTTCCTTAGTACTCACCGAAATGAAATAAAAACCTTGAGACACACACACACAAAAACTCCATGTGAATATTTACAGCAGATTTATTGGTAACCCCCCAAAACTAAAACCAACACTCAACAGGAGAATGGGTAAACAAATTTTGGTTTATGGATACAATGGAATACATCTCAGCAGTAAGTGGATTAGAACTACTGATACTTGTAACTATAGGATGAATCTCAAATGTTTTATGCTAAATGAAAGCAGCCAGATTTAGAGAACCACATGCTGTATAATCCCATATATATGTCATGCTTGCGAAAGTAGAGGGGCAGAAAACATATCAATAGCAGAGGATGTGGAAGGTGTTTACTTCGAAGGGGCACTAAGAATATTGGGTTCTGATGAAAAGTTCTGGGTCCTAATTAGGGTAGTCGTAACACAACTGTATTTGTTTTTCAAGACTTACAGAAATGTACACTAAAAAGGATGACTTTTTCCTGTATTATACTTTATTTTTAAAAATAAGAAAAAAAATACCATGGACAATTACTTCATAAACGTCTATAAGAACTTGATTACCATACATAAATAATACAGTGGTCAATTCTAAGTTCTCCCCTTATCTGATCTTTCAGTGCATTTGACATAGGTGAACTCTTCCTCCCTTCATGCATTTTTTTTTTTTTTTTCAATTTAGCTTCGCAGAAAACACACTTCTCTTGTGTTCCTTCTATATCACTGGCCACTCCTGCGCAATCCCTGTTTGGTGGCCTTTTCTCCCTTCAACTGGGACCACTGTCCTCTTTTCTCATTCTGCTCCAGACACACTGGTTTCCTTGTTCTTCATCAACAAAGGCCAAATACCTTCCCTCCTCAGGGTCTTTTTCATTTGCTTGTCCATTAGCAAAGAACACAATTCTTTGCAAAAGTTATTTTCTCTTTTCAGGTTTTTATTCAGCTCTCATTCTGATGGAGGCCTTTCTTATCTAAAATAGCTGCTCCCTTCACATCCTGTTTTTCTATAATTACTTTTACTGAATATCCTGGGTTTTTGTGGCACTTATCTGGAATTATCTTTGTTTTTTGTCTACCATATGGACACACACATTTCATTAGAGCAGTGGCTTTACCTGGCTCTTTACTGTATATCTGATGCATGTGACAGGGGCCACACAACAGACTCTCAGTAAACACACACACTTACATACACACACACAAATATATTGTTTCTCTCTCTCTCACATACACAATCTTTCCTATACTACTTGCTATAAAGTTCACCCCTGCCCCTTCACTAGCCCTAAAGTAAATTAATAATACATTGAACTTTATGAAATTGTGAAATTGTCACTGTTTGATCATTTTGAAACTACATAATGGTAACTCGATATTGTTCAAATTAGCACCATTGTATTAGAAAATAAAACTAAAATGTGTGAATGCACCAATGATATTAATAAAAATATTATAGGTATTTGATAGGAAAGGTCAAATGTCATGAACAGAATAGTATTACTTATAAGTAAAACTTAGTGCAGCCACTGTGATATCTCTACCTTTCTGGGAAAGTTTGTAAGCCCACATGGAGTGACAGAATACATACTTCCTGAATGATAAGAAGAAAATGAATGGATTTCACACTGTCAGCTGGCTAATCCATTACCTGGCAACCAAAACATTGTAGACCAATCCCCATTTTCAAAAATCTATGTTCTTTCTTGAAGTCTTATTTAATTAATATCTGTGCAATCTGTGAATGAATCCAAACCAGAGGCATGTATAAAAATCATAATGGCAACCACTGATAGATACTAGCTCTTTCTCTGCTAAACCAGAGAAAATATTTTTTTCCTTTTCTTTCTAGCACACCAGCTGTTAGTAAATTTAAGAAATGCCCAAAATGAATGCTTTTTTTCCTTACAACTTGAAATGTATAATCCCATGTTATTTGCACAGTACACTTAATTGCGAACAGTTATCGACAGCCTAAATCTTACATTAGTATGCTAGCCTCAGTGAGATTTATTTGTACTTCCAACCTTTAATACCACAGATGGTTTAATACTGAATAATCTTTATTTTTCAATATTTCAGCAACTTTTACAAGTTTTCCCAGCAGATTTGAAAGTATAATAATCTATTGGTGTCTATAGTCCATCAGCTGAAGACAATGTAGTTGATATTCACATTGTAGGTTTCTCAGTTGAGCATGAGACTAGAAATTTCTTTCCTATTCTCTTATTTTTCTCCCATCAGCTAGTGTAATTTATAAGAATATGCCTTTTTTGAGCATACTCCAAAACCTGATGTTTATGGTTTTACATTCATGTCAATAATCTAGTTTATTCATCTGATAACTCAGTTTTTACACACAATCATTAAGCCATGCTGGCTCAGTCAGTGATACAAATGGTCCTCCTTTTATAAAGATGTCTGAACATGCCCTTGGTTATTAGTTAGACACTGAATGAACAAAGAATTGTTACTAGCAAGAGAAGCAATTCAGTTAAGAATGACAGTTTTGCCTGTGAAAGCAAGTCAGAGTGCTTTAAATATATACAATAAATACCTGAAATTTCATCTCATATGACTATTTTTATGGACAGTTTTAAAAAATCTCAGCAAGGTGAGTGGTTCGCTTAAAAATTTCACTATAAAGACATTGATAGAAATTCACAAAAAATTACTATGTAGCATATTTTCAATTAATGTTAATGAATTTAAAGTTTGTAAAGTGAAACTGTTTATATTTCTATAAAATGTTTTTCTGTGATACCACATGTAAACATATGTGTACACACATACACATGTGTTTGCACATGCATTGATCAGGAGAGAGAGGAGCAAATGGTAATAGCAGGGTCTAAAAGGTCAGTGTCCAACAATAAGGGACAAATAGGATGATTAAGTCTGTTTGGGGAAAGAAGAACAATGCAAATATTGTCACTTTATTTGTCTCTTATCATTGAATATTTGAAAAAATTTGCGTTTGTAGGCACTTGGGTGGAGTATACCTTTTAACTCATAGTTTTATTTTCCTTATCTTTTCAAAGTACATAGGTTATGTTGTACAGATATGTTCAAAACAAAAGCAGGATGGCTTAATAAAATAGATGTTAATCAAACTTCATAAAAGAAAGAAGGGTAAAGAATCTGAAGTACTTTTTGAGACAACTAATAGATCTTTATAGCTTATTCCAATTCCCATTTTGGGGGTTGTGGGATTCCTACATGAAATAAAGATGTTATATCATATTCTCTACATCTAATTATTATACGCTCAGACTTTTGAATTTGGCAAATGCTGCCTATTTTGCCGTGAAACATGTCTTCCTTGATTCTTAAATCTATTAAAGTTTGATTCTATGCTAACAACAGTTCTCAAAGCAGGCTGAATGTGATATCCCCTGAGAAGCTTTTAAATAAAGGTGATGTTTACACCCCTCTACAGAGCTATTAAATCAGAATTTTGAAGAGTGAGACCTGGGAAGTAGTGGTTTTTAAGTATCCATTTTAATCGAAGTGAAATAAGCATACAGATGAATGCAGCTACCATAAGTGTACAGCTTAAGGAATTATCATAAAATGAACACACCTATGTTACCACTACTCTGGTAAATAGAGCATTACCAGTGTCTTAGAAACCCCACTCATACTTCCTTATTAGTAGGCATTAGTATTTTCCAAAAGTTCTTCAGCAGATTCTAATGTGTATCTAAGGAGGAGAACCACTCTGGTAACTGCTAATTGTTTTCTAGACCAATGTCTCATTTTTATTGAGTTGTAAAGAATGAAAAATGAATAGTTTTTAAACACATACTCTGTGTTGGTGATTGCACAAACATGGTCTTATTTTATCTTTAAAAGAATGATTTAAAATAGTTAGTGTTACATCCTTTCCTATGAATGAGGAAGTAGAGACTGAAAGACATGGTTTAATTTGTGAAAGTGGTACCATTAAAGTGGGGCCACTGGAGTGTAAACCCAGGTCAGCCTAGTGATTCTGAATTCAAACTGGAATCACATGGACTTATGTTTGAATAACAAACTCTACTTCTTCCTAGATATGTCACTTTGAATCAGTTGGCTCAGTCTTCCTGTCAATAAAATGGAGATCACAATGCTATTTAACTCATCAAATAGCTACAAGGATTACATGCATATAACTTGTTAGAACTGGACATGGAACAACAGACTGGTCCCAAATCTGGAAAGGAGTATGTCAAGGCTGTATATTGTCACCATGCTTATTTAACTTATATACAGAGTACGTCATGAGAAATGCTGGGCTGGATGAAACACAAGCTGGAATCAAGTTTGTCAGGAGAAATATCAATAACCTTAGCTATGCAGATGACACCACCCTATGGCAGAAAGCAAAGAAGAACTAAAGAGCTTCTTGATGAAAGTGAAAGAGGAGAGTGAAAAAGTTGGCTCAAAACTCAACATTCAGAAAACTAAGATCATGGCATCTGGTCCCATCACTTCATGGCAAACAGATGGGGAAACAGTAGAAACAGTGACAGACTTTATTTTTGGGGTCTCCAAAATCACTGCAGACAGTGACTGCAGCCATAAAATTAAAAGATGCTTGCTCCTTGGAAGAAAAGCTATGATCAAACTAGACAGCATATTAAAAAGCGAAGACATTACTTTGCCAACAAAGGTCCATCTAGTCAAAACTATTGTTTTTCCAATAGTCATGTATGGATGTGAGAGTTGGACTAAAAAGAAAGCTGAGCACTGAAGAACTGATGCTTTTGAACTGTGGTGTTGGAGAAGACTCTTGAGAGTCCCTTACAGGGACTGCAAGGAGATCCAACCAAAGTCCATTGTAAAGGAAATCAGTCCTGAATATTCATTGGAAGGACTGATGTTGAAGCGGAAGCTCCAATACTTTGGCCACCTGATGCAAAAAGCTGACTCATTTGAAAAGACCTTGATGCTGAGAAAGATTGAAGACAGGAAGAGAAGGGGATAACAGAGGATGAGATGGTTGGATGGCATCATTGACTCAATGGACATGAGTTTGAGTAATCTCTGGGAGTTGGTGATGGACAGGGAGGCCTGGCATGCTGCAGTCCATGGAGTCACAAAGAGTTGGACATGACTGAGTGACTGAACTGAACTGAACTGAACTTGTCATAGTGACTTATAAGGATTATCATGGCTTGAATTAGTCTTATACCTGTGTCCAGACCAAACTTTTTCCACTAGCTCAAATTGCTTCTTCTAAAAAGCCAAAAGTAAAGAAGTACTGATATGACTTCTGGCCAGATCCTTGATACTGTGATTATCTGACTTAATTTCTATGAGGAGAAAGTAATCATAAATAAATACATTACAGTGTGTCCCCAAATCCAAGGCACTTACTATGGCTTTTTCGGATTCATAATTAGGCCAATTGATTTAAATTTAGAAGGACTTCATCTGAAAAGGTGTCCAGATATTGAAGAAAAACATATTAAAATATTCATTAGAAACAAAACTGGCATGCTGTTTTATAATAAATTTATCTTACATTTCTTCCCTTTTTTGTAATGAAGATAATTGATAGATAGATAGATAGATAGATAGATAGATACTTTTTTTTTTATAGATAGATATTTTTGTTGCTGTTGTTCAGTCACAGAGTTGTGTCCAATTCTTCATGACCCCATGGGCTACAGCACACCAGGCTTACCTGTCCCTCATCGTCTCTGGAGTTCATGTGTACTGAATTGGTGATGCCATCCAACCATCTCATCCTCTGTCACCCTTTTCTCCTCTGCCTTCAATCTTTCCAATGAGTCTTTGGAAATGAGTCTTTTCTAATGAGTCATCTGTTTGCATCAGGCGTTCAAAGTATTGGAGCTTCAGCTTCAGCATCAGTCCTTCCAAAGAGTATTCAGGGTTGACTTCCTTTAATTGATTGGTTTTATCTCCTTGCTTTCCAAGGGACTCTCAAGAGACTCTCAAGGGACTCTTCTCCAGCACCACAGTTTGAAAGCATCAATTTTTCAGCAGTCTGCCTTCTTATTGTCCAGCTCTCACATCCATACATGACTACTGGAAAGACCATAGCCTTGACTATACAAAACTTTTTCGGCAATATGATGTCTTTTCTTTTTAACACACTGTCTGGGTTTGTCATAGCTTTCTTGCCAAGTTAATATGTAATTAGATATTCTAGTTAGATAGATATTAAGAAATCTGTATCTATATCTTTATAAATAGATAAGGAAATAAGATTAGTTATAACAAATGATGGGGATTTCCTCAACTAGTCCCCTGAGACTGAGTATTCCAGCCCACATAAGCTTTAGAAAGTCAAGAGATACTCTTGGTGAGGGAAATAACATTACATCACTATTGTCCTTTTCAGGTTTGCAAACAAAAGCTGGATACAGCCAATTATAAAAGTCTGAGCCAGATACCTTTGCCTTACCAAATTACAATGTTGGGGAATTTCCACTACAGTCCTGGGATGTGTCCTGTAAATAAGCCAGGTCTTTATGACCTCACTTGACTTACTCTCACTGTTAACCATGTCTTTCTTCTAGGAGAAAAAGGAACCAGAAAAAGATGAGGAAGAAGTAAGAGTGGTGAGTGATCCTATCTGATATATACTTACCCTTCTACTTTGTAATGTGAGACACTAAAGATGAACAAGTTCCATAAAAATTTCCTAAGTTAGATCATGCTTGTGCTCCAGGAATCCCATAATTAAGACAGTATATTGATGGAAAGAGCTGTGACTAGTGATTGACAGAGCTGTTCTTGACCTGACACCTGATACTGAAAAGTTGGTCAAGTTCTTGAAGCTTTGGCTGCCTCATGTGTAAAATTTATGTTCCCTCAGTCTCTCCACATGCTTAGCCCTTGGAAAGATGAAGACAAAAGCTGAGATGTCACAGGACTTTATTATTGTTATTTGGCATCATTGTTTACTTGTTTGTTTTCAAAACTTTAGGTTTATATCTATATTAAAGTAAGAATTTTCTAGACAAGCCAGTCTGAGACTGGCCTGGTAATCACACGTTCACTGTAATATTTCAGTATCAGTACATCTTAAGGGCAGTGATATCCACTCACAAAGAGCTTTCAGCAAGTTTCAATTCTAACTCATTTCCCTTGAACTTACTCACTTTTGTGGTTCTTAAATTTTTATTACTTTAAAATTTTTAAATTTTTGGCCATACCCTGCAGCATGTGGGACCTTAGTTCTCTCACCAGGGATTGAATTCACACCCCCTGTATTGAAAGGTGGAGTCTTAACCACTGGATTGCCGGGGAGGTTCCTTTTTTTATATCAATCAACAGATTAAATCCTGGAAAACTTTGTTTTAACATAAAGTATTTACTCTTAATATTATATATTATGAAATAATATTTGTTTAACTGTAGACAAAAAGTCTCGAACAAGAGCAACTGAAAAAACTGCATCAGATAGAAGTTTATGGGACTAACGCAAACTTTCCAATTGAACTATTCTATCATATTTCCAGAACACAACCAAGTTGCACTGAACTAAGATAAAATTCCTCTTTAGAGGAATTTATGTCAAGAATAAGGATGAATGATAAACTAAGAACAGAGATCTAGAAGTGTTTTGGAAATGATTGATTGGTGTTTCAAAGGTAAAGTGTTAGTATGTAGTTGCTGCTATTTGAAAGTATAATTTGACTAATTTCAGGAAAAATGTGCAATAAATGATAAATGTTTCAGCATAATAACAAAGCTTGTAATAAACATAATAAATATAATTCATTACAGTTACCTATTAGGTATAATTTAAGATTTAACCTTGCTCTGTTTTGGTAGACTTAAGTTACTAGGATAATACATCCTCATATTGAATAAAGCTTGTCAACAGGGAAAAAAAAACAACAAACCACAACCTAAAAGTTGAGAATTATGTTTTATTTGGTGGATAAAAGTGAGGACTTAATGCTGCCTCTCAGATAGTTCTGAGGGATTGCTCTGTAGAGGTAAAAGAGAAGCCAGGATATGTAGGAGCTTTTCTACAAAGACCAGGTAATTAGAACCTCATTACTGTTAATGAAAGGAAACCAGATATCTCAAGTTAATGAATTTAGCACTTTTCAAAGTATGGGAAGATGCCAGAGTCTGGTCTTATTGAAGTCATTCCTTTGATATGAACCTTGGTCATCTAGAGTCAGTATTCTGTTCCTTCCCATCCTGGGTCCCCTCAAGGGGCACCGCTGGGGGTGGTTTGGTGGTTTGTTGGTTTGGTGGCTTGGTGCCTGCAGTATCCTTTGTTTACTGTTAAGGCAGGTAAAATTGTTTGTTCACAAGGTCAAGGTGATGGGGAGCCATTTGAAAATAAGACAATCATACTATTATTTGGAGTTACAAAAATCTATCTCAATCATACAAATCAGTGTTTACCAAGGTTAGTTTCTCATAAGGTGAGTTTAAAGAAGGCTTTCTCAACTCTGGCAATATTGATATTTGGGGCTGGATAATTATTTGTTGAGGAGGGCTGTCCTGTGCATTGTATGATGTTCAGCAGCATCTCCAATGTCTACCCCTAGGTGACAACAGCACACACCCATCTGTGGCAATTGGGAGTCTCCAGACACTGCCAAATGTGCCCTTGTGGGTTAAATGACCTCTGTTGAAAAGCATTTTTCTGATGTTTCATCCTGATTTTATGATGGGATTTTTATGACAAATTCTGCGATAATATAACTCTCTAAAAGAGTCACATTTAACAGTAAAATCATAAAGATGCTGAAATGTCTTATTGCAGTGAAACCAATTTACTTTTATTTAATTGAATATTTCCCAAATATTTTGACTACAAAATCATCAGTATCTCAGTAATTGCTATTGTAAATTTCTGCATTTTGTTACAAAACATACTGGAAAATCATGGTGAAATTGAATGTTTACACAAGAACTTAATTCATTTAGAAGAGCAGTTGTTTTGCTGGATACCCCAGCTGTGGTCCCTGCATACAGCCAACATTAACCACTATCTGAGTGAAGAAGCTTTTGAGATGCCTCAACTCTATCTACCACTTGTCCTCAACCTGCATGAAAGACCATAAGCAAGAACCATCAGAAATAAGAAACTGATTGTAGTTGTTGGAAAGCCACTAAATTGCAGGGGGTGGGGGGTGGTGGCAGTTTGCAACAATAGATAATCAGAACTATTTATATTGTCTTTTATGAAAGATTCAAGGAATATTCTTAGCATTATTCAGTATATCTTGAAATTAGTCCTGTGTAGAGAGGTTACTGCTTGAGATTAGTTATTTGACCTATCTTACTTCATAATGGGCTTCTCTGGTGGTTAAAGTGGTAAAGAATCTGCTTGCCAGTGCAGGAGACATGGGTTTGATCCCTGAGTGGGAAAGATCTCCTATAGAAGGAAATGACAACCCTGTCCAGTATTCTTACCTGAGAAATCCCATGAACAGAAGAACTTGAGGGGATACAGGCCATGGGAAAACAAAAGAGTCAGACAGGACTTAACAACTAAATCATATCAACAACAATTTCTTGATACCTTAGTAGAACTAGATATAACTAGAAGCTGCTTGCCATTGCTGCCTTGTAGAGCTTCATCAACAGAAGAGAACATGCAACAATCAGGAACTATCATAAACCACGACAAATCATATTCCTTAAATTTGGTAATAAAGTAAATATTTTATCACAATCATATTGGTGCAGTCTCAGCAAGCCAGAAATGTGGTCAGTAGTCTAATTCAAAACTTTTTCATGTTCGATGATTTATGCATAAGTCTATATAACTTCTTAACAATCACATACAATTTGGTCCAAAGAACAAGCATATTTTTCATCCTAAATCTAGAAGTTTGCTCTGAAATAACCCTTTCAAAAAATAAGACTTAAAGATGTAAACTTGTAATTTGGGTTTATAATGAAAGTAAAACAGTTTTAACATCATTTTTTTTTACTCTGCTAAAATGTGTCAGCCTAAAGGGAGAATATATATAATTCTTTCATTACATTACAAAGATTTTTTTTGGTTTATGTTTGGGATGATGAAGTTTCCTATGCTTGGGATGACACTGAAGTCAACTACAAGAAAAGACTTTCTGAGGTTTTTCTTTTATTTTTTTATGAGGACAAACTCATGACATTTTCACAAAGCCTTTGGTCTTAACCCAGGAAATCTGGATGCTTAGGATAAAGGCAGAGAAAATGAACAAGAGTATGCTAAAGGTGGGCTGCTATTATTAAATGCAAATATATTCATTAAGGAATTGGCCAAATAGGAAGTTATATTCCATTTTTAATGAGTTTTTAAAACACACAAATATTCTGCAGGTGTGCGGTTATAATTTAATTAACCTTTAAAGGAAGCAGTGGTTCTCAGTGGATAGGGGCCTGGATGATAAGATGTTATCTAGATCTAAGTTTTCACCTTTTATTTTACATACATGTTATATACAATTTTTAAATCCATCAAAAGCTGCCTTATTTCTACTTTCATACCCTTGACTTTTTCGCAGTCAAAGCTCCGATGGCACCATTTTTATGGAACTTTTATTTTGAGTTGTATTGCTAGGAAAACTTCATATGATGGAAATTTTTAACAATATATATTTTCTGAAAACTTTAAAACACTGATTAGAAATTAAAACATATTTTGCAGGTAATATGTGAGATATACAGTGAGACTATGACAGTTATCCGAGTAGTATCAGGACAGGCACACATACACATCTATGGCTCACCCCTAACTACAGTGAGTAAAAATGACTTACTGAATTTCTAAAGTGAAAATATTCAGGTAACACTGATAAAAATCTACCCATTGGTGTGTATGTTATAGAATTCTGTTTAGAGCACTAAAAAAACTGACTTCACTCTTTTACTCATCATTGTTTGAGTCATCAGGTACTTGAAAAGTAAAAATTATTACTAATTTCACTAACAGTTGCTTAGAATCTACAAAACCTACCAAGAAATTTGATTGACCACTTTTAACTATCTGATTTGCTCATGTGTAAACAAAAATTTTAAAGTTTCTGCACACAAATAAGATACAGATCTGGACAAGAAAATACAATAAATTTCATTAGCCCTCCATATCTGGGGATGTAGAACCTGCACATAAGGAGGGCAATGCTATTTAGTCACTAAGTCGTGTCCAACTCTTTGTGACCCCCATGGACTGCAGCACACCAGGCTTCTCTGCCCTTCACCATGTCCTGGAGTTTGCTCAAACTCATGTTCATTGAGTTGGTGATGCCATCCAACCATCTCAAGCTCCATTGTCCTCTTCTTCCCCTGCCTTCAATTGAATCATATGAATTCTACTTCATTTTTTAAACTTCATTTATGTACATAGGAGTTTGAAAAACTTAGTTATTTCATAGGCTTATCTTAAAAAAATGTTCTTAAATGATAAAATATGTGTTCATATATTCTTGATGTGACCTGAATGGGAAAGCTTTATTTAAACCAAACTTGAAAGCCTCCTCATTTTCATAGCTGTATCCAATATATGCCTCCTTGATTTTCTATTTATCCAAATAAACATTATCATTCTTGTCAAGTACAGCTGAAAGTAAAGTCAAGCTCTTATTCTGCAGTTATTAAAAGAAATTTATAGCTTATACTCATTTTCTTTCTCTATGAAGTGAACACCCCTTCCTGGAATAAACACCCTATCTTTCATCTATTAAGCTAATTTATAAGATATGAATACATAATTGCCTATAAAAAGTAGAACATTCAAATCCTATGTCACCTATGGTGGTAATAATAATATTGCTTCTCTCAAGTGGTCAACATATAACCTTTTTTTTAATCTACAAAAATTCTCTTTCATTCTACTAATGATGTAGAGTTGTCAAGTGTAAAAACTAAATGAAGATGTTATGACATATACAATACTCAAATCAGTATAAGAATTCTTAGTGACCAAAATGGCAGACAAGCCAAAGACTAATTTGAAGAAGAAATAAAATTACTAGCTTTTCATCCTTGTCTACATAACTCATTAAGACATATTTAAACAAATGCATTGTTTTATAACATAATTTAAAATCATTCTCAAATTCTCTTTGGCAGTGGCAATGTTTCCTTAATGGCTCCAAAGTGTTTACAACATGCTATTTCTCTCTCTCTCTCTTTGGGAACCCAGTTACCCTGGGATTTTCCCTTGAAGTAATGTGTTTATCAATTTGCCTTCAAGGTCACATCTGCATCTCCTCATCAAACTCACCATCACCTGCATACTAAGTTCAGAGGGTACAGGTATGGTTATAGGAGGCAAAAAGAAATATTAATAGCATGACAAAAAAAACTAGGGTTCCTGTGCCAGTTCTATCAATAACTACATATGTTCACATTTTCTTCATGTGTAAAATGAGATATTGGTTAGATTGACTCTATGGGTCCTCTGATCTCAAATACTATAATTTAGACAAATGACAGATTGTTCAGAAGTTGCCCTTCAGGATGATTAGTCTTCCTGATGGATAAACAGATTGAAATTAAAATGGACATAACCAGGAGAAAATGGAAGAGAAGCTATTATAAATATTCAGGTCAAGATAACCTAGAGAGAGGAGAAAAGAAAATGTTATGGATGTTAGAGAAACAGGGTAATTGTAACACACCAATTGGCTGAGTGTGTATCAAGATAGACAGAAGAAAAGGAAATAGACACAACCCTGAGACCGTAAGTGTAGGTGACTGAGAACATATTTAAGAGAAAAGATGGGTAGTTAAAGACTTTTTAAAAATAATTCATCATATCTTGGTTGAAGACATTTAGGTTGAAATGTCTAACAAGTTGATGGCAGCTCTGAAGAGAGTCAGGGAAAGAGAGAGTTTGGATCATCTTCACGGATATGACAAAGTCATGACACTGAATGTGACAGCCAACGGGAAGAATGCCACTGGCAGTGTTGAATGCCAAAACAAATGTTTGACATTTCAAAGGACTCAGGGAGTTATTTTGATTCAGAGATTAAAAAAATCACTGGTGGCTATTAAGGGAAAACCAAATAAAACAAACTGTGCTAAGTTGCTTCAGTCATGTCCATCTCTTTGTGACGCTATAGGCTGTAGCCTGCCAGGCTCTTCTGTCCATGGGATTTTCCAGGCAAGAACACTGGAGTGGGTTGCCACTTCTTTCTCCAAAACAAACTGAAATACTTCTATTTTCTTATTGATCATGTTCTTTTAGAAAATTTCTACATTTTCATTACAGTCAAGTATAATGTCATTTATCATAGATGTTTCATAGGTGTTTGAAATACATACACACATATTACTCCTACTCTTATGTCTTTATTAATTTCCCCTCTCATTTTCTTAGTATATGCTTTATATTTTGGATCCTATTATTAAATGCACAAAGGCTGTTGATAGCTTTGTCTCCATTATAGATTGCCCACAACAAGATCACATAGCCCTTTGCATTAACAATTTTTGCTTTACATTTAAACTTGCCTAAGGGCTTCCCTGGTGGCTTATTCAGTAAAGAATCCACCTGCAAAGCAGGAAATTGCCAGCAATGTAGGAGACCTGGGTTCAATCCATGGGTTGGGAAGTTCCCCTGGAGAAGGAAATGGCAACCCACTCAGTATTCTGGCTTGGGAAATCCCAAGGACAGAGGAACCCGGTGGTCCCCAGTCCTTGGGGACACAATGAGTCAGACATGACTTAGCAACTAAACCACCGCCATTAGCAAATTTACTACTCCAGCAAATTTTTTTCATCTTATTTTTGTGGATTAAACAGAAGTGTAATTAAAGAATTATCAGGTTATGATAAAAGAATGAGTTTGGGATTCACATGTACTTACATCTATATTTAAAACAGATAACCAACAAGGACCTACTGTATAGCACGGGAAATGCTATCCAATAATTTTAAATAATTTGCTTGATGTGGTGTTTTGAACTTTAACTTTGCTTAGCTATTTCATTTTAGATCTTAACATTAGGTTTCTCATCACTGGAGCTACTGACATTTTGGATGGCATTCCATTTTGCTTTGGGGGCTTTGTGGTGTGTTCTGGGATAATAGTAGCGTCTCTGGTCTCTACCCAGTAGATGCCAGGAGCATTGCCATCTTCAGTTACGACAATCAGAAATGCCTTCAGGCACAGGTGAATGTCCTCTACGGGGAGAGGCCAAAACCTACCCCTAAATCTGTGTCATTTGAAAGCAACTGTTTCAGATGTATCACTTATTTTGTTTTGGAAATACCACCTATTGGGATTTGCTACTTTTAGAGAAATTGAGTCATATTTTCTTTAATGAGTAAACGTCCTATAATGCATTTGATGTTTGATTCTATTCTGGTCGCTATATTTTTTGTTGCTTATGTTTCCTTTGTTTTCTATCTTTTGTTAAATGGAAAATACATTGTGTGTGTTCCTGTGTATTTTTATGTGTGTGTGTGTGTGCTTGATATTTCCTTTTTACTGAGAAACTAAAGGATTTATAGTCTGTTCTCATATCTCATATGTAACAAATATACTAGTATATACCTACCTATCATCTATCTATTTACATAACTGTATATAGATGGGTTTCTTTTTCTTGGGTTGTTTTGATCACTGCTTCCTTTACAGTATTATAACCTCCATCCATAGTTCTTCAGGCACTCTGTCTATCAGATCTAATGCTTTGAATCTATTTGTCATTTCCCCTGTATAATCATAAGGGATTTGATTTAGGTTATACCTGAGTGGGCTGGTGGTTTCCCCTATGTTCTTTAAGTCTGAATTTTGCAATAAGGAGCTCATGACCTGAGCCACTGTCAGCTCCTGGTCTTGTTTTTTGCTGATCATATTGAGCTTCTCCATCTTTGGTTGCAAAGAATATAATCAATCTGATTTCGTATTGACCATCAAGTGATGTCCGTATGTAGAGTCATCTCTTGTGTTGTTGAAGGAGGATGTTTGCAAGTGAGTACAAAGTATGTCTATATAGGTAGACATACTTTATATTGTTATATAAATACATGTGTATATATAAATATATACATACACACGAGTATATTTATATATATGTGTGTGTGTGTGTATATATATATATATATATTTATTTATTTCTGTTGATCAATAGAGCATCCCATCAAGTAATTAATTCTTATTTATGTTTCAACCCCAAGTGATAAAAAGGGTTTTGCAAACAATTGTCACTTTAGTTAATCACTAAATATCAAAGCCTATATTACACTAGTAAGACATGTTGCATTTAGTGAATAAATAAGAAAAAAAGATGGATGGACATGTGACAGCTAAGATACTGTAAACAAATTTTAATAGAAAAATGTAATGAAAGATGATGGGAATGCAGACTAGAACTGGAGGATATTATCTCCTGTGGAGAATCAACCATATTTCCAAATCTGAATTCTTTCTATATATTGGAAAGGATGAACAGTGAAAAAAGGCAGGAGAGATAGCTCATCAACACATCTATGGCTCTATGAGTTATTACAATATCAAAATTCTTCTCTTGAGATCGTCACAGATTGAGTTTCCAAGCACCTTGACTTCCCTTGAAGGCTTCCGCCTCATCTTAGGGACTCCTACTCTCTCACCACAATGGAATGATTAAAGAAATGAAACATATCAGATTAGGGAGCCTTAAGGACCCTGGTCTACTGCTGCAGCTTCCTGTTCTGTTTGATGGTACTCAGTCTAATGATAAAATTTAAAATTATCCCTGGAAGAAGATAAGGCTGAGTCCCATTTCCTATTAGACAGTCTTTCCTTTTCCCTCTGACTCTCACTTGAAGTATGTATGCTTCAGATCCACTTGCCTGTAGACAGGAATACACACAACAATATCTAAATATGAAGAATCTTTTGCAAGGTAATAATCTGCCCCGCATAATGTTAGCATACAGCCAAATATTTGATGCTTTTACTTGAAAAAATGAAATCTCAAGGAGAAAATCTCTGAAATCTTTAGGCACATCATCCTTGGATCTGGCATTATTTTATACTAGGCATTAAAACTTGTCCAAAGGTATAGATGATTCAAAACACCTATATGATAAGAAACTCATAGAATAAGCTAACACAACTCATGAATCTAGATCAGAAGATGTGAATATCCTGTAAGTGCAGAAAAAGAAAAAGAAACATGGAATTACAGGGGAAATTTCCATTTCCAAATGCTTCCAGTATTGCTTTCTTATTTAAGGAGCAAATGCCCTCAAGACACTGTTGACAAATCAAGAACTTGTATTCTGGAGTTATTTAGAGAAGCTGATGATTTGCAAAGCCCTAGTAAAGAGACAAGCATTGAACTTATGGGGAAAAAATATATGTCTTAATACAAATGAAGTTAATGTAAATAACAGAATGTAATCAAATCACTGCTTTTGTTTATCCTGCAAACAATGTAATTCAAGAAAGCCCCATTATGATCCATCTTTTCTCCAATGCACTCTTTACATTTTCTGATATTTTATATCAAAAACAATACAGGCAACTCTACTCAATACATTGTAATAGTCTACATGGGAAAGGAATCTAAGAAAGAGTGGATATATGTATATGGATAACTGATTCACTTTGTCATACACCTGAAACACAACATTGTAAATCAGCTATACTACAACAAAAATGAAAACAAAACAGAAAACCCAAACAAACAAAAACAACACATATCCTGTCTGATTTTCTTTTGAAGAGGAGAAATGGATTTATGTAGAGATAAGCACACTCAACATAGTGGGCCATCTCGAAAGGTGCTGTGTTATGTGATCAGTTGCTCAGTCATGTCCGATTCTTTGCAGTCCCAAGGACTGTAGCCAGCCAGGCTCCTCTATCAGTGGACTATTCCAGGAAAGAATACTGGATTGGGTTGCTAATTCCTACTCCAGGGAATCTTACCGATTCATGATGAAACCCACATCTCTATGTCTCTGTGTTGGTAGATAGGTTCTTTACCACTAACACCACCTGAGAAGTCCCCCCAGAAGGTGAGAGGCCCTGAAATATGGGCTGGTTAGTTTTTACGGTCTGGGTAATTTCATAGGCTAAAGAGTGGGAGTATTATTCCAACTATTTTTGAGAGGGGGCAGATTTCTAGGAATTGGGCCACTGTCCACTTTTGACCTTTTATGGTTGGCCTCAGAACTCTCGTGGCATTGGTGGGTGTGTTATTTAGCTTGCTAACGCACTACAATGAGCATACCCCAGGTTCAATTTCTTATCGGATCTTTTGAAATTTTTCAGTCCATAACACTATGCCTGTAGTCATTTCCAAATTAAAGACCATCACTACATATATAAGTGAAAACATACAGAACAAATACAGCGAAACAAAAACAAATTCACAGATACAGAGAACAAATTAGTGGTTGCCAGAGGGGAGGGTGTGGGGATATGAGCAAAACAGGTGAAAGGGACTTGGGGTACAAATTTCAAATATTATTTATTTCTGTTATAAAATAAATAAGTCACAGAGATGTAATATAGAGTGCAGGGAATATAGCCAAAGTTATTATACTGTAATAACTTTGTATGGATCACAGCTTAAAAATATCTAATTATTATATTATGCATCTTAAACTAATTTTATAAGTCAACTATACTTCAATCAAAAATAATAATGATGAAAAGACAATTCATTACTAAGTTGAAATGTCCTTGTGATCTATTTATTCTGATGATTTTAACCATCTAAATTTCTTTAGCTGTTTAATATTCCATACTACATCCAGAGAACTTTCAAGTCATGTGAAGTATTTTAAATATTTCTGTGTCATTAAGGAAAAAAGAAAAAAATATTATTCCAATATTAAAAATAGATAAACAAAAGAAAATATAAAGAGCATATAAGCTCTGTTTCTAATTAGGGATGAAATCCAACCTGATGTTACTTAGTATCAGAGGCTCTTAGAAAGGATGGCAAATATATCTGTTAGTTTTAGGAACTAAAAATATCATGGAGAACTGAACATTATTTGAGCTATTTATTCAGCTACTTGACAGAAATCAATCATCAAGTTTAATCCTAAACTCTCAGCCCCAAAATGACAATGAATGAATATTTGTCAATAGAAACAGACAAGTTCATTCTTAGTGAACCTCTTGATTGCTCTAATGTAATGGCAAGTTTTGATAACGAGGAAGATGTGCAAAAGAGCACATACAAAAATTAAGGTGGATAGGCAGTGACACATGAGAAAGAAAGATAAGACAGTTTTGATTTTTTATGTAAAATATGCCTTTTTGCATTATTTCAGCCCACTGCAGTACTCTTGCCTAGAAAATCCCATGGACGGAGGAGCCTGGTGGTCTGCAGTCCATGGGGTCGCTAGGAGTCAGACACGACTGAGTGACTTCACTTTCACTTTTCGCTTTCATGCATTGGAGAAGGAAATGGCAACCCACTCCAGCGTTCTTGCCTGGAGAATCCCAGGGACGGGGGAGCCTGGTGGGCTGCCGTCTATGGGGTCGCACAGAGTTGGACACGACTGAAGCGACTTAGCAGCAGCAGCAGCAGTTTGCATTATTTAGCTATTGCAGTATCCCTTTAACAGAAAATATAGGGCTGTGAAGCAGCGTGAAAACACACAAGAAATTTTACAGAGAAACATGGACCTCTTTGGAATCAAATGATCAGTTGGCTTCCACTGAATAAACCACTTAGGCTTTTTAAATTACCTTTTTCCTGGCTATCTACAAAAGGTGCAGCACCTTTAAATTTTAAGATTAAGTTTTCAATTCGTAGGGCAGATTTTCCTATTATTAAGTTTCCAGGAGAGGAGGGGAAATTGGGGCAGCATTAATTTCTGTACAAATGGCACTGCTCTCAACAACTCAGGCTTTCACTGTCCTGGGAAAAACAGATACCAAGCTTGAGAGTATGGGATTTTGACCCAGCTTTAAGTTTATAGAGTCTATATAGCATCATACTTGATTCATTTGATGCAAAATCAGTATTGCTTAACATAAGGCAGTTAGGAGGATAGTTTTTAAGTGACATTAGTCTTTGTTAAGATTTCTAAGTCCCCATAAGTGCACTTAGATAATTGCTAAAGCATACATACAGCAGGAGAAACTATAGAAAACATGAATGCAATAAAAAGAGATTATTTTCTTAATACAACTCACTTGTCAATTTACTCTGAGAGACATATGGTAAAATTGAAACTAAAGGTCACAGGCTGCTTGAGATGCATGAACTTCAAAATTAAAGAAAGTCATCAACAACTTGGCTTATATTCATTACAGTCATTTTATTCAGGAAATCTCTAAAAGGCAAGTGGAACTTTTGAGCCCATGAAAGATGAATTTTTGTCACCTTGACCCTAGAGTGGCCAAGTTAATAAGTCATAAGTTAATAACAGTTTGTGTAACCTTACCCTTAAGGAAAGTGAACATGACTGTTTAGAATTTTGTTTTACTGCATCATTTACCAGGGTTTGTGTGCGTGTGTGTTTGCCCTTGAAAACCACTGTGTCACTTCCCCAGTGTGAACTCCCTAAAGTTAGGGGTGACTTTTGTGTTCATTGTAGAAGAGAGGGCAACGTATGTTACAGGATTCATGTTCTAGCCCTCTTCACATCCCTCCTGATTCCTCTTGAAGTGATAAACCTTTCAGCATCTAGCTTGACTAATTACTTCTTCTATATCCTTGACATTTAAACTCGCCATCCCACTGTTTCTCAATCTGTAAACTGGGGATGAAAAATATAACTTTACATACATGTTAAAATCAAAAGTTTTACATGAAAATGCACAGAGAAAATACCACAGAGATATATCCTTTTAGAAAGGACAAAACAGAATGTGTAAAAATCAAGAAAAAAATGAGGAAAATGCATTGAGAGTATAACAGGAACTGAAAATCTTACTTACTCATCCTTATTCTATATTTCTTAGTATTTAGTGTGTAAGTTTTGAAATCTTGACTTCAGCCAGCAATTTTGAATGAGAAAAAATACTCTTTGATAATACATGAGACACCTAAGTGAAAGATAATGCTATATTCAAGAAACTGCAGAGAAATAAAGGTAAATGTTACAATAAATGACTGCTATAATTTTATAGTTCCTCTAACCCAAACTAGTCTCCAGATCTCACCATCATTATCTCTCTCATTTCCTTTTGGTCTAATTAATCAAAATCCTTCCTAGACGTTCATTTCTGGCCAGTATGTCTTCCTGAATATGAATAAGAAATAGAATACCATTCAATGTTTGAAATTATGGGGGTAAGCTCAATGACGGAAATAGATGACTGGCAAAAGGGAAGGGAATGCCTGATTAAATATATTCGTGAAGATGTCAAAGCCTTATAAAGCCAGTATCTGGGGAAGAGAAAGCTATAGGACAAGAGCTTCCTGGTGAAGTGTGTTTCTTGAAACCATCACCACCATGGACAGCAAAGGTTCGTCGCAGAAAGGTATGTACAGCAGCTCGTGGAGTTGGGTTTTATCGATGCTCCAATGGGGGTATTAATTTGAAATTCGAGGAAATATTCTCTTAGGTTTCAGGATTACAGAGTTTAGAAGAAGTAGCTAATCCTGCTCTAGAAGTCAATTGTATAGGGGCACAATAGGACAGTGGTTCTTGAATGGAGGAATGTCTTCCAGAGACATTTGGTTAATGTCTGGAGATGGTTTTGGTTGTCTCAATATGGGGCAGGGGTGCTACTGGTACCCAGGGGGCAGAGATCAGAGATGTTGCTAAGCATACTATAAGGCACAAGTCAGCCCTCAGAACAAGTACTTATCCAGCTCAGGATGCCAATCATGTCAAAGTTGAGAAACCTTGGACCAGAATAAGACCACAAGTGTCTGAGTCCAATTCATCGCAACTCCAGAAGGTAGAAACAAACATTTTCTAGTTACCAGGATTCTTACGTGGTGTGGCTAAGATGAATCAGTCTGATGAAACTTTTAACTCTTAATACAGACAGGGACAGCAGAGCTGTCTCCTACAATACTTTGTTGACTGGGTTTAAGCCAAATGACATCTTAGAAGAAGAGACAGGCTAGTAACAATAATCGCCTTTACTTTCTTGGTTGACATTTGTAAGGAAAAGAAATTGCAGATAACTAATGAGAACTTACTGTATAGCATGGACAAATCTACTCAGTGCTCTCTGGTGATCTAAATGGCAAGCAAATCCAAAAAAGAGGGTATATATGTATATGTATAGCTAATTCACTTTGCTATACAGCAGAAACTAGCATAATATTCTAAAGCAATTTTTCCAATAAAAATTAATTTCACAAAAGAAATTGTAAGACAAAAAAATTAATTACAAAATTTATTTTATGAAACAACAAAAACATTTCTTTTTCATCTCATCTTAGGCTGTGAAAAAAATGCTTCAGATGATAAAGGTTCAGATAAATGCAGTCAGAGTTAAAGAATATCTATCCAGTTATGAATTTCCTAGAACCAATATTCCAATTTCTCTATCTGTAAAGTACTTTTTATTTATACTTGTAGATAAAACATTTAATCAGCTGTGTTACATGGCTGTAAAGTACCTAAAAATCTCTTTGGAAATATGTCTTTGAAAAATTAAAAAAGCTGTTATATGAATTATCTCACAATATTGATATTTTTATTTTGCAACTAAAAGGTTCATTCTATACTACATTCTATACTAGATAATCTTTTAGATATTTTCAGGTGTTGAGGGTTAGGTATTTTTTCCACCCTAAATCTTTAGCCCTTGCCTCGTTTTGTCTTAAACACTTCCAATTACATTTAATCAAGATTCCAGAGGAAAGGAGTTTTTTGATAAACACATTCTTACATTCTTTATTTTATGTGGAGCAATTTGAACTTAAACATGATTTTAATCATTGCCTTTTTCCTTTTGAAAGTGTAAGTTACTGATATGTTAGTGGTTCATATCAGTCCATATGCTGAGATAGTTAATTGGTGACTACATTGTCTCTGCTAATTGTAAAGGACTTTAAAAATGAATGTTTATAGACAGAGCAGAACGAGTGAATAAAATCAACTTTCTAGGGTCACTGCTGTCATGCATAGACAAAATATTTTTCTCTACTAGTAACAGCAATGACCACTGCAAGCACGGGGTCATCACAGCTACTGATGTGATCCCTGTTACATACATGCAAACCAAGAGCCCAGCTGCCTGTGTGTTTTGACATGAGAAAGTGAAAAGATGACAGTGTGGTCCCCAGTTACCTCCACCTGCTAAACATGGGACTTGGGGTAAAATCACTTGCTCTAAGTCATTGTTTATTGATAGAATTTGATGATAATAATGGAGATCATTGGAAAGAGCCCTGATGCTGTGAAAAATTGAAGGCAATATAAGAAGTGAGTGGGAAAGGATGAGATGGTTAAATAGCATCACTGACTCAAGAGACATGAATTTGAGCAAACTCCAGGATATATTGAATGAAGGGGAGCCTAGAGTGCTGCAGTCTGTGAGGTGACAAAGAGACTGGACTTAGCCACACACAACAACAATAACACAGTGAAGGCCAAGGCTATCTCAGAGGATTATCATGAAACACAAATTTTACAGAGTTCTAAAAGCTTTTAGCAAAGTATCAAGGAAGTGGATGGGGTTATTAAGTTGAGTGAGCAGATCCAAGACGCAGTATCCTTTTTCTCTTAGTATTCTCTTTGTATTCTCTTTGTATTCAATAATAGGGTTCAAGCAGTCATGTGTTTCTTCTTACCCACCGTGATGGTAAACCATACAGATCATCTGTGCTGTTCTTGCCATTTCAGTGTCTAAAATGCAAGCATTAGTCAGTGTACAGTGAAAAAATTACAAACTCCTACAAGCTGCTGAGAATCTGTAGAGAATCCCAAGATATTAAACTATCATAGGAGAATGACCTAAACACTCTGACTCACATTAATTTAAATTCCAAATGTTTGCAGAACACAGGAGCACTTCTGGGAGCAATACAAAAATGCAGGGGGTAACCTACTTCTGCAACTATATATCTGTGCAAATATCATCATCCATCTAAATTTACACAGTGGAAGGTGTTGCTTCTTCCCCACCCCAGCTGCTACAGCACCAAATCCTGCTCAGGGCAACAGGGAGAGATGAGGCCTCCCTGGACAGGATGGCTTTTGCTGACCTTGGGCTAATACATCATCTGAGTGACTCATGTTTTTATTTAAGCAGGGTCCCGCCTGCTCCTGCTGCTGGTGGTGTCAAATCTACTCTTGTGCCAGGGTGTGGTCTCCACTCCCGTCTGTCCCAATGGGGCTGGCAACTGCCAGGTGTCCCTTCGAGACCTGTTTGACCGGGCAGTCATGGTGTCCCACTACATCCATAACCTCTCCTCGGAAATGTTCAACGAATTTGTAAGTACTGTATTTCTTGCTTATTTCCAGAAGAAACCTTTGTGTAAGTGACTGGGCTATACCATCCTTTAAACAAGAAGGCTGCATCAGCCAAACTTCAAAGAATGCATTTTCTAGGTCAAATAAGACATTAGTTCATAAGATGTGGTAACTGAAGAAAAGATATATCATGAAATCTCAAAGATTCTTAAAGAGTGAAATACCTGTTTCAATTTCCTTTTATTTGTTAAACTTCCAAAATAAATTTAAAACACCTGTATTTGTCAGCTTGGACTCTCATAGCAGAATACCATAGACTCAGTGGATTAAACAACAGAATTTTATTTCCTCGCACTTCTGGGGGCTGGAGGTCCTGGATCAGGGTGCCAGCAAGGTCAGTTTCTGGTAAGGGCTCTGTCTACCCAGGCTGGCTTCTCCCTGTGTCTCACAGGGTTGGGGGCAGGGAAGAGAAACAGGAAAGGCACAGAGATAAAAGAGAAAACTCTCTGGTGCTTCTCTTCATAAAGACTCTAAATATATTGGATCAGTATTCCACCCTACGAGCTCATTTAACTTTAATTAATCTTCATAATCTTCTGGGCTTCCCTTGTGGCTCAGCTGGTAAAGAATCCGCCTGCAATGTGGGAGATTTGGGTTCTATCCCTGGGTTGGGAAGATCCCCTGGAGAAGGGAAAGGCTACCTGCTTCAGTATTCTGGGCTGGAGAATTCCATGGACTATACAGACTCTACAGACTCTACAGACTATACAGAGTGGGACACAAATGAGCGATTTTCACTTTCATTTTCAATCTTCATAAGGGCTTCCTAGGTGGCGCTAGCGGGGAAGAACCTGCCTGCTAATGCAGAAGACATAAAAGATGCAGGTGCAATCCCTGGGTCAGGAAGATCCCCTGGAGGAGGGCATGACAACCCACTCCAGTATTCTTGTCTGGAGAATCTCCATGGACAGAGGAACCTAGAGGGCTACAGTCCACAGGGTCCCAAATAGTGGTACACAACTGAAGCGAGGTAGCTTGCACACAGTCTGCATAAAGGCCCTTTTCCAAGCACAGTACCTTGGAGATTTTTGCTTCAACTCGTGAACTGGGGGGAGACACATTCAGTTCGTAACAGTACCTGACATAATGCACTCTTCGGTAGGGTTGGGAAAAAGAAGCATCTTGATTTTCTGGTCCTTCAGTGTCCCTCTGGGCGTTCTTCACCCAGCACACAGTAAATAGCCAATAAATGGGAACTGTACTTCAGTGAACTGGGTGGATGGAACACATTAGACAGAGCTGAATTCCTGTAATGAAAACAAATAATGATAGTTTTTTAAATGCTACAAATTACTGTTCTAACATGTGCAATATATGGATTTAGAACTACAATAGAATGGTTGGTTTATAATTGGAAACAAAATTATTCTCTTTCTGATGAAATTACTTTGAAAGTTGTATACTCTTTTATGTCAACCAAGGAGCCCACAGTAGACAACTGATAAAAAATGGTCCTCAATGTTTCTATTAAATTCATATAGTTCTTTTTATTCACTAGTTTTCCTTTCATCTTCCATTTTGACTGTCATCTTTTTTTCCAGATCTTCAAAGTAATCTCTTCAAATGTTCACAACTTTTGCTAAAGATTAGGCTTTCTCTATCAATGTGTTAGCTAGTTATTTCTACTCTCCTTCTCAGTCCATTGCTTACTATTTCTAAAGATTTTATGCCATGTTTTTCTGACTTACCATTTTCTTGTCATCAATGACACTGTATTCTGCGTCTGTGATGCATACTAAGCTTAGGTTTGTGGATTCATATTAGTCAAATAAAAGTTATAATTATGTCTTCTTTTAAGGGAGTGTATTGGTTCCAACCCAAAGTAAACAAAAGATTAAATGTCTATATAGGTATCATACATATGCACTCTATTTGGTTCAAATACTAAAAAAGATGATACTTAATAAAGCAGTTAATATTTCATATTGGGGTTATTTTTAGTGTTTGCTATCCAAACAGTAACTATGGGAAGGATGAAATGAGACAAGGGAAAAAAAAGAAGGAAAGAGGTTGGAATTTAGATGAAAGGCAACTGTTTTCAGAGATAATGGGAAGAAAAAGTAGGAAAAAGAATTACTTTCAATTTTTATGTGACTCATTAAAAAAATTATTAATCTATCAAACGTGTTAATATTCTGCTAAAGGTTCATTTATTGATTGCCGAAAGAACCCTAACGAATTGAATTTGCTTGATCGCTTCCAGGATAAACGGTATGCCCAGGGCAAAGGGTTCATTACCATGGCTCTCAACAGCTGCCATACCTCCTCCCTCCCTACCCCTGAAGACAAAGAACAAGCCCAACAGACCCACGTGAGTCTTCTACCCGGGTTTTCACCAGAACAAGTGACAGTGCCCTGGTGTTACCAGGCTTCAGGTTATTAGAGGTAATGGTAACTGGACATGCAGAGAAAGGTGGAGAAACAGTAAATAATCAAAGAGGAATTACATTATGCAGTTGATGAAATATGAGTAAAATCAAGGGATGCCTATAAAGATCTGTAGCCGCAAAATAAATAACAGATCTATAAACTGTCCATGCAGACAACATAAGTTCAACCAATGCATTAGATCCAGGATTGCAGCCATTATACTGTATGAAAACATGAAGTAAATGGAACATCCGTGTATAAAATACAGATTTAAAAAATTCATGGATATGTAAGAAACACAACCCCAGTGTTGAGTATTCCCTGTTACTAGTGACTCCTCCATGGGAGTCACTCCTTCACTGCACCACTTGAGCCACCAATTCTGCCTTTCAAGGCTCACCTGATTCTTCTACTTCTCTGACATCTACCTCATTCTTGACTGACTCCTCTGTCACCTCTTATTTTTAATTATAAATCTCCCCTCAAAATGGGTCCTAAAAAATATTATGTTTTGCTTCTCATGGATGTGATGATTGCCTCTGTTCTGATGACCACATCATCTACTGATAAACCTCAATCGTGTATCCCAGCTCCAAATTTTTATCATTATAATCTCTCCTTTCTGATTTCCTGAGCTAACCACAGTTCTAACATTATTTAAAATATTTCTACATGCATCTCCCCTTAAGTACAATCTGTTCTCTTGCTTTGTTAGTGATACCAGCATTGTTTTCATCTGCTAATCTCCTTAATAACGAGGATGATAAAATGAAGGAAGAAGGTCAAGAAGAACAAGGAGGAGGACTTTTTAAAATGAGTTTAAAATAAATTTAAAATTTATTGAGAGGTATTACCTTACCAAACAATTTATAAAGTGCTTTGTTTTCATTACTATGTTTAATCCTCACAAAAATTCCTGTAGCACAGTGTCTGTTATTACACTTCCTGAAATATGGAAACCAAGACTCAGAAAAATTGTGGAATTTGTACCAGTCACACAGGTAGTGAGCAGTGAGTCTGGATTTCAACCAACTCAGAGCTCTCAGTTTTCATTTTTAAGCTACAACACCCCCAGGAAAACTATGCTGCCACTCACCCTAGAGTCTGAATTTCATTTCAGCTCCTTACTCTCACATCCCATCATGTTTCTATTATAATGTCTATTTGATTCTTCTCTGCTGTTCATTTCCTGTACCATCAAAGTAGTTCATGGCCATCAAGAAATCAAGCATTTTAATTAGAGATGCTCAGCCTCTGGGAGTTTCATGTCCAGTCCTGGTAGGGGGGCAAAATCTTCCATTGTGAATCCCACTGATGCTGTTGCTAAAGACAACACTGTGTCATTTTCTGCCCTTACACATGTCAACAAAATAGACTGCTCTGATAGCTGCATGAGGGCTGATGTTGGGATGGATTGAGGAAAGTGTGGTTAGCAATGTCATATCTTCTTTATATCCTCTTTGTTCTAATATCATAAAAGGAACTACCAATCAAAAACTAAAAATACATTAATGAATACTTAAATTCATTAATATGAATGAATCATTGGGTGAAAATGGGGTAGGCACAGGTAGATTCCTTCTTTCCTGGGTCAGGTACTTCAGGCACATACTGAGTTCCAACAAAATACGTAGATTCCTCTCCCCAGACAAGCAAAGCATTCAAATATAAAAGAACTCACTGAGTGGATGGTAGAACTTCAGAGGGAAAAAGAAAATTCTTTATGTTATAAATTAGAACTCATCAGAAACATTGGTTACTAAAATAAGTCAGATTTTTAAGTATTTTAGCCAAGTATAAGCCGATAGCTTACATTTTATAATTTTGCAACCTTTACCACCTTCAAAAAATTTTCAGTACATATAGGAAAAACCAGGAGTTTTTTAGGTCAGTCACTCTGAGCAAAAATCACATGTTACCAAATCCACTGAATTATGCTTATTTTAATGAGATTCTTTCCTGTGGTTGTTTAGCATGAAGTCCTTATGAGCTTGATTCTTGGGTTGCTGCGCTCCTGGAATGACCCTCTGTATCACCTAGTCACGGAGGTGCGGGGTATGAAAGGAGCCCCAGATGCTATCCTATCGAGGGCCATAGAGATTGAGGAAGAAAACAAACGACTTCTGGAAGGCATGGAGATGATCTTTGGCCAGGTGAGCAGCCTCATGAAGGCTTCCTTGCTATTCTCATGAATGAGAGAGGTGATTTCTGTAATGAGGAATGAGTTTTGAACGATCTCAGTGTAGAAGAACACAATTCAGGTCTTCTTTTTCTAGACTGCTATTACATATAGCAAGAACGTGTTCACTCATAGTGATAGATTCTATTGTCAGTGAATGAGAATTCCACAGCAATTTTTGACAGGTATAGTCTTTCTTGAATTGCACAGTTCCACCAAAATCTTGCCCCTTTCTGGGTACAGATGGCTGAAATATTTTCAAGGATAAGAGAACTAGAGAATAAAATTTGCAAGATAAATATTTTTTTCAAAATATCCCAAGATATCCTCTACTGAAATTCAGCTTGTATTCTTTCTCTGTTCTACTCAAACCATAGGATGAGAGTGAGAAGAAAGAAAAGAGAAAGTCAAAACCAAACTAATACTTGAGTTCTGCTTTTAGTTTTTATTAGAAAATTACTAGCAGATATCTGATGACACTGGCTCCAAAATCCAAGTGTAGAGACTTTCATGTATCTTCCCCAATTTTTAATTTGATAATTAGAAAGAACAAAGATGAGCAAATACTACTAAAACTCATAATAACTCATTATCCTTTGGATGCTTAGGTTCTTCCTGGAGCCAAAGAGACTGAGCCCTACCCTGTGTGGTCCGGACTCCCTTCCCTGCAAACCAAGGATGAAGATGCGCGTCATTCTGCTTTTTATAACCTGCTCCACTGCCTGCGCAGGGATTCAAGCAAGATTGACACTTACCTTAAGCTCCTGAATTGCAGAATCATCTACAACAACAACTGCTAAGCCCACATTCATCCTATCCATTTCTGAGATGGTTCTTAATGATCCATTTCCTGGCCTACTTCTCTGAGCTTTATAGTTTTTTTTAATGCATGCTTGGTTCCAATGGGTTTCATCTTCAATAAAAACAGACTGTAGAGATGTCAAAATCTAAGACGGCAATTTTGTCAGTGTTTCTTATCTTCATTTAATAGACAATCAAATGAAAATCCTTCCTTATGATTGAGAGAAAGAAGTTCCAATTAAAATTTGTCACAAATAGCAGAAACTGACATTACAAAGAAGACCATTAACAACTTACTTTAGAATCACAGAAAATTATTCTGGGTCAAATTGTTAGAATTAAAGAATTAGATAATCATTCATTCTGTTGGTCATGCTACCAAGAAGACTGAATTCTCAGGATTGTTTTACGAATGTCAACCAACTTTCAACTAGTGTGCTCAAAGAGCATGAGGTTTACTGAACCGTCTAAAGATTGTTATAATGCAGTCTTAGCCCTTTTGGGCTGCTATAACAAAATATCACAGACTTAAAAACATTTAAAAACAATGGAAATGGATTTCCACTGCATGGTCAGGCAGGTCCCTCTTCTGGTCACACACTTCTTACTGCATCCTCATGTCGGGGAAGGGCTGGAGAACTCCGTGTGTCTCTTATATATGAAAGCAGTCATCTCATCCAGGAGACTCCATCCTTCACCACCTCCATAACTTCATCACCACCCAAAGGTCCCACCTATGAAACACCATCACCATGGGAGTCAGGATTTCAACATATGAAATTTCTGGGGGACACAAATGTTGGGACCAGAGCAGATACAAACATGAACTGGCTCCATCCTCCTCCAGTGGCTGTCTTCACCCACACTCCACTGCATCCTCATTTTCTGCATCATCTTGCAACCATTCCATACATTCTATCACTACGAGTTTAACAAGTCCAGGTCAGTTAAGTGTCAACTCCATCTCGTATTCAAACTATTTAATGTTTCTCTCTCCCCTACTGAGGCCCTGGGGGACCTACCAGGGAAGGCAGATATGTCCATTTCTGCAAAGTTCCTTCTCTCCCTCTCTAGATCTTCATTCCTTGGGCCATGTTGGAAGTAGGCAAGGGGTGATAAGATGGGAAAGTTCTGACATCACTGACTTATGTCGCGCTGATATAGCCTTCTCATGGTTAAGAGAGACTGATCTGCAATTCCCCCCTGATTGACAAACATCTGACTTGTGGGGCACCCTTGTGATTTTCTAGGACATTCATAAGTTACAGATACTCGTCAGCATAGTTTCTTTTTTAACCTGCGGAAATGTTCTAGCACCCACAACTCCCCACCTACAGTATTCTCCACAGCCTCTCTGTTTCCTTCACTCTGCAAACACCCAACTGGAGAAAATTAATTGGCTTAAGGTCAGCTGCCTACTAGCTGACCCACCAGAAACCCATGTATCATCAACACTCCAAACAACTGAATGGCAGAAATACTGGTGTGCATTTGATCCCCTCTTGGGGTCTCTGGACAATTCTCTGCCTGGTCACATAGACACAGAGTAGACCAGGAAGCTGGACTCATAAACAAACTGGGGAGTGAAATACCATTCTTTCCTTTTAGACTGTCTTTGTCAATAATCAAATATCCCTATTAGGCCCCTGAATTATGAAACCCTCCAAATAGACTAAGCCTCTATAAGAGACTGGAGAGAAGTGACTGGATTAGGGTTGCTCAGCTTGTTCAGCTGCTTCCAGATAACCTGCAGTGGGGGCTGAACTCTCCTGAAGAAGGCAGTGATGTTGCTGGGCTGGTTTTGTAGCATAATTTGGGCTTTAGCAAGGATTCCTAGACAACAGACAATGGGAAATATTCCATCCAATATCCTGGTAGAAATGAAATAAAAAGGTAGATGGGAAGGTGGATGAAGATGAAAGAAAGACAAGAAAGAGAGAAAGTGAGTGAAAATTTGTGAAGGATGAAATGCTATTAGAACACTCTATTTGGTGAACTCTCAAATACATATGGACTTCCCAGGTGGCGCTAGCAGTAAAGAACCTGCCTGCCAGTGCAAGAGACATAAGAGAAGAGAAATGGGTTGTCACTGGGTTGGGAAGATCCCCTGGAGAAGGGCATAGAAACCCACCCCAGTATTATTGCCTGGTGAATTCCACAGGACAGAGGAACTTGGCAGGCTCTACAGTCCATAGGTTCGCAAAGAGTTGGACATGATGCAGACACATAAGATTCCAGTCTTATAATCTAAGAGCAAATATCATCTCATTATTGTTGTTGTTCAGTCACTAAGTCATGTCCCTGCAGCACACCAGGACCCTCTGTCCTCCACTACTTCCCAGACTTTGCTCAAATTCATGTCCATTCAGTCATGTCCATGAGATGGTTAGATAGCATTAACCATCTCATCCTCTGCCACCCTCTTCCTCTTTTGCCTTCAATCTCTCCAAGCCTTTCCAATGAATTGGCTCTTTGTATCAGGTGGACAAATTATTTGAGTTTCAGCATCAGTTTTTCCAATGAAAATTGAAGGTTGACTTCCTTTAGGATTGACTGGTTTGATCTCCTTGCAGACAAGAGGACTCTTGGGAGTCCTCTCCAGTCCTACAATTCAAAAGCATCAATTGTTTGATGCTCAGCTTTCTTTGTGATCCAACTCTCACACCATACTTGACTACTGGAAAAATCATAGCTATGACTATACAGCATCTCATATTCTCCTTTTCCTTCCCTTTTCTCTTCTCTTTTTCTGAAATTTTCCTTTGTTTAGGAATATTCTTTTGTTGCTACTTATTGAGTGTGATGATTCTACAAGTGAACAAAACTTGGCAACTCTTCAGCTCATAATTCAAGGGAATTTTCTTCTGTTATGCAAAGACATCTTTCACATGTACAAGAACACTTTCCAGCAAAACCAACCTCTTCCCTCATAGCCAGAGTTATTTTTGCCTGTTTTGCTCATACCTCTAGCTATGATGACCCCAGCCTTACAGAACATGACAGAATACTCTGCCCCAAAACAATCTGTCAGTCTCTCCTTTGGCTCCAGAATGCATGCAAAAAGTCATTATTCTAGGATTTTCACCTTTTCTTTTAAAAGGCAGAAGACCATGAAAAAACATGTTATCACTCCCTACCTAAGTTATTGATTGCCTGAAACATCTAATACAATTGTATTACCTGCTTAACTTTCTTTCCTTCAATGACTATATATTTCCAAACAAGATTGTTGTTGTTCAGTCACTCAGTTGTGTCCCACTCTTTGCAACTCCATGGACTGAAGCACGCCAGGTTTCCTGTCCTTTACCATCTTCTGGAACTTGCTCAAACTCATGTCCATTGATGCCATCCAACCATCTTGTTCTTTGTCGTTGGATGATATTTATTAGAGGGGAATTTGGCAATAAGGGGGCAATGCAACAGTAGGAGATATATACTCACCACTAGCCCACACACATCATCTTCCATTTGTCTCTTATAAAGTTTACTCGAAGCATAATTTAGGACTTTAGATCAACAGAGATGCTGACATTGCAAGGCCCCTCCCTGCTTGACCATGACATATAAACTGAATACTGTAGATTCCAAACAATATTGAGCAGAGCCATATGTGTTCTGTAGAATCAGCAAGGGGTAGCTGAAAAGAGAATATTTGGGAAGGATGTAGCTCTAAAAAAATTCCATTTTCCACAAATTGGTTCACAAGTTGTGGAACAACAGAGAATCACATAAACATGCAAATTACTATATTATATGGTAGAGCAAAGGAAGAATAACAGGTGAAACAAGGTGCTAGAGTGGATTAAAACACAGCTAGGAGCTATCTGGATGTGAGAACAAGGATTTTTTTTGAGTAACAAACAGTGATGGCTTTATGATGGAGTTTTGAAAGGCAGATGGGATATTGATATGCAAAAATAGGAAGATAACATATCTGTCAACTCATTTAGGATTCTCTTATGAAGTAAATATTTCATACATCCTGGACCAAGGGAATTGAGATCTTAATGCATATAGTATTGTAAGTTACCAGTGGATAATCAAGCTTAACCAAAAGACAATAAATGTTTATTTATTTAACAGACATGTAACGTTTCTCATGATTATTCTCCCAGAATGTGCTATATAGTTTACTGTGGGATTAGAATGGAGAAAATCTTGTAAGGATAGTTTATGCATTGTGGAAGATCACTTATGACAATTTGGGAAATTTGTATTTATCTTAAAACACAATAGAAAACCAGGACATTTTAGTGCAAGAGAATTGCATGTCCAGAATTAGAAAGGAGATATCTTAACCTGTATTGAGAAGTTGTGGATGTTGGGACTTATAGAGAAAAAGAAGCAGTCCAGAAGCAGCTTGGAATATTATGACACTAAAAGAAAATCGAAGATGGCTCTGCCAAGCAAAAAGAAGCAAAGAATGTGAAAGATACAGGAAAAGAAATAGGCCTTGACCACACAGGTGGAATGAGGTAGACATAAGAGTCAAAAAGGTACTAGAAAACATGGGACTAGATGAGTAAGTAAATGACCGAAAAGTCAGAGAAAAGGAAAGAGATAAATTAAGGTTTTGTCCACAAGCATCATTTTCCTGTATTTCATTGACTTTGTACCAGAAAACATTTAAAAAAAAGTTACGTTACTGCAGCAAATCACAGAAATAAGTACACTCAAGAGCCTCTGCTAGACTTTATCAAATACCAGAACCAAAGCATCACTACTCAGTGATAACAAGCAGTCAGTCTCTGGTCACTTTCGACACTTAAATAAGTCATATATTGTAAAGTATAGAGGATGAATGGAAATAAAGTAAAAACAATCCATTCCTTTACAGAGACAACCTGAGCCAAATCCTAAACAAAACGTAAGTAATGCTCTCCTTAAACACGTGTCCACTTCCTCCAAAAGTTTTTCATTCCTTTTGCCCAAATCCACCCTTGTTTACTATCCCTGCATTGTTTTACTCTGAGCAGAAGTTCAGCTAATCTAAAAGATGGAGTCATACTACTAAAATATGGAGTCTAAGCTCTGGTAGCATAATAGAGGAGTCCCACAGACCTTCATTAATGACAGTGAACTTTTTGTAGCCAGTGGTGTTCAAAATAGAATCCCAGCAACAATACAAATGACACAGCAATGGAAGAGCACCACAGACCAATTTTAAGCAACAAAAGCTGCTTTTAATGGGAAAATATTGATGACTTCACCACCACCACTCCCCCCCCCCCCCAACCATAGTTCTACCTTTGTCTGAGAGAAAGATTCCTGGAAAAAGAAGGCTAGGAGCTCAAACTCCTTCCAGGAAGCCAACTGGGGAGCCCAGCCATGGAAATTCAATTTGGGTCTAGAGTCCTTTATATGAGGATATCGTGACTCCCACCCCTCAAATGGGTGGCTTTGGAAACAGTAGTTACAATTGTGATTTTGAAGAAATACTAAATATAGATATTCTTCTATTTACTGCCTTTAAATTTTATAAATAGGTAATTGTGAGATTTCATATGTAAAACTGCCTTATTCAGAGGATTATTTTACGCTGGTTAGAAAATAAATGACCCTTAAACAGATTTGGCCAAAACGTTGTCAGCACTTCATTGTAATGGCACTCTGCAAATACTCCAAAGCTGTGTTCTTAATAAAACAAGAAAGGTGCCACATTCACATAAGTATAATGAGTTGAAAAGTGAAAATTTTTAATCAACCAATTTTACCATTCTTACTATAAAAACCAAAACTGTACTGGATGTGGGGGGCATTTGCTTCGGTTTTATGCTGGTTTATCCTATTGGATTGACAATCACTTGACCAACTGGTTTTACTTTGTGTTGACTATTGTTGTTGCCTATGTTACTTAATGAACTTCCCTGGGGGCTCAGGCAGTAAAAGAATCTGCCTGCAATAAAGGAGACCCTGGTTCAATCCCTGGGTCAGGTAGACCCACTGGAAAAGGGAATGTTAACCACTCCATTATTCTTGCCTGGAGAATCCCATGGACAGAGCCTGGCAGGCTATAGTCCATGTGGTCACAGTTGGATGCCCCGGAGCAACTAAACACACATACACACATGCTACGTAGGATATCATAGTCCTTCAAATTTGTGGATTATATCAGGTAACTTTTCAAATTTTTAGTTTAGAGGATGAAGTGGGCTCTCTGTTTCCAGAACTGGAAACTTCCAGCACCAGCAAGTACAGCTTAGATAAGGTAGGATATAAAACAAACAAACAAAAAAAGAATTGACTCATAGCAAGTTTCTCAAAGGAATGGGTGTGTGTCCAGCTTCTTTTTATTTGCATTTATAATTAATACTTGAGTAAAGTGCTTTGATAGTGAGGAGTAAGTTAGGGCAGGGTGGGAAGAAAATAGGTCTTGGATAGGTCAAGGAAAAAGGCTCTGGGGCGGGGAGAGTGGGAGGGTTTCACCTTTAGTTGAAAGAATTTGCCTTTGTTTCCAATTCTATGGACTCCTTTAGCCATAACATAGTATAAATAGAAGATTTGAACTTAAATAATAAATTAATTAAAGAAGGCAGGATGGTCCTGTTTCTGCAAATGCCTTGAACAAAACATGTGTTTCTGTTTAATACTGGATAAGCTCCAATTGATGTCTAGATCCTTGTCAAAATGTTTACTTTTCTGTGAGACTTTTTTTTTTTTTTTCCAGTGGGTTATTCTGAAGCCAGGGCTACAGCTCTGGACTTCAAAGTTGCTGTCAGCTTCACTGGAAAAGACATTGTGTTACATCTCCCCCATTCCTATTGGAATGAAATCTTAATTTTTAAAAAATCACATGGGGCTTGAAAATGATCAATCTTGGTACCAAAACAACAGAAGAAACTTGATGAAGAGTTCAAGGAAATTCGCCAAAGCAACAACAAAGACAATAAATACTGAAAATATTGGATATTCTGCATTGTACAAGACTTTGGGTGTCATTTAAAGAAACAACAGCAAAAATAACATTTTTTTTGCAAGGCAGTTGTGAATGCCTGATATGAGTGTGCAAAACCACTGCAAAGGAAGTTTGGAAAATAAAGAATGATATTTTATATTACCTTGTTTATTTTATTCAACTCTATAGGCTTTTAGAAGGTAAAATACATATGCCATGAATTATAAATAAATCAAGACAATACATGAATAAACCTGAATGATTATATCTTACATTTTTACTAGAAAATTTAACCCATAATAAAAGACAAATACCATAATGCCACAGATTGCAGAGCAACTCTAAAAGTAAAACAAAAGAGAGCCTGTAGATGACAGCTATTTAACTGAAAAAATAAAAGAATTTTGTAAAAGTAAACCAAAATAAAGCCTCTGATATCACTGTAAAGGGATTTGATTTCTCTCTTTTCAATTTTTAAAACCTATAGACAAACCAATTTTAGTTATCATATGAGTAAAACACCCACTCCTTCCCAGGATTTTCCAAGGAGTGCTGAAATTGAACCATGAAGATATGGTTTTTGGTCCTGTGTCTTCCCCCTTCTGATGCTAGGTTTATAAACTAGTATTTGCTGAGCTTTCCAGGTGAATCAGTGGTAAAGAATCCACCTGCTAAGCAGGAGATGTAAGTTCGATCCCTGGGTTGAGAAGATCCCCTGGAGAAAGAAATGGCAGCCCACTGCAGTATTCTTGCCTGAAAAATCCCATGGACAATGGAGCCTGGTGGGCTACAGGAATGAAGTTGCAAAAAGCTGGACACGACTTAGTGCCTTGACAGCAGCAGTTTAACAAATCACCCCAAAACTCAGTACCGTTAAACAACAATCACTGGTGCACAATTCTATGGGTTATCTCGTGGTTCTATCCCCTTGAGTGGCTTGCTGGGACTGGCTGATATAGGACCACCTTGTCGCATGTCTTAAGCCTTGTCTGGGCCTCTAGGAGGCCAGCCCAGGTCTCGTCACCTTCAGGTAGATGGATTTCCAGCAGGAAGTTGGCAAAGTAATGTCTCTGTTTTTTAATATGCTATAATAACTTCAGTACATATGAGTTATAATAAAGGCTAATCCCAGGACAATTAAAAGGCTCAGTGTAATCACAATCTTTTCAATTGTTGATGGGGAAAGGCTGAAAGCAGGAGGAGAAGGGGACGACAGAGAATGAGATGGTTGAATGGCATTATCAGCTCAAAGGACATGAGTTTGAGCAAACTGGTGGAGATGGTGAAAGGCAAGGAAGCCTGGTGTGCTGCAGTCCATGGGGTTGGAAAGAGATGGATACAACTTAATGACTGAATAACAACAACTAGTTCACTGGTGTCATTTAGTCACTAAGTCCTGTCCTATGGTTTTGGGACCCCATGGACTGTAGCTCACTGGGCTGCTCTGTCCATGAAATTCCCCAAACAAGAATAGTTGAGTGGGTTGCCTTTTCCTTCTCCAGGGGATCTTCCCCACCCAGGGTCGAACCCATGTGCCCTGCATTGGCAGGCAGATTCTTTACCACTGAGCACCAGGGAAGCCCACCAGTATCTAATAAACTATACTTAAATTTTTTTTGAATCATTGTAAATTTATAAATGCTAGCAACAGTGAAATTTGGAGAGAAAAAAATTAATTATATTTAATACAACTTTTGACTTGAATATAGTTCCGGTTTTCCTCTTCTTTGAAAATGAGTAATACTACTAATCAAAATTTACTTACAGTCATGTCATAAAAAAAGTAGTGGCAAAAAATTAGATGCACAAATTATATTGTCAGAGCAATGGTCATCAGATTAAAAAAAAAATCTAATCTCAGTTGGTTCTAATCCAAATGTCATTTCATTTTCCATGCCCACCCAACTCTAAGCAATCTATCTATGAGCCATAAGGATCTTGAGCTCCATCCTCAGACATGACACATGACTTCTGACCTGGACATGGCAGTAGAAAGCCCCACTCAGGCCTTCTCCCCTAGACCAAGAGGATGTTTCTTCTCAGGATCTTTGTTTCCATTTTTCTAGACCTAAATCACTGAAACGCTGGAATTTTCTGCTTACAGAGCCAGACAGCCTCTCCCAAGGCCATATGAGGAGGCTTGTCTCTGGCATGATGGTAATGGAGGGTTCACTCCTAAGCTCATGTGTCAGTATGTTTGCCCAGAAGTCCACTCATAGTAGGGACACAACTGCAGGAAGCAAGTGAAGATGTGTAAGTCACAAGCTAGGGCTCCATTGCTGCTTTTGCCTGTCTCTCTAAAAGATAGGAAAGAGCCAATGGAAGTCATCATCTTTTCCCAAACCTGCAGTGTTCTTTTAGGTTTAAATGTTTTTCTTTGTATAAGTTCTTCTACACCTTGAAGTCCCAGCCCCTTCCACTCCTGGAGAGCTCCTGCAGATTCAATTTCACTTCCTTTTAAAAAATTCTCATGACTTTTCCAGGCAAATCAGCTCTTCTCTCCTTTTGGTTACTATACTAGGTTTTACTTACATTTATCATAGAAATTAATGCAACTGACTAATTATTTATTCACATATTTATCTCCTCATGAAAAATGGGACCAGGAAGACTTAAATTCAAACATTAGCCATTCATAAATATTTAATAAATGTGTGTTGAATAAAATGTGCAAAATACATTATTTATTTATAAACTGATTATCAAGGTCATTGCTCATGCCAAAATTCTTTAGGCTACAACTCAGGATAATGTTAAATTTTTACGAATATAAAGGAATAAAATAGTAAACTCAATCAGTTCAAATATTTTCCAAATGTGAATAATTTTAAAAATTTCATCTATAAAGACAAGTTCTTAAGATAATGCAATCCTTAAAAAAAAACTGACAGGTGTACTTGACATTCAAAGGTAACTTTTGAAAAGCAATTGTTTTTATCTTTTAAACTTCTGGCTGCTGTTACTATGGGTGACTTATTTTCTTCTTATGACTCTGCTGTACACATATTTATTTCCCCTAATTCTATAACATATTGATATTTAGCAATAGTTTTAATCTAGGTTCAATGTAATATGGACACAGTGTCCACTTAAACTTGACATTTATCTCTGTGTTGCAGATATTTTATTTAAGTTGGTATTATTTAAGCTATTAGGAAAATACAAGTATTGGTTCCTCAGGTGGTTTGTGGAAGTACCCCAATTAAATAAAAGAATAACAACAACACAAAGGTAACCTTTTACTATTGATCACGACTGGGACTTCCCTAGTAGTTCAGCTGGTAAAGAATATGTCTGTAACGCAGGAGACCCCGGTACAATTCCTAGGTTAGGAAGATATGTTAGACAGGGATAGGCTATCCATTCCAGTATTCTTGGGCTTCCCTCATGGCTCCTGGCTCATGGCTCAGTGGAGAAGGCAATGGCACCCCACTCCAGTACTCTTGCCTGGAAAATCCCAAGGATGGAGGAGCCTGGTAAGCCGCAGTCCATGGGGTCACTAAGAGTCGGACATGACTGAGCAACTTCACTTTCACTTTTCACTTTCATGCATTGGAGAAGGAAATGGCAACCCACTCCAGTGTTCTTGCCTGGAGAATCCCAGGGACGGGGGAGCCTGGTGGGCTGCCGTCTATGTGGTTGCACAGAGTCAGACAGGACTGAAGTGACTTAGCAGCAGCAGCATGGCTCAGCTGGTAAAGAATCCGCTTGCAATGCGGGAGGCCTGGGTTGGATCCCTGGGTTGGGAAGATCCCCTGGATAAGGGAACAGCTACCCACGCCAGTATTCTGGCCTGGAGAATACACACCATGGGGTCAAAATGAGTCAGAGCTGACTGAGCGGCTTTCACTTTTATTTTTCACCACTGGGACAAAGGGCAGGGGGTTTATCAGCAAAATCTGGGGAGTTTTATTCTGCTTTCCAGGTCAAATGCCTGTCGCATGAATATTACAGCTTAGACTCTATTCCTTTTCTCTCTTTTTGTCAGTAAAATTTCTCAAGTCATCGTGTTATTAAGGGCTATGTGGGCATAGATTCTTAGGTCAATTAATATAGCTGAAATAGGAACACAAAAAACATAGAAATGCATACGATTAAAGTCTCTCCTTTTTTAGTCAAGGTATATTTTTTAAATTGAGATATTCATCTAATTGACATATAGAATCATACAAGTTTTAGATGTACAACAAATGATTTGGTATTTGTATATATGGCAAATAAGGGCTTCCCTGGTGGCTCAGATGGAAAATAATCACCACAATAAATCTTGTTAACATCCATCATCACACTTCGCTATGATTTCTTTCTTGTGGTGAGAACTTTTGAGATCTAGTCTCTGCAACTTTCAAGTGTGCAATACACTATTATTTACTATAGTCACCACCATGCTCTGTGTTATATCCCCATGATTTATATATACCTGTAAATCTGTACCTTTTAACCCACTTCACCAATGTTGGCTGCCCACCCAAACCCCGCGTCTGGAAACCACCAATCTGTTCTCTGTATTTATGTTTTGTTCATCGTGGTTATTGTTTGATTCCACATTTAAGTGTGGTCATACAGCATTTGTCTTTCTCTGACTTATCTCATATAGCATAATGTGCTCAAGATTCATTCATGTTATTGCAAATAGCAAGATTTCTTTATGGTAAGTCCATAACCAATACATTAAAAGTACCTTCATAATCATAATGTATAAAGCTGGGGTACTTCCACACCCTACACATCCTTATAGTGAAGAAATTGTTGATAGTGGTATGTGTGTGTTAGTTGCTCTATCATGTGCGACTCCTTGTGACTCCATGGCCTGTAGCCCATCAGGCTCCTCCATCCATGGAATTTTCCAGACAAGAATACGGAAGTGGGTTGCTATTTCCTTCTCCAGGGGATCTTCCTGATCCAGGGCATGAACCTGGGTCTCTTGCATTGCAGGCAGATGCTTTATCATCTGAGCTACTAGGCATAATTGATGTAATTTACTCTTTACTCTTCTTCTTCACTGTCAGTTTGATTAACCACAATTTTGCTTCAGTCTTACCTGAGACCCAAGGTCTAGCACAATAGCAAGCATCATTTGCACCTGGCCTGAGAGAAGGGGCATGAAACAGTTGCTGTACTTTGGCAAAGACTTTTACTATAATCGACTTAATGGACATGAGTTTGGGTAGACTCCAGGAGTTGGCCTGGCGTGCTGCAGTTCATGGGCTCACAGAGTCGGACACAGCTGAGTGACTGAGCTGAACTGAACTGATTACTATAATGGTAAAAGTGGAGTGAAGCAAACAAAATTTTCACTAGAGACAGGATATCAGTTTTTAAATCAAAAGAGCAATGCAATGAATAAATTTTGTGAATTTTGATGCTTCACAATTGTTTACTATTTCTTGCCTTGGCAATTTCAGTTGTGAAAAATATACTTTAAGGAATAAGTAGTATATACATACAAAAAAAAAAAAAATCCAAGATGCTTTTCAAAATGGAAAGAAAAAAAGAAAACATGAGACTTTTGTCAAATTTTAATTGACAAAGCAAAGTATATTACACTCTCTTTCTCTCTTTAGTTACAAAGTCGTGTTTGATTCTTGCGACTCCATGGACTGTAGCCTTCCAGTCTCCTCTGTCCATGGGATACTCCAGGGAAGAATACTGGAGTGGGTTGCCATTTCCTTCTTCAGGGCATCTTCTCAACCCAGGAATTGAACCCGGGTCTCCTGCAATGAAGGCAGATTTTTTTTTACCAACTGAGGTATGAGGGAAGCCCATATCACACTAATAAAACTTCATTAAATCATTCAATATTTAAAATGAACTTCTAACTAGCTTATTGATGGTTCCTTTTTATGTATTTGAAGCCTTATTATGAAATCTATACATAAAGAAATTCTAATGTAAGACCAAACTATTTAATGTATTCCTCTCAATCAAAAATTTCATTTACCTTTCCAAAATTTAAATCACCCCAGAACATTATATCTCAGGTTCTATTTTGCTCACATCAGGAAACACATAATAAAACACTTACAAATACCCATCACCTACAAAGTGGTTGAGCCTTTAAATATAACTCATTCATTTCACATATTTCATTTCATTTCATTAATAATGTATGATAATATTGTGCAATTTACAATGAATGTCAAATTTCTGGCACATGAGCTAATGGATATTTACTAACTTCATTTTTTACATCACTTACAACCAACTATATAGACATATATAAGTTGTGTCAGAGTGTAAATAGACACTGAAGAAACTTGTAAATAGGGGAAGCCAAAATAAACAAACAAGAGGGAACCACTCTGGAAGTGTCAGGTGCAACAGATAAAACCCTGTAGTTAACATTGACTAAGCATTCAACTATATGCAGAGTACATCATGAGAAATGCTGGGCTAGAAGAAGCACAAGCTGGAATCAAGATTGCCGGCAGAAATATCAATAACCTCAGATATGCAGATGACACCACCGTTATGGCAGAAAGTGAAGAGGAACTAAAAAGCCTCTTGATGAAAGTAAAAGAGGAGAGTGAACGTTGGCTTAAAGCTCAACATTCAGAAAACTAAGATCATGGCATCTTGTCCCATCACCTCATGGGAAATAGATGGGGAGACAGTGGAAAGAGTGTCAGACTTTATTTTTTGGGCTCTAAAATCACTGAAGATGGTGATTACAACCATGAAATTAAAAGATACTTACTCCTTGGAAGGAAAGTTATGACCAACCTAGATAGCATAAAAAGCAGAGACATTACTTTGCCAACAAAGGTCCATCTGGTCAAGACTATGTTTTTTCCAGTGGTCATGTATGGATGTGAGAGTTGGACTGTGAAGAAAGCTGAGCGCCAAAGAATTGATGCTTTTGAACTGTGGTGCTGGAGAAGACTCTTGAGAGTCCCTTGGACTGCAAGGAGATCCAACCAATGCATCCTAAAGGAGATCAGTCCTGGTTGTTCATTGGAAGGACTGATGCTGAAGCTGAAACTCCAATACTTTGGCCACCTCATGAGAAGAATTGACTCATTGGAAAAAACCCTGAAGCTGGGAGGGATTGGGGGCAGGAGGAGAAGGGGACGACAGAGGACGAGATGGCTGGATGGCATCACCGACTCAATGGACATGAGTTAAAGTAAACTCCAGGAGTTGGAGATGGACAGGGAGGCCTGATATACTGCGATTCATGGAGTCGCAAAGAGTTGGACACGACTGAGTGACTGAACTTTACTAAACTGAATTGAAGCATTGGAAGGGGCCTTAAACCTTGAGCATAAGTATAAGCTTGAACAAGGAACTATCTGAAACTGAACTGACCCCACACTGCCCACAGCAGCTCCAGAGAAATACGTAGATATATTTTTACTATTATAATTTTTAAATTTAAAAAATTTTTAAGCTCTTTATTATTCCTTTAATTTTCAGTTTTATAACCTACTATTACCTTGCAAAAAAATTTCTATTTTTAAAATAAATTTCATATATACATATTTTTTCATTTTTGTGATGATTTTGTTTTGTATTTTTTAATATTGTATTTTTGAGATTCTAACTTCTACTCTAGATTATTTATCTTTACTTTTTGGTCATATCATCTTGTACCTTTAAGAATCTAATCTTCAGTACCATTTTCACTTAGGGGTGTGATTATTGGCTTGATTGCTCTTTCCCCTTTTGACTCTCCCTTTTCTGCCCCAGATCACCTCTATCTCCTCCCTCCCCCTTTTTGTCTCTACTTAACTCTGTGAATCTCTCTGAGTGTTCCAAGCTGTGGAGAACACATAGGGAACTGATTACTGGATAGACTGGTCTCTCCCCTTTTGACTCCCCCTCCTCTCCTCCTGGTCACCTCTATCTCCTTCCTCCCTCTTCTCTTCTCTATGTAACTCCATGAACCTCTCTGGGTGTTCAAGACTGTGGAGAGCACAGAGGAAATTGATACTGGCTAGATTGCTCTCTCCCCTTTTGACCCCACTCTTCTCCTGGTCATCTCTATCTCCCTCCTCCCTCTTCTCTTCTCTGTGTAACTCTGTGAACCTCTCTGGGCATCCCTCACTGCAGAATCTTTTCACCATTAACCTAGATGTTTTATCATCTGTGCTGTATGGATAGAAAAGTCTTGAGGCTATTGTAAGAATAAGACTGAAAACCAGAGGCAGGAGGCTTAAATCCAGAACTTGAGAACACCAGAAAACTCCTGATTCCAGGGAACATTATTTGGAAAGAGCTCATCCAAAGGCCTCCAAACCTACACTGAAACCAAGCTCCACCCAAAAGCCAACAAGTTCCACTGCAAGACACACCACGTTAATTCTCCAGCAATGCAGGAACACAGCATTGAGCATTAAAATACAGGCTGCCCAAAGTCAAGCCACACCCATAGACATCCCAAAACCCACGACTGGACACTTCATTGCACTCAGAGAGAAGAGATCCAGCTCCACCCACCAGAACACAGATACAAGCTTCCCTAACCAGGAAACCTTGACAAGCCACTAGTCCAACCCCACCCACAGGGAGCAACCTCCACAATAAAAAGGAACCACAAACTTCCAGCCTACAGAAAGGCCACCCCAAACACAGCAATCTAAACAAAATGAAAAGGCACAGAAATATTTATCAGGTAAAGGAACATGATAAATGCCCACCAAACCAAACAAAAGAAGAGATAGGAAGTCTACCTGAAAAGAATTCAGAATAACGATAATAAAGATGATCCAAAATCCTGAAAAAAAAAAAAAAACAAAACAGAGTTATAAATAAATAGACTAGAGAAAATGATTGAGAAGATGCAAGAAATGTTTAACAAGGACCTAGAAGAAATTAAAAAAGTGTCAATCAATAATGAATAATGCAATAACTGAGATTAAAAAAAAAGCACTCTGGAAGGAACCAACAGTAGAATGACTGAGGCAGAAGATAGGATGAGTGAGGTGAAAGATAGAATGGTGAAAATAAATTAAGCAGAGAGAAAAAAAGAAAAAAGAATTAAAAGAAATGAGGACAACCTCAGAGACATCTGGGACAATGTTAAATGTCCCAACATTTGAATCATAGGAGTCCCAGAAGAAACAGACAAAAGGAAAGGATGTGAGAAAATACTTGTGGAGATAATAGTTGAAAACGTCCCCCAAATGGGGAAGGAAATAGTCACCGAGGTCCAAGAAACCCAGAGAGTCCCAAACAGATTAAACCCAAGGTGACACACCCCAAGACACATAGTAATCAAACTAATGAAGTTCAAACACAAAGAGCAAATATTAAAAGCAACAAGGGAAAAGCAGTAAATAAGACCCAAAGGGATTCCCATATGTATAACAGCTGATCTTTCAATAGAAACTCTTCAGACCAGAAGGGAATGGCAGGATATACTTAAAGTGATGAAAGAGGATAACCTACAACCCAGATTGCTATACCCAGCAAGGATCTCATTCAAACATGAAGGAGAAATCAAAAGCTTTCTAGACAAGCAAAAGCTGATAGAATTCAGCGACACCAAACCAGCTTTTCAACAAATGCTAAAGGGTCTTCTCTAGACAGGAAACACAAAAAAGGTTTATAAACTCGAACCCAAAACAACAAAGTAAATGGCAACAGGATCATACTTATCAATAATTACCTTAAATGTAAATGGGTTGAATGCCCCAACCAAAAGACAAAGACTGGCTGAATGGATACAAAAACAAGACCCCTATATATGCTGTCTACAAGAGATCTACCTCAAAACAAGGGACACATACAGACTGAAAGTGAAGGGCTGGAAAAAGATATTTCATGCAAATGGAGACTAAAAGAAAGAAGGACTAGCAATACTCATATCACATAAAATAGACTTTGAAGTAAAGGCCGTGAAAAGAGACAAAGAAGCACAGTATATATTGATTGAAGGATCAACCCAAGAAGAAGATATAACCATTATAAATACATATGCACCCAACATAGGAGCACTGCAATATGTAAAGCAAATGCTAACAAGTATGAAAGGGGAAATTAACAGCAATACAATAATAGTGGGAGACTTTGAGACCCCACTCACACCTATGGATAGATCAGTCAAACACAAAATTAGCAAGGACACACAAATTTTAAATGGTACAATGGACCAGCAGACCTAATTGATACCAATAGGATGTTTCACCCCAAAACAATGAATTTCACCATTTTCCCAAGTGCACACAGAACATTCTCCGGGATAGAACACATCCTGGGCCATAAATCTAGCCTTGGTAAATTAAAAAAAATCATCTCAAGTATCTTCTCTGATCACATTGCAGTAAGTTTAGATATCAAATACAGGAAAAAATACAAAATACATGGAGGTTAAACAACATGCTTCTGAATACCAGCAAATCACAGAAGAAATAAAAAGTAAATAAAAATATGCATAGAAACAAATTAAAATGAAAGCACGACAACCCAAAACCTATGGGATTCAGTAAAAGCAGTGCTAAGGTGACAGTTTATAGCAATACAAGGTTACCTCAAGAAACAAGAGAAAAATCAAATAAATGACCTAACTTTATACCGAAAGCAACTAGAAAAAGAAGAAATTAAGAAGCCCAGGTTTAGTAGAAAGAAAGAAATCATAATAATTAGGGCAGAAATAACTGCGAAAGAAACAAAGGAGACTATAGCAAAAATCAACAAAAGTAAAAGCTGGTTTCTTTGAGAAGATAAATAAAGTAGACAAACCATTAGCCAGTCTCATCAGGAAAAAAAAGGGAGAAGAGTCAAATTGACAAAATTAGAAACGAAAATGGAGAAATCACAACAGACAACACAGAAATACAAAGTATCATAAGAGACTACTATCAACAACTATATAATAATGAAATGGACAACTTGGAAGAAATTGAGGAATTCTTAGAAAAGTATAACCTTACAAAAGTGAACTAGGAAGAAACAGAAAATCTTAACAGACCCATCACAGGCGCAGAAATCAAAACTGTAATAAAAAATCTTTCAACAAACAAAAGTCCAGGATCAGATGACTTCACAGGTGAATTCTACCAAAAATTTAGAGAAGAGCTAAACCTATCCTACACAATCTCTTCCAGAAAATTTCAGAGGAAGGTAAACTGCCAAACTCATTCTATGAGGCCACCATCACCCCAATCCCAAAAGCAGACAAAGATGCTACCAAAAAAAAAAAAAAAAAAGAAAGAAAACAATAGGCCAATATCACTGATGAACATAGATTCAAAAACCCTTAACAAAATACTAGTAAACAGACTCCAACAACATATCAAAAAGATCATACAACATGACCAAGTGGGCTTTATCCCAGGGATGCAAGGATACTTCAATATTCACAAATCTATCAATATGATACACCACATTAACAAATTGAAAGATAAAAATCATATGATTATCTCAATAGATGCAGAGAAAGCCTTTGAAAAAATTCAACATCCATTTTTTATAAAAACCTTGCCAAAAGCAGGCATAGAAGAAACATACCCCAACATAATAAAAGCTATATGTGACAAACCCACAGCAAGCATTACCCTCAATGGTGAAAAATTGAAAATATTTCCCCTAAAGTCAGCAACAAGACAAGGGTGTCCACTCTCAGCACTACTATTCAAATAGTTTTGTTAGTTTTAGCTATAGCAATCAGAGAAGAAAAAGAAATAAAAGGAATCCAGATTCACAAGAAAAAAAAAGAAGTAAAACTCTCACTGTTTGCAGATGACATGATCCTCTACATAGAAAATCCTAAAGACACCACCTAAAAATTACTAGAGCTAATCAATGAATATAGCAAATTTACAGGATATAAAGTCAACACGCAGAAATCCCTTGCAATCCCTACACTAACAATGAGAAAACAGAAAGAGAAATTAAGGAAACTATTCCATTCACCATTGTGATGAAAAGAATAAAATACTTAGGAATAAATCTACCAAAAGAGGCAAAAGACCTGTATATAGAAAAGTATAAAACACTGAAGAAAGAAATCAAAGATGACATAAATAAATAGAGAAATATACCATGTTCATGGATTGGAAGAATTAATATAGTGAAAATGCATATACTACCCAAAGCAGTCTATAGATTCAGTGCAATCCCTATCAAGGTATCAACAGTAATTTTCAGAGAACTAGAACAAATAATTTCATAATTTGTATGGAAATACAACAAACCTCAAATAGCCAAAGCAATCTTGAGAAAGAAGAATGGAAGGAGGAATCAATCTGCCTGACTTCAGACTGTACTACAAAGCTACAGACATAAGATAGTATGGTACTGGCACAAAGATGGAAATATAGATCAATAGAACAAAATGGAAAGTCCAGAGATAAATCCATGCACCTATGGACACATTATCTTTGACAAAGGAGGCAAGAATATACAACAGAGAAAAGACAATCTCTTTAACAAGTAGTGCTGGGAAAACTGGTCAACCACTTGGAAAAGAATGAAAGTAGAACACTTTCTAATACCATACACAAAAATAAACTCAAAATGGATTAAAGATCTAAAAGTAAGACCAGAAACTATAAAGCTCCTAGTGGAAAACAGGCAAAACACTCTGAAGTAAATCAAGGCAGGATCCTCTATGAGCCACTTCCCAGAAAATGGAAATAAAAGCAAAAATAAACAAATGGGACCCATTTCTATTTATTTTTACCTCACTGTCATTCAATTTATATTTTTTGTATGTATGTTAAATGTCATAATATATTAGAATAGCATTGAATATATAATATTTTTACATTATATATTTTAGGTCACTGACAGTGTGTTGTAAAATGGAAAATAATTTGGAGATTAGATCTTCAGGAAAGAGAAAAGTATCAAAATTTGCTGCATAAAATGTTACTTAATTTGGGGGAGTTTGCCAACAACTATTTATGAAATCAGTTCAACTGAAGAGAAGCAGAATGTTCAAAATATTCATGTTTGCATGAGTTTTTATAGAGCCTCAGAGATGGAAACATTTCCGAAGTTGGGCAGAAGACAAAGAGATATGACTTGACAGGGGAAAACTTGAACCTTGACTGCAAGAAAGCACATTTGCTACCCTCAGTGGGTTCTAAGTTGTTGTTTTTTTTTAAATCACCTCTCTTTCTTCACCTTTATTCCCTAAGCCCTGTCCTCTACTTTGCTATTTCTTTTCCCATAGTACAGATCACCTGTTAACATACCATATAATATACTTGCATTCATGTTTATTGCAGATTATTTGTCTTCCCTCAGCTAGAATATAATTTCCATGAAGACAAGTGTCTGCCTGCTTTGTTTACTGATATAAACTAAGCACCTATAAGAGTTTCTGAGTCAAGGAGGAATTAAGCCAATGATCAGTTGGTTAAATGACCAATAGCAGAGTGCTGGGCAGGCCTATAGGCTTCAGAATTTTGTGGTTTTGATTGGCTATTGAAAATAAACTGTTCCGCAGTTACTCTACAAGGTTAAGACAACTTTCTGTTTCCTTTCTCAGCATAAACATAGACTATATTTGAAGATAATATTTTAGACCCAACATGCTAGCTAAAATGTACATTGGAAAAAAAATTATACTAGTTGATTTGTTTTCTTTATCCAAAATATAATTATATTCCTTTTCAAAACTTTTCCTTACATAGGTGTGTGTCCATATATGTTTATATATATAAATACAATTCCATCTAGTCAAAGTTATGGTTTTTTCCAATAGTCATGTGGATGTGAGAGCTGAATTATAAAGAAAGTTGAGCACTGAGGAGTTGATGCTTTTGATCTGTGTGTTGGAGAGATTCTAGAGAGTCCCTTGGACTGCAAGGAGATCAAAGAAGTCAATCCTAAAAGAAATAAGTCCTGAATATTCAATGGAAGGACTGATGCTGAAGGAGAAGCTCCATAACTTTGGCAACCTGATGCAAAGAACTTGACTTGTTGGAAAAGACCCTGATGCTAGGAAAGTATGAAGGCAGAAGGAGAAGAGGATGGCAGAGGATGACATGCTGGATGGCATCACCAACTTGATGGACATGAGTTTGAGTAAGCTCCTGGAGTTGATTATGGACAGGGAAGCCTCCTGTGCTTCAGTTGATGAAATCAAAACAGAACTGAATGAACTGAACTGAAGTGAACCTATGCATAAATGTTATGTATAAAACATAATGACTATATGATCATTATGTATATGTAACATTGACATATAATGCTATTTTAGTTTCAGGTATAATTATACATATATAATATTGACATATATTGTGATTTTGGTTTCAGGCATACAACATAATTATTTGATATGTGTATATATTGCAATATATACATCCTTGTGGCTCAGATGGTAAAGAGTACAGTTGCAATGCAGGAGACCCTGGTTCAATCCCTGGGTCAGCAAGATCTCCTGGAGAAGGAAATGGCAACCCATTCCAGTATTCTTGCCTGGAGAATTTCAAGAACAGAGGAAACTGGCAGGCTACAGTCAAAGGAGTCGCAAAGAGTGGGACATGACTGAGCGAGTTTCACTTACACTAATATATTGAAAAATGATCACTGCAATAAGTCTGGTGAACATCCATCACTAGAGATAGCTACAATTTTCTTCTTGTGATGAGAACTTTTAAGATCTCTTAGTAGTGTTAAAATAGGCAATAAATATATTTCCTTTTTGACTTAGTGCAGTTAAATGAGACAAGTAGCTCTGAGTCTTAGAATCAAAGAATCATGTTGAAACAGTTGAGCTGAATAAAACTTCTCAGTACCAATTCATATAGAGCTTTCTTGAAAAATCCGATTGGGCCCACCTGACTCCCATCACATATGGTATGGTGTGCAGGCAGAGATCCATATTTAAGGTTTGTGCTATCTTTTCAATTTTTCCATGCATTTCTTTCTCAACATCTTTCAAGGCCTCATCTGTCTCCTGTCTTGACTATCCAAATAGGTTGTAATTAGAACACAAGATGTCTAAATAGCTAGAGTCGCAATTGCATCCCAGTGGGCATTTTGGAAAGAGGCTGGCAAGGAGTCCTTCCAGCATGAGAGTTTTACTTTCAGGGGATTAGAAAGCTTTTCAGTTTGTAGAGTCCATCAATATGAATATTATCTCGGGAGTGAACACTTTTTAATTATTTATTTGATTAGTGATTAGCTGACCATCTTCTAAGAGTAAGGGAATGAAGGGATAGTAAACAAGGGAGGATTCAGGCAAAAGGAATGAGAAATTCTTGGAGGAAGTGGACACATTATTAGGGAGAGCATAACTTCTAATTTATTTACATTTAAGGTTTTGTTCAGGCTGGCTCTGTAAAGGTATGGGTTGTTTTCATTTTAATTAAATTCATCCTCTATGCTTTACAATGTCTGTCTTATTTAAGTGTTGGAAGTGATTAGTGATTTACTGCTTGTTATCACTGGGTAGTTGTGCTTTGGTACAGGTATTTGATAGGGTCTAGCAGAGGCTCTTAAAGTACTTATTTCTATGATTTGCTGCAGAAACTTAACTTTTTTTTTTTTTTGATGATTTCTGGTACTAAGTCAAAGAAATACAGGAAAATAGAGCTCAGATGCTTTTGGATAAAACCTTAATTTATCTCCTCCCTTCTCTCTGACTTTTCAGTCTTCTATTTACTCAACTAGTCCCATATTCTTGGATGCCTTTTTTGACTCTTATGTCTGTCTCATTCCTTGCGTGTGGTCAAGGTCTATTTCATTTCCTGTATCTCTCACACCCTTTGCTTCTTTTCACTTGGCAGAGCCCTCTTTGATTTTTAGTGTCATAATATTCCCAGCTCTTTTGGGTCTGCTTCTTTTTCTCTATCAGCCCCAACAGTCACAACTCCTCAATCCAGGTTAAGGTTTCTCTTTTCTAATTCTGGACATTCTGTTCTCTTGCACTAAAATTTCTTCATTTCCTGTTGCTTTGTAGAATAAACACAAACTCTCCAAATTGGCATAAATGATTCTCCCTAATGCATAAAAAATCCATACAAGTATTTCTTCATTCTAACCCTACAATAATATGTACAATATATCATGGGAGCATAATCATGAGAGAGATATCATGTCTGTTAAAAAATGAGCATTTCTTGTGTTTTTGTCAGACTTAATTATTCACTGATACCTTATAATGCTATATGTATTACTATCTCAGTTGCCTTGATCTAGGATGTCAGAGATCCTTACTTCATAAGATGATCCTAAATGAATTGACAGATATACTGTTTTCCTATTTTTCCACATCAATATCCCATCAACCTTTCAAAACTCCATCATAAAGCCATCCCAGTTGCGTCACTCCTTTGACACACTCAGACAGCTCCTAGCTGTACTTTAATTCACTGTAGCACCTTGTTGGCATCACCTCTTATCCTTACTTTACTCAACCATTTTAACATAGTAATTTGTGTGTTTATGTCACCCTCTCTTCTCCACCACTAGAGAGACTACTTCTGGAAAATAGATATTTTTTTAAACCTCAGCTTAAATCCTCATTGTATCCAAGATGTGACTTACTAATCTATAAGGTCAGTGAACTTCAAAGGTTCTTCATTTGTTTGTTTCCATTTGGTAACCACCGCCACTATTCTTGATATAGCAGGGCCATTTCTTCAAATGTAATCTTACATGGAAACCTGTAAAAGAGGGAAAAATTGATGATTTCTGTATGGCAAGGGAGTGATTGTTAAACCTGTCCAGATATCCCTTCTTTGGCTTTCCCTGACTGACTCTACAGAATATCTATGGCTCTGTTCAATATTGTCTGAAATCTACAGTATTCAGCTTATATGTCACTATCAAGCAAGGATAGCACTCTCAATGTCACCACCTCTGTCATTGATCTAAAACCCTAAATTTATGCTTGAAATAAATTTTATAAGAGACAAATACATGAAGATGTGTGTGATCTATTGGTGAGTGTATGTTTCCTACAAATGCATTATCCCCCTTATTGCCAAATTTCCCCTCTAATAAATACCATCCTCTCTGCTTGAAATATCTAGACATTGAATGAAAGAAAGTTAAGCAAGTAACACAGTAGAATTAGATGTTTTTGGTAGTAAATGACTTAGAAAGTGCATTCAGTGTTTTTTCATGGACTTTTCCCTTTTGAAAAAAGAAAGTGAAAGTACAAGAAAGCTGACACTTTATATGCATGAAGGAGCCAAAAGAGGGATTGATAGATTGGTTTGGGGCAGAGTATTCTGTCATGTTCTGAAATGTTTGGGTCATCCTAGGTAGAGGCAGGGGCAGGACTCAGGCAAGAATAACCCTGCCTATGAGGGAAGAGGTTGGTTTTGCTGGACGGTGTTCCTGTATGTGGGTGAAAGTTGTCTTTGCATAACAGAAGAAAAGTTGCCTGGATTCTGCCCTGAAGAGTTGCCAAGCTTTGTTCATCTCTAGAACTGTGGCAATTAGTAGCAACAAAAGAATACTCCTAATATAAAGGGCAATTTCAGAAAAATGAGGAGAGAAGAGAAAATGGAAATAAAAGGGATTGTGAGATATTTGCTTTAAAGAAAAGTATAAATATTTGGGTCTTTAAAAATAAAGTGTTCTAACAGCATTTCATCCTTCACTACCCAAGTCTTTTACTCACTTTCCCTTTGCTGCTTTTCCTTCCTTCTGTCTTTCTCTTCTTCTTTCTTCTTCACTCCCCTTTCCCTTCTACCTTTTTATTTCCCATTTTCTGTTTACTTGGAATTACTGCTAAAGCCCTATCATGTTGCAAAACCAGCCCAGCAACATCACTGACTTCTTAGGAGAGCCAGTCAAGAGATTGGCCCTCATCCCAGGTTGTCTGGAGGCTGTTGAACAAGCTGAGCAACCCTAATCCAGTCACACTGCTCCAGTCTCAGTAGAGACTCAGTCTATTTGGAGGATTTTATAATTCAGGGACCTACTAGGGCATGTGTGTAAGGCCAAATAATTAATGACAAGGATAGTTACTCTAAAAGGAAGAGAGAATGGTGTCTCACTTCTCAGATAAATGTGTTTATGAATCCAGCTTTCTTATCTACTTGGTTTTTATGTGACCAGTTGGACAATTGTCCAGACTCCCCAGGCAGGGGACAGTTGACACTTAACTAAGCTAGACTTGTTAAACCCAGAGTGATAGAATGTATGGAATTTTTGCAAGATGATGCAGGAAATGATGATGCAGTGGAGTGTGGGTGAAGACAGCCACTGGAGGAGGATGGAGTCCATTCACCTTTGTGTCTACTATGATTTCAACCTTTGTGTTGCCCAGAATTTTCATATGTTGAAATCCTGACTCCCATGATGAAGGTGTTTCATAGGTGGGGCCTTTGGGAGGTGATGAAGTTATTGAGGTGATGAAGGTGTTGAAGGTGGAGGTGATGAAGGATGGAGCCTCCTGGATGAGATGACTGCTTTTATATATAAGAGACACACAGAGTTTCTCCAGCCCTTTCCCTGATGTGAGGATATAGTAAGAAGTGTGTGACGGAAAGAGGCCTTATCTGATCACACTGTGAAAATCTATTTTTATTGTTTATAATTCTATGATATTTTGTCACAGCAGCCCAGGAGGACTAAGACAGCATTTTTAGGCAGTTTAGTAAACCTCATGCTATTTAGGTAGCCATGTACAAAGCAATTATATTGTCTGTTGTAACACTGTGACAATGTAAGAATCAGCTGACACTTTGTGGCTTGCTTTCATAAAGAATTCTCAGAATTCATTCTTCTTGGTAGCATGATGAGCACAATGAATAATTATCTAATTCTTTGTTTCTTATAACTTGACCCAGCATAATTTTGTGTGGTTATTTAGTAAGCTCTTTAATGGTCTTTGTCATGTCAGTTCCTGCTATTTGTGACAAATTTTAATAGGAAATTCTTTCTCTCAGAGGTAGGGATGGATTTTCTTTTGACTTTCTATTAAATGAAGATAAAAACATTGACAAATTTCCTTCTTAGATTTTGACATCTCTACAGAGTCTGTGTTTATTTTGTTTCACATGAGACCCATTACACCCAAACATGCATTAAATAGCTATAAAACTCAAAGAAGCTTGCAACGGGATGGATCATCACTAACCATCTCAGGACTGGCTGGGATAGTTGTGGGCTTAACATGTGGTGTATCGGCACTTCAGCATCTGGAGGTAGGTTTTAATTTTACTTGAATCCCTGTCTAGGCAGTGGAACATTTTATAAAAAGCAGTTTTGGCCACATCATCATCTTCCGACATCAAGGAGGAGATTTCTGACCACACTGGATAGGAGATCTCCTTCTCCTGCTTCTCAGGATGAATCTAAGTACCCAAAAGATAATGAATCGTTATGAGTTTTATTAATATTTGCTCTTCTTTCTTCCTTCTTATTATCAAATTAAGATTGGGGAAGACTTATGAAACTCTCTAGACATGGATTTGGAGCCAGTGTATGGAAAATCTATTAGCAATCTAAAATCAAGAAGCAGAACTCAAGTATGAGTTTGGTTTTGACTTTCTCTTTCCTTTCTTTCCATCCTCATCCTTTGATTTGAAGAGGACAAAGAAAGAACATGAACAGACGTTCAGTAGCAGATCACCTGCGTTGCTTTGAAGAAAACATTGATCTTACACATTCTGTGCTTCAGTTCTCTTACCCATGAAAGTATTTCAACCACATGTGCCCAGTAAGAGGCTAGCTTTTGGTGGAATTGTGTGCAATGCAGGGAGTGCTGCACCTGTCAAAAATTGTAGTTGAATTCTAATTCACTTACAGTAGAATCTAGCATTATGAATGATTAGGCTCTCACTTTATATAACAGCAATTAGAATATAGAAGGCCTGAATCTTGTCCTTATAAAGTGAGATGTTTCAAAACTCCTTCCTCAATACAGAGGTCATCTTTCATTCATGAGAAAAGCAAAGAAGGCTTCAGGAGATGGCTCACCCTTTTTTGTATCACTTCCACACCTTCTAGAAGTACTTTGGTCTTTTCCTCAATCTCTGCAGCCCTTGACAAGAGATCAGGTGAGGCTTCTTTCAAGCGCAGCAGCTCTGTGACTAGGTGATGCAGAGGTTCATCCCACGAGTGGAGCAAACTGAGTACCAACCTAAAAAGGATTTTGTCCTAAGGAGCCACAGGAAACAATCTCATTAAAATAAACAAAATTCAGTAGGCTTGGTAACATGTGATTTTTGCTCAGGGAGGCTGAGCATATAAAAAAACCCTTTATTATTCCTCTGTGTATGCAAAGTTTTTAAAGATGTTAAGGATATAAAATTATAAAATGTGTACTATTAGTTTATACTTTGCTGAAACTCTTTTAAAAAAACTGTCATTTAAATAATCCTTTTGATGAATTCTAATTTAGAACATGAGATATTTTGTTTTTCCCTCTGAAATTCAACCATCTGCTCAGTGAGTTCTTTTATATTTGAATGCTTTTCTTATTCAGGGAGAGAAGTCTAAATATGTTTTTGGAGCTCAATATGTGCCTAGAGTACCTGGCCCAGGAAACGTGGATCCTACCCATGCCCACATCATTTTCACCCAATGATTCATTTGTATTAATGAATCAAATCCTTCATTAATTCATTTTCTGATTGGTAGTTTTATGATATTTGAACAAAGAGATAATGAAGAAGACATGAAATTCTTAAACACATTTTCTTCAATCCATACCAACAGAAGTCCCATTTGCTATCAGAGCAGTCTTTCTACTGACATGAGTAGGGGCAGAAAAAGGCACAGTATTGTTTTTAGTAACAGCATCAGTGGGATTCACAATGGAGGGGGCTCCCCCCACCCCCCGACTCAGTTCACTACTACAAGGATTGGGCATGAAACTCAGGGGCTGAGTATCTCTAATTAAGGCTTGATTGCCTTATAGGCATGAAATAATTTAGTGGTATAGGAAATGAAGAGCAGAGAAGTGAATAGACACTGCAATAGAAATATAATGGGAGACTAAGGAGCTGTAATGAAATACAGAGTCTAGGGTGAGAGCAGCATAGTTTTCAACAGGGCTTTGTAGCTTAAAGATGAAGAGTGAGAGCTCTGAGTTGTATGAAACCTAGACTCACTGCTTATTACCTGTGTGATGGGTGCAAATCTCTTAATTTTTCTGAGCCTTGGTTTCTTCATCTCAGGAAGTGTAATAACAGTCACTGTGCTACAGGATTTTTTGTAAGGATTAAGCATAGTAATGAACACAGAGCACTTTGTAAATTGTATGGCAGTGTAAGAGCCCTCAATAAATTTTAAGTTTATTTTAAATTCATTAAAAACATCCTCCTTCTCCTTGACCTTCTTCCTTCATTTTATCATCTCCATTATTAAGATGCTGAGCAGATAGAAAGAATGTTGATATTATTAATAAAGTTTTAGTAAGAGAACAGATTGTATTTAAGAGAAGATGTATGTGAAAATATTTTAAATAATGTTAGGATTGTGGTTAATGTGGGAATCAGAAACGAGCAATTAAAATGAAAAAAAGTTGGAGCTGGGATTAATGATTGAGGTTCAATTTGTAGACTGTGTTTACATCAGAACAGAGACAATTGTTGCAACCATAAGAAGCAAAACATAATATTTTATAGGACATTTGGGGAGGAGACTCATAATTAAGAATAAAAGTGACAGAGGAATCACTGAGAATGATAAATGAAGTAGGTTTCAGAGAAGCAGAAGAATCAGGAGAGTCTTGAAAGTCAGAAGCAATGCCTCCAATGGTGCAGCGTAGGAGTGGCTCCCACGTAGGTGTCACTGGTCACAGGGTATACTCAAAACTGTGGTTCTTATATATCCATGAATTCTGCCAACCTTATATTTTACACATAGAATTTTTGTTCAGCCCATGCTTTCATACAGTATAATAGCTGCAATCCTGGGCCTAATGCATTGGTTAAACTAAGGTTATCTGCATGGGAATTTATAGATCTGTTATTTATTTGCTACTACAGATCTTTGGGGCAGGAGGAGAAGAGCATGACAGAGGATGAGATGGCTAGATGGCATCACCGACTCAATGGGCATGAGTTTGAGCAAACTCCGGGTGTTGGGGGTATTGGTGATGGACAGGGAGGCCTGGCGAGCTGCGATTCATGGGGTCGCAAAGAGTCAGACACGACTGAGCGACTGAATTGAACTGAACTGACAGATCTTTAGTCATCACTTGATTCTATTCATATGTTATCAACTGCATAATGTAATTTCTCTTTAATTGCTTAGTATTCCTCACATTTCTCTGCATGTGCAGTTACCATTACTCTAATAATCTAAAGCCTAGTAACACGAGTGCACTGTCTCAGTTGCTTGGGTGAAAAACCCAGATAAAATCCTCACCTCTGTATTTTCAGCTTCTTCTTTGCTTTCAGGGATGGTGAGGGATGTAGTGTGGCAGCTGTTGAGGACCGTGGGAGTTAAGTTTTTTCTCTGGCCGTACTGTTTATCCTGGGAGTGATCAAGCACATTCAATTCCTTATGGTTATTTTGGCATTCAATAAATGAATTCATTACCAGAATATTAACACAGCTGATAGATGTATAATTTTTTTAATGAGGGTTACATAATTGAACGTCATTCTTTTTCCTATTTCTTTCCATTATCACTATTAACAATTGTTTTTGTTTTTCACCTAATTTTTCTAAACTTGAAACTCTTCCCTTCTTTGCTCTTCCCAGGTTTAATTTCATCCTTTCCAGTTAATATTAGGACAGCAAACGCTAAAATTACCACAAATATCAAATATTTAATGTTTTATTAAGTATCTTTTTTTTTTTTAGTATTTGAACGAAATATAATACATACGTACCAATATGTAGCCATATAATATCTTGTTTACTGTGGGTTAGAAACAATATACTCCCTTAATAGGAGTTATAAAATTATAACTTTCCTCTGATTAAGCTCTGAATCCACACACCTATAGTTTAGTGTTCACCATAGATGCAGAATACAATGTTGTTGATGATGACAAAATGGTAAGTTAGAAAAGCATTGCATAAAAGTATAGGAAATACTAAGCAATGGACTTAGAATAAGAACAGCAAAAATCAGCTAACACATGGATAGAGAAAAAGTAATCTAGAGGAAGTTGTGAACATTTAAAGAGATTACTTGGAAGATTTGAAAAAAAAAATAGCAGTCAAAAATGGAGGATGACAGAAAAACTACTGAGTAAAAAGAACTCCATGAATTTAATAGAAACATGAGCATGATTTTTTTTATCAGTGTCTGCTCTACATAGGGCTATTTGAGTAATCTGAAAGACGACTTCCAAAATACTTTCATCAGAAAGAATAATTGGTTCCAATTCTAAACCAATCCTTCTACTGTACTTCTAAACGTATTCATTGCCAATCTTAGAGCAATGTTTGAAGTGAAAGTCACTCAGCTGCGTCCAACACGTTGCGACACCATGGAGTTGTCTAGGGAATACTTCAGGCCAGAATACTGGAGTGGGTAGCCTTTCCATTCTCCAGGGGATCTTCCCAACCCAGGGATCAAATCCAGGTCTCCCGCATTGCAGGCAAATTCTTTAACAGTTGAGCCACAAGGAAAGCCCAAGAACACTGGAGTGGATAGCTTATCAGTTCTCCAGGGGATATTCCCTACCCAGGAATTGAACCAGGGTCTCCTGCATTGCAGGTGGATTCTTTACCAACTGAGCTATCAGGGAAGACAAAACAATGTTTAGTAGCATTAAAAAGCTATCATCATTTTGTCTTCCTGACATGGATTCAGTACGTACTGTGGTTGGAAAAGGGCCTTTATGAAGATTAATTAAGGTTAAATGAGCTCATAGGGTGGGACACTGATCGAGTAGGATTAGTGTCTTCATGAGGAGAAACACCAGAGAGATTTCTCTTTTGTCTCTGTGTCTCTGTCTCTGTCTCTCTTTCCCACCCCCTCAACCTCTGAGGACACAGGGAGAAGCCATCCTGGGAAGAGAGAGTTCTTACCAGAACCTGACCTTGCTGGCGCCCTGATCTGGGACCTCTAGTCCCCAGAACTGTGAGGAAACAGGTTTCTATTGTTTAATCCACTCAGTCTATGGTATTATTTAATGGGACTCCAAGCTTCCCTGGTGGCGCAGATGGTAAAGAGTCTGCCTGCAATGCAGGAGACACGGGTTCAGTCCCTGGGCTGGGAAGATCCCCTGGAGAAGAGCATGGTAAGCCACTCCAGTATTCTTGCCTGGAGCGCCACAGTCCATGGGGTCACAAAGAGTAGGACACGACTGAGCGACTAACACACCTTCAAGATGACAAATACAGGTGCTTTAAACTTATTTTGGAAATTTAAAAATTAAAATTAATGAAAGGAAATTGAATCAGATATTTCACTCTTTAAGAATCTTTGACATTTCATGAAATTAATCCTTTCTTCGATTTACACATCTTATGAGCTGATGACATGTTTGACTTAGGAAGTGTGTTATTTGAAGTTTGGCTGATGCAGCCTTCTTGTTTAAAGGATAAAATAGCCCACTCACTTTCACCAAGGTTTCTTATGGAAATAAGCAAGGAATACAGTACTTACAAATTCATTGAACATTTCCCTGGCGAGCCTTTGGTTGTAGTTAGCCACCATGGTTGCAGTGTCAAACAGGTTTTCAAGGGGAATCCGGCACTCGCCAGTTTGGTTTTTACAGTATGGTGCATAGTCCTCACCCTGGCACAAGATTGGATTTGACAGCACCAGCAGCAGGAGCAGGCGGGGCCCTGCATAAATAAAAGCATGAGCCACTCTGAGATGATGTATTAGCCTGAGGTTAGCAAAAGCCATCCTCTCCAGGGAAGCCTCATCTCTCCCTGTTGCCCTGAGCAGAATTTGATCCAATGAGCCAACTCATTGGAAAAGACCCTGATGCTAGGAAAGATTGAGGGCAGAAAGAGAATGGGGCAACAGAGGATGAGAAGGTTGGATGGCATTACCAACATAATGGACAAGAGTTTGAGCAAACTCCAGGAGATAGTGAAGGACAGGGAAGCCTGGCATACTGCAGTCCATGGAGTTGCAAAGAGTTGGACATCACTTAGGGACTAAAGAAGAAGAACATCAGAATTTTTAAGGTTTTCTCTTCTCTGAGTTGTATAGTGCCATGGTATCTAAGAATAAAATGGTTATTTAAAATTAGGTGATGAAAGTAAAAGAAGTGTTTCTCAAAAAGCAGAGTTAAGTTGGAATATTGTGGGACTATATCTTTGAACATCTAAGCTTACTGGGACAAGTAAGGAGAATAAGAGTTCATATAACACAGGCATATTTGTGTACATATATTTCTGTGTATATATGCTTGTGTTATGCATAAAGATAAATATACACTTAATTCCTTCATGGAACTTTGTGCTTTTTCAAAATTAGACTATATAGGAGGCAATAAGTATAGCTGTGGTTGTTACAATAGTCATGTATGGATGTGAGGACTGGACAATAAAGAAAACTGAGCACCGAAGAATTGATGTTTTTGAACTGTGGTGTTGGAGAAGGCTTTTGAGAGTTCCTTGGACTGCAAGGAGATCAAACAAGTCAATCATAAAAGAAATCAGTCCTGAATATTCATTGGAAGGACTGTTGCTGAAGCTCCAATACTTTGGCCACCTGATGCGAAGAACTGACTCATTGAAAAAGACCCTGATGCTGGGCAAGATTGAAGGCAGGTGGAGAAGGGGACAACAGAGGATGAGATGGTTGGATAGCCTCACCGAATCAATGGACATGAGTTTGAGCAAGCTTCAGGAGTTGGTGATGGACAGGGAAGCCTGGCATGCTGCAGTTTATGCAGTCGCAGAGAGTCGGACACAACTGAGTGACTGAACTGAACTGAACTGAACTGAACTGAACTGAAGAATATCATAACTGACAGAAGAATACCATAAATCTGAATGTAATTGATCATTTATTGGAAGACAGCTAACTATATGACATTTTTTTTCTGTCAAAATATAATTTGGTGATCATATAACATATCTAAATATCCAATATATGACTGAAGAGGAGCTCACTGTATTATCCACACTGCAAACTGGAGGAATCAATTATCAATGGATAACTATGCATTAAACTTGTAGTTGAATGAGCAAAATAAACTGATAAACACTTTTGTCCTTTTCTCAGTGTTCAGTTCAGTTCAATTCAGTCACTCAGTTGTGTCTGACTCTTTGCGACCCCATTAACTGCAGCACGCCAGGCCACCCTGTCCATCACCAACTCCCAGGGGTTCACCCAAACTCATGTCTATTGAGTCAGTGATGCCATCCAACCATCTCATGCTCTGTCATCCCCTTCTCCTCCTGCTCTCAATCTCTCCCAGCATCAGGGTCTTTTCAAATGAGTCACCACTTTGCCTCAGGTGGCCAAGGTATTGGAGTTTCAGCTTCAACATCAGTCCTTCCAATGAATACCCAGGACTGGTCTCGTTTAGGATGGACTGGTTGGATCTCCTTGCAGTCCAAGGGACTCTCAAGAGTCTTCTCTGACACTACAGTTCAAAAGCATCAATTCTTTGGTGCTCAGCTTTCTTTATAGTCCAACTCTCACATCCACACATTACTACTGGAAAAACCATAGGCTTGACTAGATGGACCTTTGTTGACAACGTAATGTCTGCTTTTTAATATGCTGGTCATATTGGTTGATCATAACCAATATTGGTTTGTCACATGCTGGTCATTCTAGGTTGGTCATAACTTTCCTTCCAAGGAGTAAGCATATTTTAATTTCATGGCTGCAATCACCATCTGCAGTGATTTTGGAACCCCCCAAAATAAAAGTCAGCCACTGTTTCCACTGTTTCCCAGCAAGCTATACTCTCTGTCTATAACAATTTTAGGTGCTATTGTGCCCAAGCATTGAAATTGGGGCTCTTCCCAGAAATGCATAGATATGAGCCTTGCTCCAGAGTTTGTGTTCTTGATTATGGAATCTTCTGTTCACTGGTCCACTAAGTCCCACGCTTTCTCCCTGAGCATCATCTGGTTCTCCTGTTTACATAAGTGTTTGTACTTTGGTTTACCTATTGATTCTCTTGTTCTTTTGATCAGACTACCCAGGCTCTTGATGGTTTATTTTTCAGATCCTTTTGTTTTTTGTTTTTCCTGATGCTTGTTAATGTATTTGCTTTCACACATTCCAGAATTTTAGTATCTACAACTGTCCTACCCTATCCTCTTGCTGTCTAAATTTTGGCTTTTAGTATCACCATATTTTTCTGAACTTCATTTTCCTTTTGGTCCACTTTCTGGTATTCAAATTAATCTGGATTCTCACATCTGACTGTTCTTGGTGCCTCAGGCAACTTTGAGAAGTTGACTTTCTCTCTATGCAATACTGCCCCTTATTTTGATACCATTGTGGACTTTCTATAATTTCACTTCCTGCCTCATATTTTGTCTTTGTCTTTTTCCAGCTGCTGTAACTTCAGTACTACGTGTCTTTACATTGGTATTAATATTTATAATAAATTCTGAACCTGATGTAGCAGATAATTAATACAATCAAAATAGTAATAATAAATCCCCCCAAATTATAATCCATAAATGCTCCCATTTTTAAAAGATTTTCTATCCAAATATTATTGAGATCCCCTAACTCATGTTCCATTACTAAGTGGTTCAATTTTGAGATAGAATATACAGAACAATGGAGTGGCAAACACGGACAATTACCTTGCTCTTTATATGTCTCATTAGTAACTGTGTAAATGTTAGTTTTTATACAGTAGGGCTATTCCTAGCACATATTAGAGCTCCCTGTGGGGTGATTGCTTTTGATGAAGGATGTGCACTGAGAACTATAATCGCCAAAATGATGAGTGGACATGAAAGGAAGCAATGCAAGGAAGACATAGGCTTTTGTTGTTCTGGTAGGAAAAGATTGCTGTGTCTCTCATCTCCATATTTAACAAAACCGTTATTCTCCCTTTGATTTTTTAAAAATTGGGGTTATTTGCGTTTTTTGCCCTTTGGTTGTATGAATCTCACATAGTTTTGGATATTAAGACCTTATCAAATATGTGATTTGCAAATATTTCCTTTCATTCCATAGGTTGCCATTTGATTTATTGATGGGTTCCTTTGCTGTGCAGAAGCTTCTGAGTTTGATGTGGTCCCACTTGTTTATTTTTGCAGCTGCTGCCTTTGCTTTTTGTGTCAAACAAAAAAAGAAATATTGCAGAGACATAGGTCAAGGAGATTCTCTCAATGTTTTCTTCTAGAAGTTTTATGGTTTAAGGTCTTATGTTAAGCTTTTTAATCCATTTTTGGTACAGTTTAATTTTTTTGCATACAACTATCCTGTTCTCCCACTACCATTTATTGAGGAGACCTTCCTTTCCCATTGGATATTCTTGGTTCCTTTGTCATACATTAATTGACAATACATGGGTGTGTGCTTCTTTCTGGATTCTCTGTTCTGGCCTGTTGACCCGTGTATATGTTTTTATGCAAATGCCATTCTATTTTGATTACTTTTTATATTTATAGTTTTCTTTATTTCCCTTTCAGATAGCTCACTATTGGTGTATGGATAGGCAACTGAGTTTTGTATATCATAATACAGTATACAAAATATATGCTACAGTTTTATGGAATAGACATTTTCCCCCAAAATAAGACATGCAGATGGCCAAGAGGTATATGACAAGATACTCAACATCAATAATTACCAGGAAAATGCAAACCAAAAGCACAAGTGATATCACCCCATACCTGTTAGAATGGCCATTAGCAAAAAGATAAGAAATATGAATAACATGTGTTGATGAGGGTATGGAGAAACAGTAGGTCTTGTGCACTGTTGTTGGGAGTGTGAATTGGTGCAACTCCCATGGAAAACAGCTGTGCAGATTCCTCAAGAAATTTAAAAGAGTAATGTTATATGATCCATTAATCCTACTTCTGGCTTACCTCAAAGCTCAAAGCTTACCTCAAAGACCCAGGTTCGATTCCTGAGTTGGTAAGATTCTCTGGAGAAGGAAAGGGCAACTCATTCCAGTATTCTTGCCTGGAGAACCCCATGGACAGAGGAACCTGGCAGGCTACAGTCCCTGATGTTGCAGGAGTTGGACACAACTTAATGACTAAAATGAAACCACAATCCTACTTTTGGATATATATTCAAAGGAAATGAAATCATTATCTTAAAGAGATATTTGTACTCCTATGTTCATTGAAGCATTATTCACAGTAGCCAAGATAAACAAACAATCTCAATATTTTCAACAGGTGAACAGATTAAAATAATGTGATATGATATATATGTGTGTGTGTATGTGTGTGAATATTATTTAGCCATTTTAAAAAGGGAGAAATCATATCATTTGTGGCAAATGGATAAAACTGGATAGCCTGATGCTAAGTGAAATAGGACAGAGAAAGAGAAATACCATATGATCTCAATTATCTGGAATCTAAAAAAAATTGGAACTCAGAAACAGAACAGGAAAGTGATTGCCAAGAGTTGGAGGGTGCAGAAAATAAGGAGAGATTTGTAAAAGGTTACACATTCTCATTTAATAAGGTCTGAGGATCTAATGTAGAGCATGGTGACTATAAGGGATAAGATTGTGCTGTATAATTGAAATTGCCTAAGAGAATGGGAATTACGTATGTTCTTTATGAAAAAAATAAACAGTAAACCTGTGAGGTGATGACTTTGTTACTGAACTCAGTAGAAAAGGAAAATCTTTTCTAAGACATACATACATTAGGGTCAACAAGATGGTGGAGGAGTAGGTGGACACGGAGTACATATCTCTCCATGGATGCATCTAGAATTCATGTACAGGGTTTTCCTGGAAGCTCAGTGGTAAAGAATCAGCCTACCGATGTAGGAGGCATGAGTTCAATTCCTGATCTGGGAGGCTCTCCCATGTCACAGAGTGACTAGTCCCATGCACCACAACTATTGAGTCTGTGCTTTAGAGCCTAGGAACCACAAGTGCTGAGACCACATATCACAACTACTGAAGTCTGTGTACCTGGAGCCCATTCTCTGTAACAAGAAAAGCCACTACAATGAGAAGCCCCGTATGCTGCACCTAGAGAATGTCCCCTACTCTCTGCACCTAGAGAAAAGTCTAGGAAAACGTGAGCTGCACTAATTTGTGTTGCAGGATGGGGGAGTAGAGAGGTACTGGGGAAATGAGAAGTGATCACATTTTCAATAGGTTTCCTGTATTTTTCTACATTTGCTTCTTCTTGTCCGCCTTCTCTATAAGGATGGTGTTAAAAAAAGAATTAATGCACATTTAAGTACCTCTAGAGATGTATCAGGAGTTCCTGACCACTGGAAAGGAAATCATAGATTCATGCAAAACTCACTAGGATTAAGGGAAGAAGGAGGAGGGAAAGCAAGCAGAATCAATGTGCACCAGGGGTCAGGGAGCGGAAGCAGGGGAGAGATCCTGGCATTCAGGGCAATTGGTTGGGCAGAAGGGAGGCATTTGAGGCTTTTGGAGTGAAGTAGCTGATCTGTGACAGTCCAGATGGAGTGGAACCACACAGATAATCCATGCCATGGCCTTATATACCTTGAACAAGGTCGCTGATCCACTGGTGTCCACGGTGACTGGATGCTGGAGCCATGGGGATTGGAGAGAAATCCCAGGATGAGGACTGCTGCTGATGGGGAGACGGCCCAACAGGACAGAATGGAGGAAATCTGTGGTGGGGAATGCCTAAGGAGGAAAACCTGGCAACCATAGAAATAGTGTGCTACTGATTAGTCACATCCTGGGGGTGGAGCTGTCACTGTTTCTTCTCTCTTACCAATGCTGGTACCTGCATAAGAGGAATAGGGAAAGATCACAGTGATGGTGGCCTTCAAGCGACCAGTGCACTGAGCAATAAAAAATGTCAGTATCTCTATACACCTTATACAGGTATACTAAATTGTTTCAGGCGTATTCAACTCTGAGACCCTATGGACTATAGCAACCAGGCTCCTCTGTCCAGGAGAATTTGCCCGGCAAGAACACTGGAGTGGGTTGCGATGCCCTCCTCCAGGGGGTCTTCCCTACTCAGGGATCAAACTGGTGTCTCTTACTCTCCTGCATTTTCAGGTGGGCTCTTTACCACCAGTACCACCTGGGAAGCTGATATATAGGCTACCCTACCTATCCTATTCTCTTACTATCTAAATTTTGACTTGTAGTTTTAAAATTTAACATCTAAATGTATGTGTGTTAATGTTTATTACAGAAAGAGCACACTCTTCCTCAGTGGTAGTGGTGGTCTATGTCTATGGTTAAAGAACTAGGACAGGCTTCCTCTGCCCTGAGATGGATTTCCTGTGCCCTGACCTTCAGGGAGGTCAGTGGGTGGCCAACTCCATCTATGTATACCTTGTGTGTGGGTCTGCTGCAATTCTGCAGCAGCCTCACAAAAACTTTGTCTTAGCCACTGGAGATGCAAACTGTGCAGTGTCTCAAAACTTTACTCAGTTCCAGTGGGTTTTATCAGGAAGGTGCAACCCTTAAGAATGAAAACAGACTGCCTAAAAAAGAATACAAACTCATAGTCTTTATCATCTTCATAAATTTAAGTGCTAAATCCCACCAAACTCATTCAGATACATTCTTACATAAATTTTTTATTGGCTGCCAAGTTGTAAAGCTGGAGCAGTCATAATCTGGAAGAGTCCATACAGGCTCTTTCCACATCAAGACAATATCTTGCCACATTCTTTTCCAGTTGCATTGATGGGCCACAGTGTTTGCACACAGTGAACGAGCTCAAAGGTAATGGATTTAACCCAGAAAAAAATTCAACTCTCTTGCTTGTGAGAAGCAAGAAACTTCTTTTCACTCTAAAAATATCTTTTTTTTTTTTTTTTTTACTTTCTACTGTATTGTGCACTAGGCAGTATAAGACACCTAATGTTATATGCACTGTCACATTTATATTTTTATAAATGTATGTCACAACTATACATGGCAGGGATAAATATCATTATTTTGGAGGTAGAGAACTTTCCCTCTTGCTTTCCATATACTTACCACATATTAGATTTTGATGTAAAATTTAACCATTATTTCCCCTAAATCTTTTAGTGAGCTGTCCTTTTCTTTCCAGACCTTCTATCACAAACTGCTCTGTCCATCTCCTGGAAGAGCCCCGGTCCCCTAATATCCCTGGGATCCCCTTTTGTTATGTCTAATACTAACTCTGTTCTTCAGCCAGATTTTGCTTTAAAAATGCAATTATATGACCCAGCAATACCACTTCTGGGCATACACACTGAGGAAACTAGATCTGAAAGAGACACGTGCACCCCAATATTCATCGCAGCACTGTTTATAATTGCCAGGACATGGAAGCAACCTAGATGCCCATCAGCAGACGAATGGATAAGGAAGCTATGGTACATATACACAATGGAATATTACTCAGTCATTAAAAAGAATTCATTTGATTCAGTTCTAATGGGATGGATGAAACTGCAGCCCATTATACAGAGTGAAGTAAGCCAGAAAGATAAAGACCAATACAGTACACTAATGCATATATATGGAATTTTAAAAGATGGTAATGATAACCCAATATGCAAAACAGAAAAAGAGACACAGATGTACAGAACAGACTTTGTGACTCTGTGGGAGAAGGCGAGGGTGGGATGTTCTGAGAAAATAGCACTGAAACAAGTATATTATCAATGGTGAAACAGATCACCAGCCCAGGTTGGATGCATGAGACAAGTGCTCAGGGCTGGTGCACTGGGAAGACCCAGAGGGATGGGATGGGGAGGGAGGCGGGAGGGGGGATCAGGATGGGGAACACATGTAAATCCATGGTTGATTCATGTCAATGTATGCCAAAAACCACTACAATATTGTAAAGTAATTAGCCTCCAACTAATAAAAATAAATGAAAAAAATGCAATTATAGTTGTGTTTCTGTTCCTTAAACACTTGGATGGCTGTCTCTTGTCTTTAGAAAAAAGTTTACTTTCTTTTTCACTCTTCTTGGGTCTCTCCTAGATCTTGCCCTTGTCTGGGCTTCAGCTTCACTCCTGCTCTGTCTCTCTTCTCTCTCCAGTCCAGCTACACCAGACCATATCTGTTCCTTGAAAACACCATCATTCTCCACCATCTTCCCTCTCTTGTTTTCCTTTGCCTAGAATGTTTCTTCCTATAATTTCCTCAGCTTCCTCCCATGTATCTTTTAGATTTTTAGCTTCTGCAGCAGTTCCTTGGACAGTGATTCCTAACTGTTAGACTAGGAGCCAAGTTCCTTTGACTTATTTACCCTGCTCTGTGCTCTCACATGTTAATCCTTCCTGTTTCAGCATTTCTTCCAGATAGCCGTTTCTTGTTCAAATATCTGTATTTTGTACTAGAATATAAACTTACTGAAATCAGTGTCCTCACCTGTCCTGTTTATCTAAGTATGTTCATCCTGTAATGAAGAATCTGGTGCTGATGAATCATTCAGTAAACAGTTGTCAAAAAAAAAAAAAAAACAAAACAAAAAAACACACAGAAAACCAGAGAGGTTGAATCTCCTGCCCTGAGTCATGCAAGTTATACCTCTGGCCACACCTGGATTAGAACCCATGTGTGTTTATTAAGAGAGTCCAGCTTTCCCTCCATTTTACTGCTTCCCCGTGGAAGGGCTGGTCTGCCCTAGGAATAGTATTTTGGATTCAGTTTTAAATAATAGAAGGTTCCAAATTCCTTTTGATAATAGAGCATACACTTTAAAATAGTATTTTGAAAATTATAGGTGACTACTTAGTGATATATCTGCATGTTTTGAAAATTTATATAATCTAGAATGTTCTTGTGAAACCTATCATAAACTAATTCAATTTTGATCTTGAATTTTATGCTAAAATTTAAAGTTATCTTTTTTATCATCTTCTAATCTTCCTTAAGTTTTCCCTGACAGGTGTCTTATAAATCATATTACTTGGGGTTTATATATGCAATGCCAAGAAGATAGAGATAAGTTGCTGCCATATAACCGTATCTGTTTTTATCAATAAGGGGAGAAATTCATTTGTTGGCAAGCCTTTCACATGTGGAAGGTGAATCTGGTTTCTGATTGTCAGTGATTATTTAATCTATGAAGTTTAATAATTCCCAGTCCAAACAGTGGTGAGCAATAGAAGTGCAAACCTTGGCTTTGGTTTTGTTTAGGTTATTTCTGTTGATATTTGTAAACACCATTTTAGTTGTTAGCAATTTACAAAGATTACAGATTGCCTGAAACCAAAGATAATGAGGGATGTACACACATCCCTTCATTTCTCCTTCCAGAATTTTTCAGGCATCTCTAATGAGATGAGAGTTTACTGAAGACACAGAACAAAGATCTATGACTGGCTTATTGTGGGTGAGTAGGTATTTAAGTTTGCTTTAAATTTTCAGGAGTCATTGATTTTTTGTATGTGTTGCCTGGTGCTTACCTACTTCTATTTGGTGCCAGTTTTACTCTGCAGGGAGGTTTAGGGACAGCAAGACCTTTCGGAATCCCATGAACCTCGTTTTCTTATTGGTGAAAGTTTGAAAACCAGCAGCTGTGGAGATCTTCTTTCCAACACAACTGGAATATTTGTGGAATTTATTTTTCTTGTTACCTGCATCCATTTTGTAACTTTGCATGGACACTTTATGATATCCAAATTAATTTAGGCACCCACGATGTACAGTGTGTGGTGTTTATTGTGTCAGGGTAGCAGTGACAATCTTTGAAGGTTTGTTGTTTGATAGTGAATATTCAGCCCGGGCCATTTCTCTTTGCTTATTAAACTGACCAGTTATGATTTCATTTGCAAACATAAGTGAGTTCAGAGGTTTCTTTAATCTCTCACTAACTCTTAAGAGAGGATTTTTTTAGGTACTGACTGTATAACTAGACATTTGAGAAATGCTGCTATGTTTTAAATGACTTATGAAGGCAGAAGAAGATTTTCTTTTGAAGTTCACCTGAAACATGAACTTGATTTTGACTATCTGCAATGGAATATTAAACCTTTGAGGCACTCAATGAGATTCTCTAAGACAGAATAACTGTGTAAGACTTTTTTTTCTTTCATTAATTTGTATCTTTTGCAATTTTAGTACTAGGAGGAATATTCTTCAGTGGGAGAAAAACACTGAAAGTGACAATTTCACTAAGCAATCAAGAGTTAACTTATTTTCAATTAAATAAAAATGCTGTATGCAATGCTCTTTACAGAGACTTGGTATGTTTCACAATTCGGTTCTTAAAAAGTATAACTATTTTTTTTTTAAAAAACCAGGGAAATTTCTAAACTATGAATGCCAACTGTCTGGAAAAAATACCCGCTGTGTTTCTACTGCATTGGGTTTCTTAACATTCTTAATTTGTTCAGTGGACAAATTATGTTACTCATAAGAATTATCAGATGTGTTCTCCCTGTAATAGACAACACTGTGTTTGAACCAAATCTGCCCTTTGAGGAAATCTGACAGTGAAGAGTCAGAACAAAGGGTGTGTGTGAGTTGATCAAGAAAAGGATAATCGGAGCTATGAAGTTATTCATTGATTGTCTTTTATGACAAGCACTGTAACCAGTTTTTCTCAGTATACTTCCCTGTAGATATAGAAATGAAATTTTCTCATGCTACCACATATGGGGCAACTCTATACTGCTTCCTATCCCCATTTGAAACAGAAGATCTACAATTCTTGAGCAGGTATGGCAAGAAAACTCACCACTAGATTCTTGATTATTATTTAGGCTTTAATTAGGTAGCATATTTTCTGCCATCACTGTGTAAGTGCCTCACATGTTGCAAATTTCTTTTGAACTCAAGCAGATGCTTATCAAGAAATCGTTCATTTCTACCTAAACACTTTTGGGTGACAGATCAGTGCTTCCGATGATACCACAAGCAGTACTTTTACCAAATCCTAATGGTTAGCTTATATTTCGTTATAAATGGGAAAGTGCCTTTAAGTTTCCCAAACTGTTCAATGTCATGATAATTGATAAAAAAGCAACATCAATTTGGGATAATTGAGAACAGCCTTCAGATGGCTAGGCACTGAGGTAATACTGTGACTGGGATCATCTTATATTAAAGACCTTTTTGTCAATATCACTCATGCTATAACACAGGAGGTAATTTATAATGTTTAAATATATGCTGCAAACACCTGTTTGGATAAAACATTGCAATATTTAGTCCATGGGATACAAATAAGTGAAACACATATATTCTACTCTAAAAGGCTCTGTAGTCTTCTTGAGAAAACACCACATATGGTGAAGGGGGGAAAAAAAAACACCCTTCATAGAATGTATTCTTAACAATCACAGATAATTTTAGATTTGAAAGAGACTTTATAGTCTTTTTTTTTTTTTTTTAACATTTATTGATTTATTTTTGGCTGTGCTATGTCTTCATTGCTGCTTGGGACTATTCTTGGTTGCAGTGTGCAGGCTTCTCATGGCACTGGTTTCTCTTGTTGTGGAGCACAGGTTCTAGGCTCGTGGGCTTCAGTAGTTGCAGTTCCAGGGCTCTAGAATGCAGGCTCAACTGTTGAGGTACAAGAGCTTATAGTTGCTCCTTGCCACATGGGATCTTCCCAGACCAGGAATCAAACCTGTGTTTCCTGCATCAGTGGCAGATTCTTACCACTGAGCCACAAGGGGGCCCTGTGATCTTTCAAATCGAGGTCCTCTGCAGTGTCTTTCATGGAACACTGGCACATATGAACTTGTACGCAAGTTATCCCCACTTAGTTAACTCCTGAAGGGATTCTTTTTTCTCTTCTGAAACATAAATTTCGGTGCCAACAGCTGGCTGAATAGTGACCCCAGGGCTGGGGGCCCTCTGCAACCATCACATTGCAGCTCCCTCCAAGTGAGTTATCACTCAGCGGAGACTCTTTTGTTAGTCCTCATACTTGTTAATGCCCATGGTGCTTGCTATTGTAATTATGTAATGTAATGATCTTAATGACATGTGGATAATAATAACAATCTGCTTGCATTGCAGGAGACCCCGGTTTGATTCCTGGGTCAGGAAGATCTGCTGGAGAAGGGGTAGGCTACCCACTCCAGTGTTCTTGGGCTTCCCTGATGGCTCAGGTGGTAAAGAATCTGCTTGCAATGTGGGAGACCTGGGTGTGATCCCTGGGTTGGGAGGATCCCCTGGAGAAGAGAAAGGCTACCCACTCTAGTATTCTGGCCTGGAGAATTCCATGGACTGTATAGTCCATGGGGTCACAAAGAGTCAAGCACGACTGAGCTGGTGATGGTGTTGGTGATGCACAGGAAACTTGGTGATGGACAAGGAAGACTGCCATGCTGCAGTTCATGGGGTTGCAAAGAGTCGGATATGACTGAGTGACTGAACTGAAATGAATGACTTGTGAGTGTGATGGGAACAATTTCAATAAAGACAAAAATGAAAAAAAATATTGGTAAGACCCTTGAGTCTAAAAACATTACTATCCAATTAGGAATGATCTATGACATGTAAACAGAAAAAAATCAAAGCTTAGGCATCTGTACTCATTTTTTCCCCCAGTGTTTATATACTATTTTATTTTACAAAACTGAATGTAGTAATTATAGATGATGTGTAATAATTTTGACTTTTGAACAAAAGACAGAGGAGGAAGTTGGAAACTATTAAATGGGTATAACCAAAAGAGGCCATGGCTACATAGAAGAGATGCGTCAGAAAATAAATATATCTAAAGTACTTTTTCATTTAACAACAACAACAACAACCAAAAAAAACTACTGGTGAAATCCTTTGGTTAAGGAGGATTCTACTGCTAACCATAGCATCCTCTGGGATAATCAGGATGTTTATTTGCATAGTTCAGGATCTGATAACTTCTGCAGTAAACTATTATGCTCTGAGACATTTCTTCTCTCAAAAGTTTCTGTTGCTTTCTCTGCAAGCAACCCAAGAATATCAAGATTAAGAAAAGGTAGGTTTAAAACAAGCTGCTGGGTTCTCTGTTTCTTTAGTCATGTTTGACTCTTTGACCCGATGGACTGTAACCCCCCAGGCTTCTATGTCCGTGGGATTTCCCAGGCAAGAATGCTGGATTGGATTGCCATTTCCTTCTCCAGTGGATCTTGCCAACCTAGGGACTGAAGCTGCATCTCCTTCATTGGCAGGCAGATTCTTTACCACCTAGCCCACTGGGAAACCCAATTTTAGTGTAGTACATGCCAACAAATGAGCAAGCGCTGTCTTCCATTCTTGTTTGGCCATGGTTAAGCAATCCAAAAGTATATTTGAGAGATGTGGTTTTCCTATAGGTATATTCAAATCCATGTGGTAATATTCTGAATATTACATTTTTATCAAAGAAAGTAATTATGTATCTAATTTTGTCTTTCTTACAAAGGCAAATTCCTATGCCTCACTATAAGAAATGTTTTTCTTAGGGAAACTGAAAACAGATATGTCTATCTTTTAAAATTAATTTACTTATATTAATTGGAGGTTAATTGCTTTACAATACTGTAGTGGTTTTTGCCATACATTGACATGAATCAGCCATGGGTGTACATGTATCCCCCACCCTGAAACCCTCTCCCAACTCCTTCCCCATCCAATCCCTCAGGGCTGTCCCAGTGCACCAGCTTTGAGTGCCCTGTTTCATGCATCGAACTTGGACTGGTGATCTATTTCACATATGGTAATATACATGTTTCAATGCTAGTCTCTCAAATCATCCCACCCTCGCCTTCTCCCACAGAGTCCAAAAGTCTGTTCTTACTATCTGTATCTTTTTTGCTGTCTCACTCATAGGGTCATCATTATCATCTTTCTAAAGTCCATATATATATATATGTATATATATATATATGTATGTATATATATATGTATATATGTGTGTGTGTGTGTATATAACTGTACTAGTGTTTTTCTTTCTGACTTACTTCACTCTGTATAGTACACTCCAGTTTCACCCATCTCATTAGAACTGATTCAAACATGTTCTTTTTAATAGCTGAGTAATATTCCATTGTGCATATGTACCACAGCTTTCTTATCCATTCATCTCCCAATGGGCATCTAGGTTGCTTCCATGTCCTAGCTATTGTAAACAGTGGTGTGATGAACATTGGGTACACGTGTCTCTTTCAGTTTTTGTTTCCTCACTGTTTATGCCCAGCAGTGGGATTGCTGGGTTGTCAGTTCAGTTCAGTTGCTCAGTCCTGTCTGACTCTTTGTGACCCATGGACTGCAGCATGCCAGGCCTCCCTGTCTATTACCAACTCCCAGAGATTACTCAAACTCATGTCCATTGAATCAGTGATGCCATCCAACCACCACATCCTCTGCTGGGTTATATGGCATCTCTATTTACAGTTTTTAAAGGAATCTCCATACTGTTCTCCTTAGTGGCTGTACTAGTTTGCATTCCCACCAACAGTGGAAGAGGATTCTTTTTTCTCTGCACCCTCTCCAATATTTATTGTTTGTATACTTTTTGATAGCAGCCATTCTGACTAGCATGAGATGGTACCTCATTGTGGTTTTGGTTTGCATTTCTCTGATAATGAGTGATGTTAAGTACATTTTCATGTATTTGTTAGCAATCTGTATGTCTTCTTGAAGAAATATCTGTTTAGTTCTTTGGCCCATTTTTTGATTGGGTTGTTTATTTTCCTGGTATTGAACTGCATGAACTGCTTGTTTATTTTTGAGATTAATTCTTTGTCAGTTGCTTCATATGCTATTATTTTCTCCCATTCTGAAGGCTTTCTTTTCACCTTGCTTATAGTTTCCTTCACTGTGCAAAAGTTTTAAAGTTTAATTAGGTGCATTTTTTTTCTATTTTTGCTTTTACATACATTACTCTGGGAGGTGGGTCATAGAGGATCCTGCTGTGATTTACGTCAGAGAGTGTTTTGCCTATGTTTTCCTCTAGGAGTTTTATAGTTTATGGTCTTACATTTAGACCTTTAATATATTTTGAATTTATTTTTTGTGTATGGTGTTAGAAAGTGTTCTAGTTTCATTCTTTTACAGGTGGTTGACCAATTTTCCCAGCACCACTTGTTAAAGAGATTGTCTTTTATCCATTGTGTATATTCTTGCCTCCTTTGTCAAAGATAAGTGTCCATAGGTGCATTGATTTATCTCTGGGCTTTCCATTTTGTTCCACTGATCTATATTTCTGTCTTTGTGCCAGTACCATACTGTCTTGAAGACTGTATCTTTGTAGTATAATCTGAAGTCAGGCAGGTTGATCCTTCCATTCCATTCTTCTTTCTCAAGATTGCTTTGGTTATTCAAGGTTTTTTGTATTTCCATACAAATTGTGAAATTATTTGTTCTAGTTCTACGAAAATTACTGTTGATACCCTGAAAGGGATTGCACTGAATCTATAGATTGCTTTCGGTAGTATACTCATTTTCACTATATTGATTCTTCTGTCCCACAAATATGGTATATTTCTCCATTTATTTGTGTCATCTTTGATTTCTTTCATCACTGTTCTATAGTTCTATATATAGGTCTTGTTTCTTTAGGTAGATTTATTCCTAAGTATTTTATTCTTTTTGTTGCAATGGTAAATGGAACTGTTTCCTTACTTTCTGTTTTCTCATTGTTAGTGTATAGGATTGCAAGGGATTTATGTTTGTTAATTTCATATCCTATAAATTTACTATATTCATTGATTAGCTCTAGTAATTTTCTGGTGGTGTCTTTAAGGTTTTGTATGTTCAGTTCAGTTCAGTCACTCAGTTGTGTCTGACTCTTTGCCACCTCATGAACTGCAACACGCCAGGCCACCCTGTCCATCCCCAACTCCCGGAGTCCACCCAAACCCATGTCCATCGAGTCAGTGATGTGATCCAACCATCTCATCCTCTGTCGTCCCCTTCTCCTCCTGCCCTCAATCTTTCCCAGCATCAGGGTCTTTTAAAATGAGTCAACTATTCATATCAGGTGGCCAAAGTATTGGCATTTCAGCTTCAGCATCAGTCCTTCCAGTGAACACCCAGGACTGATCTCCTTTAGGATGGACTGGTTGGATCTCCTTGCAGTCCAAGGGACTGTCAAGAGTCTTCTCCAACACCGCAGTTCAAAAGCATCAATTCTTCGGTGCTCAGCTTTCTTTATAGTCCAACTCTCAAGGATCATATCATCTGTAAAATGAGAGTTTTACTTCTTTTCCAATCTGGATTCCTTTTATCTCTTCTTCTTCTCTGATTGCTGTGGCTAAAACTAACAAAACTATGTTGAGTAGTAGTGGTGAGAGTGGGCATCCTTGTTTTGTTCCTGACTTTGGGGAAATGCTTTCAATTTTTCACCATTGAGGATAATGTTTGCTATTGGTTTATCATATATAGCTTTTACTATGTTGAAGTATATCAGTTCTATGCCTGATTTCTGGAGGGTTTTTATCATAAAACGATGTTGAATTTTGTCAAAGGCTTTCTCTGCATCTATTAAGATAATCATATGGTTTTTATCTTTCAATTTGTTAACATGGTGTATCATATTGAATGATTTGAGAATATTGAATCTTTGCATCCCTGGGATAAAGCCCACTTGGTCATGGTGTATGATCATTTTGATATACTGTTGAATTCTGCTAGAATTTTGTTGAGGATTTTTGCATCTATGTTCATCAGTGATATTGGCCTGTAGTTTTCTTTTATTGTGGCATCTTTGTCTGCTTCTGGTATTAGGGTGATGGTGACCTCATAGAATGAGTTTGGCAGTTTACCTTGCTCTGAAATTTTCTGGAAGAGTTTGAGTAGGATTGGTATTAGCTCTTCTCTAAATTTTTGGTAGAATTCACCTTTGAAGCCATTTGGTCCTGAGCTTTTGTTTGTTGGAAGATTTTTTATTACAGTTTCAATTTCTGCACTTGTGATGAGTCTGTTAAAATTTTCTGTTTCTTCTTGGTTCAGTTTTGGAAGGTTTTACTTTTCAAATAATTCATCCATTTCTTCCAAGTTGTCCATTACATTGTCATATAGTTACTGATAGTAGTCTCTTATGATCCTTTGTATTTCTGTGTTGTCTGCTGTAATTTCTCCATTTTCATTTCTAGTTTTGTTGATTTGATCCTTCTCCCTTTTTTTCTTGGTGAGTATGGCTAGTGGTTTGTCTATTTTATTTATCTTCTCAAAGAAACCAGCTTTTACTTTTGTTGATTTTTGCTGTAGTCTCCTTTGTTTCTTTTTCATTTATTTCTGCCTTAATTTTTATGATTTCTTTCCTTCTACTAACCCTGGGGTTCTTCATTTCTTCTTTATCTAGTTACTTTATGTATAAAGTTAGGTCATTTATTTGATTTTTCTCTTGTTTCCTGAGGTAAGCTTGTATTGCTAAGAACCTTCCCCTTAGCACTGCTTTTTACTGAATTCCATATAGGTTTTGGGTTGTCATGTTTTCATTTTCATTTGTTTCTATGCATATTTTGATTTCTTTTGTGATTTCTTCTGCAATTTGTTGGTTAGCAGAAGCATGTTTTTAGCCTCCATGTGTTTGTATTTTTAATAGGTCCCCCCCCCCCCATGGCAACCCACTCCAGTATTCTTGCCTGGAAAATCCCATGGATGGAGAAGCCTGGTAGGCTACAGTCCATGGGGTCACAAAGAGTTGGACATGACTGAGTGACTTCACTTTCATTTTTCTTTTATATCTAATCTTACTGCAATGTGATCAGAAAAGATGCTTGAAATGATTTAAATGTTTTTGAACTTACCAAGGCTATATTTATGGCTCAGGATGTGGTCTATCCTGGAGAATGTTCTGTGTGCACTTGAGAAAATGATGAAATTGTTTTGGGGTGAAATGTCCTATTGGTATCAATTATGTCTGATTGGACCTATATATACATATAGGGGTCTTGTTTTTGTATCCATTTAGCCAGTCTTTGTCTTTTGGTTGGGGCATTCAACCCATTTACATTTAAGGTAATTATTGATAAGTATGATCCTGTTGCCATTTATTTTGTTGTTTTGGGTTCGAGTTTATAAACCTTTTTTGTGTTTCCTGTCTGGAGAAGACCCTTTAGCATTTGTTGAAGAGCTGGTTTGGTGTCGCTGAATTCTATCAGCTTTTGCTTGTCTAGAAAGCTTTTGATTTCTCCTTCATGTTTGAATGAGATCCTTGCTGGGTATAGCAATCTGGGCTGTAGGTTATCCTCTTTCATCACTTTAAGTATGTCCTGCCATTCCCTTCTGGCCTGAAGAGTTTCTATTGAAAGATCAGCTGTTATACTTATGGGGATCCCTTTGTGTCTTATTTGTTGCTTTTCCCTTGTTGCTTTTAATATTTGCTCTCTGTGTTTGATCTTCATTAGTTTGATTACTATGTTTCTTGGGGTATGTCACCTTGAGTTTAATCTGTTTGGGACTCTCTGGGTTTCTTGGACCTGGGTGGCTATTTCCTTTCCCATTTGGGGGAAGTTTTCAACTATTATCTCCACAAGTATTTTCTCATATCCTTTCCTTTTGTCTGTTTCTTCTGGGACTCCTATGATTCAAATGTTGGGACATTTAACATTGTCCCAGATGTCTCTGAGGTTGTTCTCATTTCTTTTAATTCTTTTTTCTTTTTTTCTCTCTGCTTAATTTATTTCCACCATTCTATCTTCCACCTCACTCATCCTATCTTCTGCCTCAGTCATTCTACTGTTGGTTCCTTCCAGAGTGCTTTTGATCTCAGTTATTGCATTATTCATTATTGATTGACTCTTTTTAAAATTTCTTCTAGGTCCTTGTTAAACATTTCTTGCATCTTCTCAATCCTTTTCTCTAGTCTATTCATTTATAACTCTAGTTTGTTTTCAGGATTTTGGATCATCTTTACTATCATTATTCTGAATTCTTTTCAGGTAGACTTCCTATCTCCTCTTTTGTTTGGTTTGGTGGGCATTTATCATGTTCCTTTACCTGCCAAATATTTCCGTGCCTTTTCATTTTGTTTAGATTGCTGTGTTTGGCGTGGCCTTTCTGTAGGCTGGAAGTTTGTGGTTCCTTTTTATTGTGGAGGTTGCTCCCTGTGGGTGGGGTTGGACTAGTGGCTTGTCAAGGTTTCCTGGTTAGGGAAGCTTGTATCTGTGTTCTGGTGGGTAGAGCTGGATCTCTTATCTCTGAAGTGCAATGAAGTGTCCAGTCGTGGGTTTTGGGATGTCTATGGATGTGGCTTGACTTTGGGCAGCCTGTATTTTAATGCTTAATGCTGTGTTCCTGCATTGCTGAAGAATTAACGTGGTGTGTCTTGCAGTGGAACTTGTTGGCTTTTGGGTGAAGCTTGGTTTCAGTGTAGGTTTGGAGGCCTTTGGATGAGTTCTTTTCAAATAATGTTCCCTGGAATCAGGAGTTTTTTGGTGTTCTCAAGTTCTGGATTTAAGCCTCCTGCCTCTGGTTTTCAGTCTTACTCTTACAATAGCCTCAAGACTTTTCTATCCATACAGCACAGATGATGAAACATCTAGGTTAATGGTGAAAAGATTCTCCACAGTGAGGGACACCCAGAGAGGTTCACAGAGATACACGGAAAAGAGAAGAGGGAAGAGGGAGATAGAGGTGACCAGGAGGAGAAGAGGGGAGTCAAAAGGGGAGAGAACAATCTACCCAGTAATCAGTTCCCTAAGTGTTCTCCACAGCCCAGAACATGCAGAGAGATTCACAGAGTTAAGTAGAGACGAAAAGGGGGAGGGAGGAGATAGAGTTGACCTGAGAGAGAAAAGGGAGAGTCAAAAGGGAGAGAGCAATCAAGCTAGTAATCACAGACCTAACATGAAAATGGATACTGAAAATTAGATTCTTAAAGGTACAAGATAGATAGCAAAAACCAAAGAGCAAAGATTAAAAACCTGGAGTAGAGGTTAGACTCTAAAAAATAAAGTATTTTAAGTACAAAGCAAAATGAATCACAAAAATTATAAAAAATTTATATATGAAATTTGCTTTAAAAATAGGGTCTTTTTTTGCAAGGTAATAGTAGGTTATAAAAATGAAAAATAAAGGAGTAATAAAGAGCTTAAAAATAAAAAAAATAATGATAATAGTAAAAATATACCTAGGAATTTCTCTGGACATGTTGTGGGCAGTGTGGGGTCAGTTCAGTTTCAGATAGTTCTTTGTTAAAGCTTGTACTTCTTAAGGTCTATAGGCCCCTCCAATGCTTAGTCAATGTTAAGTACAGGGTTTTAATCTGTTGCACCTGTCACTTCCAGAACATTTCCCTCTTCTTTCTTATTTTGGCTTCCTCTGTTTGCCTGTCTCTTCTGTGTCTAATTTCTTCCCTTACACAAGGGGGTGAAGGTGATTGCTTATTTAGGCTTACTTGTTCAGTTGTGTTGTAGGGAGGGAGGAACAGGGAAAACAAATATCACTGGTATATGTGTAGAGTGCTTGCAGTGTGTGGACCACACTGGGTTTGTCCCAGCTCAAGTGGGGTGTGCTTCCTCGATCTACACTGCTCAGGCTCCAGGTTCCTCTTCAGGGGTACTGTCTAAAGTGAGCCCTGTGTTTTTTGCCTTCCTAGTTCCTAGCAGCTCAGGCGACCAGGTGCTTGGTGAGCACACTGTCCCAGGTGGGCTGTGTGTTTTAATCACCTCCCCCGTCCCGGTTGCTTGGTGTCCTGGGTGTGTGGCTAGAGTTGTGTCCCAGGTGTGCTGCTGGAGCTCCATCTCAGGTATCCCCGTGTGTCTCTGCTGGGGGACTGATCTCAGGCTATGGCCATCCTGGTACATGTCAACCGCCCAGGATCCCAGGCAGACGTAGGTTAGCAACAGGGAGCCTGCTCAGAGTTTGGTGGAGGATGCTGTCCCTGGGGCTGAGGTTGCCCCTTGCCTTCCGGCTCTGGCTGTCACATACCTGCCTCTCTGCCTCAGGTGGCAGTGGCGGTTGGAGGAGGGGGCAGTCCGCAGCAAGCTGGTCCTCCTTTGGCATTCGCTCAATCCTCAATCTGTGAGTCAGCCAGGCTGTCTGTTAGGTTAGAGCCTGTCACAGGAAAGTTCTCTTTTTTTCTCTCTGGCTGTCCCACAGTTTGTGTTGTTATCTCATGTTAGCTCCCTCAGATTGTCCTCAAGGCATTCAGGCCCAGTCCTTACCTTAACCATGCAACGTGCACCTCCCTGTCCTGCCTCCTCTGGCTGGTAGCAGACGTGAGCATCTGGGCAACTTCTCTGCTGGGAGTTGCCATTAGGTGTGTATTCTGTGTTTTTGTTTTTTTTTTTCCTCCCAGTTATGTTTCCCTCTGAGATTCCAAAACTCCCCACAGACCTGCTGGTGAGAGGGTTTCCTGCTGTTTGGAAACTTCTCCTTCACTACTCCCTCCCCAGGTTGAGTCTCCATCCTTAATTCTTCTCTTTTTTTTTGTTCTCTATATTTTGTCCTACCTCCTTTTGAAGAGAATGGGCTGCCTTTCTGGGTGCCTGGTGTTCTGCCAGTGTTCAGAAGTTGTTTTGTGGAAGTTGCTCAGCATTCAGATGGTCTTTTGATGAATTTGTGGGAGAGAAAGTGGTCTCCCCATCTTATTCCTCTACCATCTTGGGGCTGTCCTCCTGAATTAAACATAAAACCTTTTGCACAATGAAGGAAACTATAAGCAAGGTAACAAGACAGCTTTCAGAATGGGAGAAAATAATAGCAAATGGAGCAACTGACAAAGAATTAATCTCAAAAATATACAAGCAACTCATGAAGCTCAATACCAGAAAAATAAACAACATAATCACAAAATGGGCCAAAGAACTAAATAGACATTTCTGCAAAGAAGACATACAGATGGCTAACAAACACATAAAAAGAAGTTCAACATCACTTGTTATCAGAGAAATGCAAATCAAAACCATAATGAGGTACCATCTCATGCTGGTCAGAATGGCCTTATCAAAAGGTCTACAAACAATAAATGTTGGAGAGGGTGTAGAGAAAGGGAAACTTTCTTACACTGTTGGTGGGAATGCCAACTAGTCCAGCCACTATGGAGAACAGTATGGAGATTCCTTTAAAAACTGGAAACAGAACTGCCATACAACCTAGCAATTCCACTGCTGGACATACACACTGAGAAAAACCAAAAGTGAAAAAGACACGTTACCCCAATGTTCATTGTAGCACTGTTTACAATAGCTAGGACATGAAAGTAACCTAGATGTCCATTGGGAGATGAACGGATAAGAAAGCTGTGGTACATATACACAATGGAATATTACTCAGCTATTAAAAAATCTCATTTGACTCAGTTCTAATGAGGCAGATGAAACTGGAGCATATTATACAGAGTAAGGTAATTCAGGAAAAAAAAACACCAATACAGTGTATTAATGCATAAATATGGAATTTAGAAATATGGTAATGACCCTATATGAGAGACAGCAAAAGAGATACAGATAGTAAGAACAGAATTTTGGACTCTGTGGGAGAAGGTGAGGGTGGGATAATTTGAGAGAATAGCATTGAAACATGTATATTACCACATGTGAAATAGATCACCAGTCCAAGTTTGATGCATGGAACATGGCACTCAAAGCTGGTGCACTGGGACAATCCTGAAGGATGGGATGGGGAGGGAATAAGGAGGGAGTTTCAGAGTGGAAGATACATGTACACCCATGGCTGATTCATGTCAATATATGGGAAAAAACACTACTATATTGTAAAATAATTAGCCTACAATTAAAATAAATAAATAAATTTTAAAAATAAATAGAAATGGAAGGGCTAACAGTTTCTTCCCAGGGGATAAGGACATTTATTTTTATGGCCACTGGACTAATGATTCTGAATGTACACATATAATTATACCACAGTTATTTAACTATCATAATAAATAAATTTCTTTTACATATAACTTCAATCAAAGTTCTCAGAATACCACAAGGGGCCAAGAATAAAATTATATGTGAATAAATTTCCATATGCATATGTAAAATTTTGTAAGCTCAATTAAGTAATCATCATTAGTTCTTTTATTATTCCATCAATTCATCTACTGCCACATAATCCAAACTCTACAATAGATTTCTTTTTTATAAAGGTTTAAATCTCAAGTCATAATAAAAGCAGAACAATGGCCTAGAAGAATAAATATAGTATTGCATGGATATCATTATACATATCCATTTGTAAGGAAATTAAAGAAAAAATACATAAGACTTAGTTTGCTGAAACGGAAAGTGTACTCAGTCAGAGCTGAATATACATGTCATCTAGAATAAATAATTTCTCAGCTTCCCATGACTTCTAGAGAAAAGGACTGGATGACTTTCTTCTCCAGTCTACTGTGGACTCCTTTCTATTTTCCTCCTCAACTTCCCTCACTGAAATCTCTTCCCTAGGTTATAAAACACACCTTGGGCTTCTGGTTCAGGCAAGATGGCCTTGATCTCTTTGAGCCCACTCCTCTGTCTGTTTTGGAAATAGGAAGGGACCACAAAGGATACCTTTTATACTAGGCAAGAAGAAGGTGAACTATTTTAGGGCCTGAAGACTGGAACAGCCTCTTGATGAAAATGAAAGAGGACAGTGAAAAAAGTTGACTTCAAACTCAACATTCAGAAAACTAAGATAATGGCATCTGGTGATATCACTTCATAGCAAATAGATGGGGAAACAGTGGAAGCAGGGGCTGACTTTATTTTTGGGGGCTCCAAAATCACTGCAGGTGGTGACTGCAACCCTGAAATTAAAAGACACTTGATCCTTGGAAGAAAAGTTATGACCAACCTTGACAGCATATTAAAAAGCAGAGGCATTACTATGCCAACAAAGGTCTATCTTTTTTCCAGTAGTCATGTATGGATGTGAGAGTTGGACTATAAAGAAAGTTGAGTGCTGAAGAATTGATGTTTTTGAATTGTGGTGTTGGAGAAGATACTTGAGAGTTCCTTGGACTACAAGGAGACCCAACCTGTATGTCCTAAAAGAAATCAGTCCTGAATATTCATTGGAAGGACTGATGCTAAAGCTGAAACTCCAATACTTTGGCCACCAGATGTGAAGAACTGACTCATTGGAAAAGACCCTGATGCTGCGAAAGATTGAAGGCAGGAGGAGAAGGGGATGACAGAGGATGAGATGTTTGGATGGCATCATAGACTCAATGGACATGAGTGAGTAAACTCCAGGAGTTAGTGATGGACAGGGAGGCCTGGCAGGCTGCAGTTCATGGGATCACAAAGAGCTGGATGCAACTGAACAACTGAACTGAACTGAAATGGAAGAGCCAGACAGCAATACCTAACAGAAGGCAACCCAGACCCAACATTCCTGACCTCCAACCTACCATCAGAAGGCAGCCTGAGTAGGGCCATTTCTCCCCAGGAATAAATGTGAAGGAATACAGGTGGTTGTTTAGTCCCTAAGTCATGTCTGACTTTGTGACACTGTACTGTAGCCCACCAGCTTTCTCTGTCCATGGGACTCTCCAGGCAAGAATACTGGAATGGGTTCTCATGCCCTCCTCCAGGGAACCTTCCCCTGGGAAGGGGATCAAAGCCTCATCTCTTATACTTCCTCATTCACAGGTGGGTTGTCAACCACTAGAACCATGTGGGAAGCTTGACTTAAGCAATAACATAGCATTAATCACCTAACCTACAAATGGTCTAAATATACTGATCAAAAGACAGAGTTGGCAGAGTGAATTAAAAAAAAAATGAAACATTATAGATTCTTTCAAAGAAATCAATGTTCTGTGTGCTGTGCTTAGCTGTTCAGCCGTTTCTGACTCTTTGCGACCTCATGGACTGTAGCCTGCCAGACTCCTGTGTCCAAGTAGATTCTCCAGGTAAGTATATTGGAGTGGATTGCCATGCCCTCCTCCAGAGTCTCTTCCCAATCCAGAGATCAAACCCAGGTCTTCACATTGCAGGTGGGTTCCTTATGGTCTGAGACACCAGGGAAGCCCAAGAAACTCATTAATGGCAAGGATATGTAGAAAATAAAGTGATAAAAAATGTTAATGTCAGATAAAGTAGACTTTAGAGCAAAGAAAATTTCTGAAGACAAAGGAATACAAGGGCATTATATAAGGATAAAAGAATCAATCCAGCAGGAATACATAATAATCCTAAATATGTATACATCAATAGACACAGTCTCAAAATATTTGAAGCAGAAATAGATCATCTGAATAGTCCTATTACATTTAAATACTTTGAAAATGTAATATAAAACTTTTGAAAAAGAAATCATCAATCCAAGATAGTTTGACCAGAGAATTCTAACAAATATTTTAAAAATTAAGATCAATTTGACATAATCTCTTCAAGAAAATGAAAGAGTAGGAAACCATTCCCAACTAATTTGGTGGGGCCAGTATTTCCCAATACTAAAATCAGACAAAGGCAGTACAAAAAGGGGAAATTTCAGACTAACATCTCTTGTAAATTTGGAATTAAAAGTTTTCACTCTCACACATACAAATGAGCCAAATGAATCTAACAGTGTATAAAAACATCTCTTGATAGTTTCTGGTCCCTTTGTAAGTCTGGTCATATTACCTATCTCCTCAATGCATTTATGTGAAGCAAGGGTACAGTTAGTTAGGGTCCTGGTAATAATATCATACCAGAAATACAGTGACAAATGCTCAAACTAGGTAAAATCAGAAACTAACTTCTCCCACTATAGTTAACCATGCCCAGTCTTTCTAAATGTCTAGCAAAAATAACTACAACTAGATTAAGAAAACATTTCTACCATGAAGAAATGGTGGGTGTGTTTGATATTCTTTATAAGCCCCTCAGGAACCCTGTTGATCATTTTCTCTTATGTTATGAACCTTTGGAGGCTGAGAAGACCAGACTTTATCCCTCTAGCTCTCCTGGCCTCTGACTTCTACTTGAGTTTGGCCAGTAGGAGACAAAAGAGACTGATGAGTCAGAGGAGAAAGAGATTAGTGGATTGATTCTTTCCAGACTCCTTTCCTGCTGGGAGGTGACCAAGTTTCTCCACTGAAGCCCAGAGCTTTGGTCAGAGGTCCTCAAATTTATCTGCAGGTATGTACAAATCTCTCTAGAGACTGCAATATCCATCTCTTCCTTTGCTCTGTGAGCCTAAAAGTGTTCATGTATCTTGTTCTTGCCTGTCTCAAAGAGTTTTGCTATTCCTTTAAAGCTGTCATTAACCTTGATATAACTTCCAAATCCTTAAAGTTTATTATCTGTTAGTCACTCAGGCATGTGTGACTTGTTGTGACCCCCATGGACTGTAGACTTCCAGGCTATTCTGTCCAAAGGATTCTTCAGACAAAGATTACTGGAGCGGATAGCCATTCCCTTCTGCAGAGATCGTCTCTGACTCAGGGGTGCAACCCAGGTCTCCCACTTTGCAGGCAGACTTTACTGTCTCAGCTACCAGGGAAGACAGTTCTCTTTATTTTCCTTACCTGTGTAAATCATCTTGCTTTCTGACAATGACAGGGGTGGCTTTGGAGCTGCTAGCTAAAGATGGACCCTCAAAGATCTATGCTAAACTGCTTACAACAGGAGGGGGACATCTTTCTTCCTGACTCCAAAATCATAAATACAAGAACATGTCACAGGTCATGTAAAAATAAGTGCTGAGAAATCAATGACTTAAGAATGAATTTGGTAAAAGTGCACAAACTTTAAGCTGTAAGATGATGAATAAGGTCTGAGGATCTAATGTGTAATGTAACATGGTGAATATGGTTTGTAAAGTGTTACTGACATTTGTGGGGCTTCCCAGGTGGTGTTAGTGGTAAAGGACCATCCTGCCAGTGCAGGATGCATAAGAGATGTGGGCTGAATCCCTGGGTCAGGGAGATCCCCTGGAGGAGGGCATGGCAACCCACTCTAGTATTCTTTCCTGGAGAATCCCCATGGACAGAGGAGCCTGGCAGGCTATATAGTCCATGGGGTCACAAAGAGCTGGACATGACTGAAGTGACAGCACACATGTAAGAGAGTTAAACTAAAAGTCCTCACCAAAAATATCTTGAAGGTAAATATGTGAGTGATATTAATAATATGCTAATTAAATCAATGAAGGAACCCATTAATTGTGTATACCTGTTTAAATTGTCATGCATACTTTAAATATCTTGCCATTTTATCTGGAAATTATATTTTTTAAAAATGGAAAAAAAAACATTTCAATGCTTTATTAATATAATTTTGTAGATATTTCAGTCATTTTCTTGGCATGTAAAAAATTTTTTTTATTCCAGATAATAACCAGTGGGATTCATTGGATATTCAGAAAAGGAAGAAACCTTGGAAGTTATCTAGACAATCCTGCCATATTAAAGATATATTAATAAATTCAAGATTGACTAAGTCACTTACCAAACTTATAAAACTCGATGCAAAAGTAGCAATAGAAGCCACATTTCCTAAGTTTAAGTGAATCTTTACCGAATTACCCGGCAAATGGAAATATCTCCTATGCTCTGCAAAACTTGATTCTTATCTCTTTCACAGAAGTGATCATATTCCACCTTGTATTCACTGTCCAGTTAGCATAAGTTTTACCAAGTAAATTAAATTCCTTGAAGGTTCAATCCTGGCATGTCTGTTCTTCTCACTCTATATTCTCACTCATGGCTAAAGCTTTTTATAAAGCCATTTCTTCTCCCTGGAAGACCCTTACTCTTTTACCTCATTAGTTCCCCGACATCTTTCAGATCTCAGTAAAAACCGCTTCCACAAAGCAGCCTTTCGTGATTCTGACACAGCTCAGTTCTCCTTGTTATGTGGACAAGTGGCATTCTGTGCTTTTCCCTCTCGACACATGTCCCAATTATGGTGCAACATTTAACTTTGAAATTTACCTCATTTCTGTTTTTCTATTAAAATTTAAGTCCTAATTTACAAAGTCCACATGTGTGCTCTTCACTACTGTCCATTCTTTGCATCCAACAGGCCTCCGTTAGGTGTTTGTTCAGTGAAACACTTTTATTCGTGCAGAGTTAAATTCCAGTGAATTTTGATGCTGCTCTCACAGCATACAGTGAACTAAAACCAATGAGGTCTTTCCCCCCCACCCAAACCCTTATACTTATACTCTGATTATTTGGACATAATTATAGAACTAGAACTGTGGGGTCTTCCCTTGTGGTTCAGCTGGTAAAAAATCCACCTGCAATGTGGGAGGCCTGGATTTGACCCCTGGGTTGGGAAGATTCCCTGGAGAAGGGAAAGGCTACCCTCTCCAATATTCTGGCCTGGAGAATTCCATGGACCGTATAGTCCATGGGGTCACAAATAGTTGGACCCGACTGAGCGACTTTTACTTTCACTTTTACTGTGGATGCATTTGGTTTTGATCGTCACCTTATTAGATAGAAACCACTTGATTTGCAGTCTGTTCTTCCACATACACTAGCCCTCGCAATTTCATGTCCTAAGATAATGTGAATATCGAGTCACTGACAAAAAGGCTGAAGAGAACAGAACTAGAACGGTGCTCTGAACTTGCCACTTGAATCTGCTTTTTACCATAGAATTATTACACTTTGTCACAGGAGTTCAGTTTCTTAGCTGTAGTCTCTGATCATGACAGATTAAAATCCTTTAAGGAGAGTCTACAAATCAAATATTCTTACATTGTACACAAACACCTAATCTCTCTTCGAAGGTACAAAAGAAATTCACCTCCTTGATGAATTGTTACCTACTTTTCCTATGTGAAAGTACCATATTCCTCCTTATGGCTTCCTAATTTCATTCTCACCATTTTTGTCTCACTGACCACATTCTGGCTTATGTTACAGTTAATGACCTGAACACCACCTATTCCCACTCCTTTCATTCAGTTCTCTTGGGGCAACAAAGGCTATGCCAACTGCCCTGAAGTTACTATTTACTGAGTATCAACCATGCCAGAAACTGGTATTTTTCACAGACCAGCTTATTTGTTCTTTCTGAGGTAAATATTACAATTAAAAGCAAATACCCACTGGGAAGACCCAGAGGGATCGGGTGGAGAGGGAGGTGGGAGGGGGGACTGAGATGGGGAATACATGTAAATCCATGGCTAATTCATTTCAATGTATAACAAAAACTACTGTAATGATGTAAAGTAATTAGCCTCCAACTAATAAAAATTAAAAAAAAAAAAAAAAAGCAAATACCCAAACTCTGGTATTTTGGAAAAAAATGACAACTGGAAAAAATCTTAACCACTATTTCAGATAAAAGTTCGCTTTAGCCTCCAACTAATAAAAATAAATGGAAAAAAAAAAGTTCGCTTTTTAAAAATATTTCCTTTCAAAGAGAGCTTGCACTTGCATTCTTGATAGCTTTCAGGTGAATAGAAATGGGACTGATATGTTAACTGGGGAAAAAAGCCCAAAACAGAACACTGTTGCAGGAAACAAATATAGACAAATAACACATCTTCTGTATACTTCAAGATCCATTTTATTGGGAGCTGGCGGCTCAGACAGTAAAGAGTCCTCCTGTAATGCAGGAGACCTGGGTTGGATCCCTGGGTCAGAAAGATCCCTGGAAGAGAGCATGACAACCTACTCCAGTATTCTTTTCTAGAGAATCCCCATGGATAAAAGAGCCTGGTGGGCTACAGTCCAGAGGTCGTAAAGAGCTGAGCATGACTGAGCAAACTTCTTCAAGGTGATATACTGATATTTAGTAACAATTTCTCTCACTAGCATGCTTAACTATAACTCCTGCTTTTCATAATAAGACCAAAGATAAAAATAGTATTCCATAACAGTCAAGTAATTATTTCTATCAAGGATTTTTTTCTTAAAGCTAAGCGAGGGAAATACACTGTGAGATAGAGCAGATAATGAAGACTATAAGAAATCCAACCAAGGAAGCTGCACAACAAATAATTTTCTTTTTGGGAAAAGGAAAAATACCTCAGTTTGGGATCATGTTTTATGCAGAGAATTGAATAATCTTTGGAAATGTAAAGGATTTTCTACTCTAATTTCCATGCTTCGTTGAGAAAACCAAGGCCTAGAGAAGCGAAGATAAGTTTTCTAAGTGAAAGAGCAGTTATGTTAGGACTCTGATTAGAGCCGAATGACAGGCCTTAGGGTCCAGTTGCTTTATCTTAAGGCTGAAAGGCTGGAGATCTGAGGACTAGTTAGTGGTACAGTCCTAAGGCCGAATTGCTTTTATTTTGGGAAATCTCAATCTTTGCTCCTAAGGCCCTCAACTGATTGCATAAAATCCACCCATATATAGAAGGTAATTTATTTGATTCACAATCTATTGGTTTAAATATTAATTACCTCTAAGAAAATATCTTCCTAAGTGAGCATGTCAAAGAAATGCAATTTGAAAGAAATGTACAATTCTATGGAGTATGTTACCTTGTGTATTTGGAATTGAGCAACTATGCTACCTGTTCCACTTTCATGTCCTGGGAAGAGAAAAGAAGATTGACAATTTTTTCCCCCATTTAATTATGTCTGGTGTTTTAGTGCATGCATGCTGCTATTACAAAATGCCAGAGGCAGGGTGGTTTATAAACCATGTTATTTATCACTGTTCTGGAGGCTAGAAGTCAAGATCAGGGTGCCAGCATGGCTGAGTGAGTGAGGGCCTCTTCCAGGACATATCCCTAAATAGAAGGGATGAGCAAGTATTTCAGGCCTCTTTCACAAGAGCCCTAATCCCATTCATGTGGGCTCTGCCCTCATGTGTGTTCTGCACTCATGACCTTATCATTTTCCAATGGTCCCACCTCCTAAAATCATCACTTTGGGGATTAGGTTTTCAACATATGAATTTTGGAAGAACACAAGCATTTAGACCATGGCACCCAACGAGGAGACTGACTTGTCTAAGGTAACCCAATGCCTCATGCGTACTGAATGCTCTGTGGTGCTGATAGGAAGCCAAGGACTAAGAAAGCTGAATGAGTACCTGCAGCCCCAGGTGGAGGGTCTGAGTGGCAAACTCCTTGATGGACTTCACAACAATATATGAGTATCTCCAGGGTCTTCTTTGGTTATCATTTAGTGAGTAGTCCATCACTCCAGTGTTCCTATTTGAAATATGAGTTAATTACTGAGTTCTTAGACAAAGTACCAATTGACCAACATGAAAATATCACAGCTATGCATATAAAGAAAAGGGCCTTTGACAGACACAAATTTTATAGCGGAAAGTCCCTAAGACTTCATTCACTTCAGAGAGCAATTAGAAGTTTGGGGATCTCCAAGACCATTCTTGGGTTCCATAACCAGCTAGGAATTCAAGAACTTACTGAAAGCTATTATGCCTATGGCCATGGTTTATTGAAGATCTTTGATTTATTCTTAAGTCATTTTTTAATTTTTAGTGCAGTGTAATTGATTTACAATGCATTAAATGTCAGTTTTTGTTGAACAGTGAATAAGTTATCCATATACATGTATCCACTCTTTTAAAGATTCTTCTCCCATGGAGGTCATTACAGATCATTGAGCAGAGTATCCTTTTCTATACAGTAGGTCCTTATTAGTTATCTATCTTATATATAGTAGTGTGTATATGTCAATCTCAATATCACAATTTACCCTTCCCCTTTTCCCCCGGAACTGTAAGATTATTTTCTACATCATGACTCTCTTTCTATTTGTAGATAACTTCATTTATAAAATCCTTTAATATTCCATATATAAGTAATATCATATGTATTTGTCTTTCTCTGTCTGATTTACCTCACTTGGTATGAGAATATCCAGGTCCATCCATATTGCTTCTCATCTCATTATTTTTTTCCTTCTTAGAGCTGAGTAATATTTCATTGTATATGTGCACTACATCTTGTTTATCCATCTCTTGATGTACATTGAGGTTGTTTCCATGTTATGGCTGTTGTAAACAGCGCTGCAATCAACACTGTTGTGCTTAGTTGCTCAGTCGTGTCCACTCTTTGCTACCCAATGGATTATAGCCTACCAGGCTCCTCTGTTCACGGGGATTCGCCAAGCAAAATATTGGAGTGGGTTACCATCCCCTCTTCCAGGGGATCTTCCCAACCCAGGGATTGAACCCAGGTCTCCTGCATTGCAGGCAGATTCTTTACCGTCTGAGCCACCAGGGAAGCCCTGGTGAAGCAATGAACACTGAGGTGCATGGGTCTTTTCAAAGGATGATTTTCTCCTGATATACTCAGTGGATTGCAGCTTTTCAAAATATACAGACTAAAAACTGCCCAGAAAAAAGGCATATAGGGCCGAGTCAAACAAAGTGTGAAACATGGAGCTTTTGGTTGCTTCTTCCCAGGGCATCACGGACAGGTTTATTTTTCCAGCACTAATGTGCCAGCAGTGAGCACTTGCAGACACTGGAGCTCACTCCAGTCTCCATGTCCGGAGTTTTAACTGGGGCTCCATTGCCTAGGCATAACTGACGGTCCATACAGCTGATCTCAGCCTCAAACCTCTCTAGAGGTGCAGCTGATGCTGCATGACCAAAACCCCCATCCTAAATCACATCATTCTTGTGGCTCAAAGTTTTTACTCTAAATCACATTGTTTACATACCTATCAGTTCAGTTCAGTCACTCAGTCGTGTCTGACTCTTTGCGACTCTATGAACTGCAGCATGCCAGGCCTCCCTGTCCATCACCAGCTCCCGGAGTCTGCCCAAACTCATGTCCATTGAGTCAGTGATGTTATCCAAGCACCTCATCCTCTGTGGTCCCCTTCTCCTCCGGCCCTCAATTTTTCCCAGCATCAGGGTCTTTTCAAATGAGTCAGCTCTTTGCATTAGGTGGCCAAACTATTGGAGTTTCAGCTTCAACATCAGTCCTTCCAATGAATATTCAGGACTGATCTCCTTTAGGATGGACTGGTTGGATCTCCTTGCAGTCCAAGGGATTCTCAAGAGCCTTCTCAACACGAGTTCAAAAGAATCAATTCTTTGGAGCTCAGCTTTCTTTATAGTCCAACTTTCACATCCATACATGACTACTATAAAAACCATAGGCTTGACTAGACGGACCTTTGTTGACAAAGTAATGTCTCTGCTTTTTGATATGCTATCTAGGTTGGTCATAACTTCCCTTCCAAGGAGTAAGCATCTTTTAATTTCATGGCTGCAATCACCATCTGCAGTAGTGATTTTGCAGCCCCCCAAAATAAAGTCAACCAGTGTAGGAGCGTAAGAGCAGTGGTGCCTGCACAGCCCAGAGAGGCGAAAGGAGCTACCCCACATCCAAGGTCAGGGGTGGCAGCCGAGAGCTGCTACCCCACAGCTAATGTACCGAGCAGAGGCTGCACTTTGCTGGAGCAGCCATGAAGAGATACCCCATGACCAAGGTAAGAGAAACCCAAGAAAGATGATAGGTGCTGAGAGAGGGCATCAGAGGGCAGACAGACTGCAACCACAATCACAGACAACTAGCCAACCTGATCACACGGACCACAGCTTGTCTCACTCAATGAAACTAAGCCATGCCGTGTGGGCCCCCCCAAGATGGACAGGTCATGGTGGAGAGGTCTCACAGAATGTGGAACACTGGAGAAGGGAATGGCAAACCACTTCAGTGTTCTTGCCTTGAGAACCCCATGAACACACCTATCAGGCTGGCCCAAGACCCGCACATAATCAAAGGAACTTTTCTCAGTGTCAACCTTTGACACCTTTAGTCACCCTTTCTCAGAGAAAACCATCTAAGGGTTTAGAAAGGAGCTCCCAGGAAACAAGGGCATAGTGCAGACTTCACTTTGGTTGAGGCAGAGCCCTTCACTACACAGCTGGGTGGCTGGTTTTGCCTGAGGAGGCTCCTTCATTGTAACCCCACAATAAGAAAATGTGAAGTGACAAACATTGGTTAAGCATTTACTTCTTCTGGTCTTTCTCTGAAATGTTTTTCTTGCATTATTTTCATTAATTCTTATGCAACTCCATGAGGTGGACACTAGTTTGAATGGCATTATGGAGAGAAGTAAAATAAGGCTTGCCTAAAGATTCAGAGCTAGTGAGTGGTAAAGAGGGAGTATATACAAGGGCTAAAGGACTCCAAGGTTCATATTTAAAACCACTATGTTGCAAAGATACAACCATTTTTTCTACTATTTTTACTTATTTGGTTGCATGTGTCTTAATTGTAGTACATTTGGACCTTCCACCTCTGTTGTGGTATGTGGGATCTAGACCCATGAGCAGGGATTGAACCCCAGGCCTCCTGGATTGGGAGCACAGAGTCTTAACCACTGGACAACTGGGAAAGTGCCAACATTTCCATTTGGAGTAAATGTTCACAAGCAAGTGCAGAGCCAAAGAAGTTTGTTGAATCAATGTTGTCTAGTCCTGCCATTCTGTTCCACAATATATATGAATTAAGAAAGTTACAACATGAAACTCTTCTTGCTATCCATTTAACAGAAATAAATATAAGACGGAAAGACATGAACTTACCATAAGCTCATGATGCCACGATTAAGGAAGGCTTAGGAAACAGGAACATTTCAAAAAATCTTTTTATCTGGTATCCCAGAAATCTGTACACCGTTGTGTATCACACAATAATAAGTTTTTAGATAGTGAATGGCATGCCTTTCTTCATAAAACAGGGCCAGGGCAATTCTGAAATGGGAGGGGCAAAAGAAGACCAGTATTTAAGCCTTCAAATACAAATGCTTTCTCGGAGAGAAAAATTTAGAAAAGAAAACATATGAATGTTGAGAGTTTGAAAATTGTTTCCCTTAAAACTCTCCCCATGAGCATACGGCATGGAAAATTTCACGTACCGCAGAACACCCTGGTTTGTTAACACAGTCTGACTGATCCAGTATTTTAATGATTTTCTTAATTTTGGGTGAAGCTTTCATGAACTCCCATGTGACCAATGGTGTTGATAATTGATAAATCAATTGGAATGGGGTTCCTGAAAATGGAGTGGACAGATGAGAAATGTAATCTGAAGTCTAAGTGAAGGGAGTTTGATACACAGAGGGAGAAAGGAATTTTAACTTTTCTGAGGAATGGTGGTTGGTGAGATGTGGTCCTCAAGGTTCTATGTGAAGGAGCCCCACTCCCCTGCAGCAACTGAGGACAGGGAAAAGGATGGAGTCTAAGCTCTGGTGGCAAGACAGAAGTGTTTCAGCCCACAGACCTTCATTATAGACTGTGTGAGCTCTCTGTAGGCAACAGTATTCAAAATAGAATATCAGCAACAGCAATACAAATGACCAAGCAATGGAGGAGCAACACAGACCTGTTGTAAGCAACCAAAGATGTTCTTAGTGTGGAAATATTGATGGCTTCCCGACCCCTTACTTCTTAGTTCTACTTGTGTCTGAGAGAAAAGTTCCTCTGAGAAGAAGGATAGGAGTTCACACTCCTTCCAGGAAGTCAATTGGGAAGCCTAAGCCATGGAATTACCATTTGGATTACCAATCATACTGTGTCTCTCATCCCTCAGGTAGGTGGCCTTGGAAACAGCAGTTACAATTGTGATTTTAAAGAAATATTAAATACAGATATTCTTCTCTTGTATTGCCTGTAAATTTTAGAAACAGGTAATTGTGAAATTGTTTTTCAAAGAACGTACAGCTGCCTGCTTTATAATTACCTTGATTATTCTAGAATATGCCATGAGGTTAAAATGTCTTTTGCTGAGAAAAGTGACTTTTTCCCTACCACATGCAATGTTCATCTTCTTCACTAAATTTCTTGCAGCAATGTAAGTTCTTATTTTTGATTTCTTAATACCCATTGTGCCCAGGAAGTAGAAGCTTTATTGAAAAATGAGTACCCTGTCTTAATATAAAGTGTCTCCATATCGCTACTATTCTTAGAGACCCTATTGACCATTCTCTCCTACCACCCAGAACTTTATCCAGTGCACATTTTTACATTTATTTGTGGTTATCTTATTTTTCTCCAGTTTCAGCTTTAATCACCTATTTTTGTTTTCATTTTATTCCATTATTGTGTCATTAGTCACAGGATTTCTTAGAAAACATAGTAGATTCAGGGTAAATTTGAGTCATGTTCTATGATAAAGAATACTACTTTGAGATATAAATCAGAATCATTAAAAAAAAACCAGTAATTGGCTAAAAAAAAAGTTAGAATATGGTTATCCTAAGGCTATACAATACTTTAACCACAACATTATTCTTGATGAAAAATTTGAGTTAGGTATTTGATAAGCCTCACAAGTTTTATTTTCTTGGGCTCCATAATCACTGCAGATGATGACTGCAGCCATGAAATTAAAAGATGCTTGCTCCTTGGAAGAATAGCTATGAAAAATCTAGACAGCATATTAAAAAGCAGAGACATCACTTTGCCAGGAAAATAACTGTATATTCAAAGCTTTAGTTTTTCCAGTAGTCATGTACTGATGTGAGTGTTGTATCATAAAGAAGTCTGAGCACAGAACTAATGTCATCAAACAGTGGTGTTGGAGAGGATTCTTGAGAGTCCCTTGGATTACAAGGAGATAAAACCAGCCAATCCTAAAGGAAATCAACCCTGAATATCCAAAGGACTAATGCTGAAGGTCCAGTACTTTGGCCACCTGATGCGAGCAGCCAACTGACCCTAATGCTGGGAGAGACTGAGGGCAGGAGGAGAAGGGGTGACAGAGAATGAGATGGTTGGTTGACATCACCAACTCGATGGACACAAGTTTGAGCAAACCCCAGGAGATAATGAAGGACAGGGAAGCCTGATGTGCTGCAGTCCATGGGGTCTCAAATGTCAGGTATGACTTAGTGACTGGACAACAAGAAGAGCAAGATCTCACATGTGGATATGAAGTTTAATATTTATGAAATATAAGCAGTCACATTATACATATAGAATAACTTCAGTAATGTGAGTTGTAATAAAGGCTAACCACAGCACAATTAAAAGGCTCATTGTAATCACAATTCTTCGATTTGTGTGATACTGCCGGTTTCTAGGGAGAAGGCAATGGCACCCCACTCCAGTACTCTTGTCTGGAAAATCCCATGGAGGGAGGAGCCTGGTAGGCTGCAGTCCACGGGGTCGCTAAGAGTCGGACACGACTGAGCAACTTCACTTTCACTTTTCACTTTCCTGCATTGGAGAAGGAAATGGCAACCCACTCCAGTGTCTTGCCTGGAGCATCCCAGGGACGGGGGAGCCTGGTGGGCTGCCATCTATGGGGTCACACAGAGTTGGACATGACTGAAGCAACTTAGCAGCAGCAGCAGCCGGTTTCTAGTTGTTGTTGTTTAGTTGCTAAGCGTGTCTGAATTTTTTAGGACCTCATGAGCTGTAGCCTGTCAGACTCCTCTGTCCATGGTATTTTCCAGAAAATAATACTGGATTAGGTTGCCATTTCCTTCTCCAGGGGATCTTAACTATAGAAAGTGAAAGTGAAAATAGCTCACTCGTGTCTGACTCTGCGAGTCATGGACTGTAGTCCATGGAATTTTCCAGGCCAGAATACTGGAGTGGGTAGTCTTTCCCTTCTCCAGGGGATCTCCCCAACTCAAGGATCGAACCTGGGTCTCCCACATTGCTGGCGGATTCTTTACCACCTGAGCCACAAGGGAAGACCAAGTATACTGGAGTGAGTAGCCTATCCCTTCTTCAGTGGGTCTTCCTGACCCAGGAATCCAACTGTGGTCTCTGGCATTGCAGGCAGATTTTTACCAACTGAGCTATGAGGGAAGCCCTCCATCTCAAGGTCATGTGAGGAGGCGTGTCTCCAGGACAGACAGGAGTGGAGGGTTTCGCTCCTAGGCTCATGTGTCCATGTGTCTGCCCAGAAGTCCACTCATAGGAAGGACACAACTGCAGGGAGCAAGTGAGATGTGTGAGTCACAGGCAGGGATCTTTTGCTGTTTTTGCCTGGCGCTCCCAAGGATAGGAGAGAGCCGATAGAATTCATCATCTTTCCCCAAACCTGCGGTGCTCTTCGGATTTTAAATGTCTTTCTTTGTACAAGCTCTTCTCCAACCTGGAGTCCCATCCCCTCCTACTCCTGGGGAGCTCCTCCAAATCTTAGTTCATTTCCTTTTTGAAAATTCTTGTGACTTTTCCAGACAAATCAGCTCTTCTCTCCTTTGTGTTACTATGGTAGGTTTTACTTACATTCACCAAAGAAATGAATACAACTGGAGTAATTATTTATTCACATATTTATCTCTTTCTCATGAAAAATTTGGGACCAGCAAGATTAAATTCAAACACTAACCCTTCATAATATTTAATAAATATAAACTTAATAAATGTATGTTGAACAAATGCTCAAAATACATTATTTATTTATAAATTGGTTATTTGTAATTTGGCATGGTCTTTTCTCATGCCAAAATGCCTTAGGCTATGTTTCAGGATAATATTAAATTTTATTAATGTAAAGGAGTAAAATATTAAACTCAAAATCAGTTAAATATTTTACAAATATGAATAATTTCAAAAACTCATCTATAAATACAAATTCTTAAGGTAAAGAAATCCTTAAAAAAATATTAAGAGTTATTATACTTAACATGCAAGATAACTTTTTACTATTGATCCCCACTGTGGCAAAGGGCAGAGGGTTTATTTGGAAAGTCAGGGAAACTTATTTTCTGTTATCTAGGGTCAAATGCCTGTTGAATAAATATTACAACCTAGACTCTTTCTTTCCTCTCCTATGTCAGGAAAATTTCAGAAATCATCAGGTTATTCAGGGCTACATCTTCATAGATTCTTAGGCCAGTTAATACAGGTGAAATAGGAATCTGAAGGATCATAAAAAACATAGGGCCAAAGTCTCCCTCTACTTTTTTTCCCCAAGATGTAGATTAATTTTTTATGACATATGGCATCATACACATTTTAGACATGCAACACAATGGTTTGATACTTGTGTATATTGCAAAATTATCACCAGAGTAATTCTAGTGTTAATTTTTTAGTGTGATCCATTATCACACATAGTTTCAATTTTTTCTTGTGGTGAGAACTTTAAGATTTGCTCTCTTAGCAACTTTCAAGTATACAACACACTATTATTAACTATAGTCACCACACTCTCTATTATATCCCCGTGACCTATTATAACTGGAAATCTGTATCCACTTCACCCATTCTGGCTCCCCCACCCAAAACCTGCCACTGGAAACCACCAAACTCTGTATTTATATTTGTTCTTTGTGGTTATTGGCTTTTGATTCCTCATTTAAGTGAGCTCATATAGCATTTGTCTTTATCTGACTTATTTCACATAGCATAATGCCCACAAGTTTCATTCATGCTATCACAGAGAGCAAGATTTCTTCATGGTGAGTTCATAACTAATACATTAAGAGTGCTTGCATAATCCTGAGGATAAAGTTGGCTAGCTCTACACCCTACTCACCCCTCATGGTGAACAAATTGTTGACAGTGGTTTAATTCATGGAATTTACTCTTTTATTGTTCCCTGTCTGTTTGCTTGACACCATTTTGCTACTTGGCCCCCTGAACTTGATTCCCAATGTCCAGTGCAATAGCAAGCATCATTTGCACCTGGCCTGAGAGGTAGGACATGGAACAGTTGCTATACTTTGGCAAAAACCATTACGATTATATAAAAATGAAACTGGAGTGAAGCAAATACATTTTTTCCTGGAGAAACTGTATATCAGTTTGTAAATCAAAAGAGCAATGTAGTGAGTAAATTTTGTGGATTTTACTGATTCACAATTGCTTACTATTTTTTTCCTTGGCCATTTCAGTTCATGTGAAAAAATTATTTTAAGAAATGAGTATTTATCACTGTTTATAAGAATATAAAACAAATATATCCAAGATGCTATCCAAAGTGGAAAAATATATGAGATGCTAATAAAACGTAATTAAATCATTCATATTTAAAATGAACTTCTAACTCTAGCTTATTTAATGGTTCCCTCTTACGTAGTTGAAGCCCCATTATGAAGTCTATACATAAAGAAATTCTAATGTAAAACCTAGGTTGGGTACATGAGACAAGTGCTCGGGCCTGGTGCACTGGGAAGACCCAGAGGGATCGGGTGGAGAGGGAGGTGGGAGGGGGGACTGGGATGGGGAATACATGTAAATCCATGGCTAATTCATTTCAATGTATGACAAAAACTACTGTAATGATGTAAAGTAATTAGCCTCCAACTAATAAAAATAAATGAAAAAAAAAAAGCAAGGTATAATCAGAAAAAAAAAAAAGAAAATTTCATTTCATAATTGAACTGAAGGTAAGTACATAATTGCTTTCTTTGGTAAAAATACAATATATTACCATATTACTACATGGATTTGTACACATCTATAAGGTAACCACTGGAGAAGGAAATGGCAACCCGCTCCAGTATTCTTGCCTGGAGAATCCCAGGGACAGAGGAGCCTGTTGGACTGCTGTCTATGGGGTGGCACAGAGTCGGACACGACTGATACGACGCAGCAGCAGCAGCAGCAGCATAAGGTAACCACATCTCTTATATTATACTACATTCATTAAAATTAAAAAAAAACAATAAAAATCATAAGTAACCAAACACATCACAAAATACACAAGCATATTCCTTGGTTGCTTACCCTGACCAAATAAAAGTAGAAAACTGAGCATTTCCTTATTTATTGGCATTTTCCCTTGTGGCTCAACTGGTAAAGAATCTGCCTGCAATGTGGGAGACCTTCGCTCAATCCCTGGGTTTGGAAGGTCCCCTGGAGAAGGGAACAGCTACCCACTCCTGTATTCTGGCCTGGAGAATACAGTCCATGTGTCACAAAGAGTTGGAGATGACTGAGCGGGTTTCACTTTCACTTTTCAACACTGGGACAAAGGCAGAGGGTTTATCAGTAAAATCTGAGGAGTCTTATTTTCTGTTTTCCAAGATCAAAGGCCTGTTGCATGAATATTACAACCTAGACTCTCTACCTTTTAACTCTTCTTGTCAGTGAAGTGTCTCAAGTCATCATGTTATTCAGGACTATGTGGGCATAGATTTTTAGGTCAATTAATATAGGTGAAATAGGAACGTAAGGAACATAGAAATGCATATGATCAAAGTCTCTCTTTCCATTTTTTCCAAGGTGTATTTTTTAAATTGAGATATTAATTTAATTTACTATAGCATCATACAAGTTTTAGATGTACGTTTACAACACAATGATTTGGTATTTGTATATACTGCAAATAGGGGCTTCCCTGGTGGCTCAGATGGAAAATAATCACCACAGTAAATCTAGTTAACATCCATCATCACACATTGTTATAATTTCTTTCTTGTGGAAGGAACTTTTAAGATCTACTCTCTTTGCAGCTTTCAAGTATGTGATACACTGTTAATAATGATAGTCACCACGCCTGTGTTAAATCCCCATGACTTATATGTAACTGTACATTTGTACCTTTTAACCCACTTCACCCATGTTGGCTGTCCACCCAAACCCCGTGTCTGGAAACCAACAATCTGTTCTCTGTATTTATGTTTTGCTCCTCGTGGTTGTTGTTTGATTCCACATTTAAGTGTGATCATACTTCATTTGTCTTTCTCAGACTTATTTCCTATAGCATAATGTGCTCAAGATTCATTCATGTTATTGCAAACAGCAAAATTTCTTTATGGTTAGTCCATAACCAATACATTAAAAGTATCTGCATAACCCTGATATATAAACTTGGGGTACCTTCACACCCTACGAACCCTTAGAGTGAATAAATTGTTCATAGTGGTATGTGTGTGTTAGTTGCTCAGTTGTGTGTGACTCCTTGCAACTCCATGGACTGTAACCCATCAAGCGCCTCCATTCATGGAATTCTCCAGGCAAGAATACTGAAGTGGGTTTCTATTTTTTTCTCCAGGGGATCTTCCTAACCCAGTAATTGAACCCAGGTCTCCTGCAATGCAGGTGGATGCTTTACCATCTGAGCTACTAGGTATAATTCATGTAATTACTCTTCACTTTTCTTCACTGTCAGTTTGATTGACCACAATTTTGCTTCAGTCCCACCTGAGACCCAAGGTCTAGCACAATAGCATGCATCATTTACACCTGGCCTGAGATGGGACATGAAATAGTTTCTGTACTTTGGCAAAGTCTATTACTATAATGATAAAACTGGAGCAAAACAAACAGAATTTTCACAAAAGAGACAGTATATCAGTTTTTAAATCAAAAGAGCAGTGCAATGAATAAATTTTGTGGATTTTGATTCTTCACAATTGTTTACTATTTATTTTCTCTGCATTTTTGGTTGTTGTGAAAAAATATTTTAAGAAATAAATATTATCCCTTTAAAAAAAAACCAAATATATCCAAGATGCTTTTTTTTTTCCATTTATTTTAATTAGTTGGAGGCTAATTACTTTACATCATTACAGTAGTTTTTGTCATACATTGAAATGAATTAGCCATGGATTTACATGTATTCCCCATTTTCAAAATGGAAAGAAAAGAAAGAAACAGATGAGACACTTGTAAATTTTTAATCTGTAAAGCACATAATATTATACTCTCCTTCTCTCATCCTTAAGTTGTGTCCCACTCTTGCAACCCCATGGGCTGTAGCCTGCCAGACTCCTCTGTCCATGGGATTCTCCAGGCAAGAATAGTGGAGTGGGTTGCCATTTCCTTCTCCAGGCGATCTTCTTGACCCAGGAATTGAACCTGGGTCTCCTGCACTGCAGGCAGATTCTTTACCAACTGAGCTATGAGGGAAGCCCATATCACACTAATAAAACTTAATTAAATTTTAAGTATTTAAAATGAATTTCTAACTCTAGTTTATTGAATGGTTCCTTTTTATGTTTTTGAAGCCCTATTATGAAGCCTATACATAGAGAAATTCCAATGTGAAGCCAAACTATTTAATGTATTCATCTCAAGTGAAAATTTCATGTATCTTTCCAAAATTTAAATCATCTTAGAACACTGTATCTCAGTTTATATTTCCTTAACATCAGGAAACACATAATAAAACACTGTTACAAATACATCACCTACAAAGTGGTTGAACCTTTAAATATAACTCATTCATTTCATATGTTTCATTTTATTTCACTAATGATGTATAATAGTATTGTTCAATTTACAATGAATGCCAAATTTCTGGTAGATGAGATAATGGATATTTACTAACTCCATTTTTACATCACTCACAATCATCAATATACAGATACGTAAGTCTTCAATATCCTTCATAAAAACATTTCTTACAGTGAGACATAGGAGTTTGCCTTTGTAAGAAAGACAGAATTCTATACATAGTTACTTTCTTTGATAAAAATGCAATATTCAGACTATTACCACATGGATTTGAATACACCTATAGGAAAACCACAGTATATATATACTACATATATTACAATCCACCAAAACAATAAATACCAATAAATAATCAAACACATTACAAAAAAATGCAAATATATTCTTGGGTTGCTTAATTGTGTTACCAAACAAGATTGGAAGACTGAGTGCTGGCTCATTTGTTGGCATGTACTACACTAAAATTGGGTTTCCCAGGGGTCTAGGTGGTAAAGAATCTACCTGCCAATGCAGGAGATGCAGCTTCATTCCCTAGGTTGGCAAGATCCTCTGGAGAAGGAAATGGCAACCCACTCCTGTATTTGGGAGTCCTGGGAAGTCCCATGGACAGAGAAGCCTGGTGGGTTATAGTCCATGAGGTCGCAGAAAAGTCAAGACACGATTTAGCAATTGAGCATGCACACACAGCACTAAAACTGGCATTATTCAGCTTTAGTAGGAAAAAAGAATTATTAAATTTGCTCTACCAATAGTCTAGAAAACCATGATCTTTTCTTCCTTTGAAACTCGCAAACACCCTTAGAATGGCAGAAAGGAATCCTTAGTTGTGAGCACAAACCTGAACATTCTACTTTAAAGCCACTGACCTCACTTGTTTCATCTTCTCTCACCATCCAGTTTGTTGCCTGAATCGAACACATGAAATCAGTTTACAATCATCCAAGTCTGCCTATTGTCCCTGACATCTTTTCAGCATCTCCACATGGCCTCCCAGGACTAGTCCCTCACTCCAGCCTGCCTGATCCTCCATGCTGGCGCTGCAAGCAGCCTTTCATCTCAATCTAGCTTTGCTCTTCTCCAGGCTGTATTATATTATGTTGGCCAAAAAGTTCTAATGCATTTTCTGTACTATCTTATGAAAAACTAAGATGACCTTTCCTGCCAATCCAATTTTTAAGCCACTTGAAAGTTTGTTATAGAATCTGACTGTAATGCAGGAGATACAGGAAATGCTGGTAAGATCCCTGGATTGGGAAGATCCCTAGAGAAGGAAATGGCAACTCACTGGAGTATTCTTGCTTGGAAAATCCCATGGACAGAGCAGCCCGGTGGGCTACAGTCCATATGGTCAAAGAGTCGAACATGACTGAATAAACAGAACACGCAACAGCTTGTTTTAAACCTGCCTTTTCTTAATCTTCTTGATACATTCTTGGGGAGAAAGCAACAGAAACCTTTGAGAGGAGAAGAAATGTCTCAGGGCAGAACAGTCTGCAGCAGAAGTTATCAGATCCATAACAGAAATTAAAATAAACAATTGATAAAATCCTACTAAAATGAAAAAAAAATAAAAAAAAAAAAATTAAAACAGTCCAATAAAGAATCCATAACCTAAAAAAAAAAAAAAAAAAAAAAACAGATCCTGGACTATGCAAACAAACATTCTGATTATCCGAGAGAAAGCTACAGTCAGCGATAGAATCCTCCTTAACCAAAGGATTGGCACACCAGGAATTTCTTTGTTAAATGGAAAAGTCCATCAGACATATTTATTTTCTGATGCGTCTCTTCATATGTGGCCATGGCCTCTTTTGGCTATGCCCACTTAGTAGAGTGGGCATAGACTTTTTGTTCAAAAGTCGAAATTGTTACACATCATCTATAATTACTACCTTCAATTTTTAAAATATACAAAGACAATTGAAAAAAAATGAATACAGATGCCTAAGCTTTAATTTTTATCTGTTTACATGTTGGAGATCATTCCTAATTGGATAGTAACATTTTTAGACTCAAGGGTCTTACCAAAATTTTTCATTTTTGTTTTTATTGAAATAGCTCCCATCACAATCACATGTCATTCAGTTCAGTTCAGTCGCTCAGTCGTGTCTGACTCTTCATGTCCCCATGGACTATACAGTCCATGGAATTCTCTAGTCCAGATCCCAGAGTAGTCCCCTCTCACCCCAACTGGAGAGCAGCCCATGCAGCAAGGAAGACATAGCACAGCCAAAAATAAGTAAATAATGCTGTATAAAAAAGAAAGAAAGATCAAAAATCTCTTTCAAATCTAAAACCATCTGTGATCATTAAGAACATATTTTATGAAAATTTTTTTCTTCCTCATTATATATGCTATATTCTCAAGAAGACTACAGAGCCTTTTAGGGTAGAATATATGTATTTCACTTATTTGTATTCCATTGGACTACATATTGCAATGTTCTATCCAAAAAGGTGTTTGCAGCATATATTTAAACATTATAAATTACCTCATGTGTTATGAGTGATATAGACAAAAATGTCTTGAATATAAGATGATCCCAGTCACAATATTTTCTCAGTGTTTAGCCATCTGAAGGCTGTTCTCAGTTATCCCAAATTGATATTGCTTTTTATCAATTATCATGACATGAAACGGTTTGGGAAACTTAAAGGCACTTTCTCATTTATAATGAAATATAAGCTAACCGTTAAGATTTGGTAAAAGTACTGCTTGTGGTATCATTGGAAGCACTGATCTGTCACCCAAAAGTGTTTAGGTAGAAATGAATGATTTCTTGATAAGCATCTGCCTGAGTTCAAAAGAAATTTGCAACACGTGAGGCAGTTACAAAGCAATGGCAGAAAATATGCTACCTAATTGAAGCCTAAATAATAATCAAGAATCTAGTGGTGAGTTTTCTTGCCACTCCTGCTCAAGAATTGTGGATCTTCTGTTTCAAATGGGGGTAGGAAGCAGTATAGAGTTGCCCCATATGTGGTAGCATGAAAAAATTTCATTTCCATATCTACAGGAAAGTATACTGAGAAAAACTGGTTAAGTGGCTGTCATAAAAGATGATCAATTAATAACTTCATAGCTCCGATTATCCTTTTCTTGATCAACTCACACACATCCTTTGTTCTGATTCTTCACTGTCAGATTTCCACAAAGGGCAGATTTGGTTTAAACACAATGTTGTCTATTGCAGGGAGTGCACATCCATTAATTCTTACAAGTAACATCAGTAGGTATTACTAGTAGATGCAGTAGAAATACAGTGAGCATTTATTTCAGGCAGTTGGCATTCACAGTTTAGAATTTTCCCTGGTTTTTGAAAAACTAGTTTTACTTTTTAAGAACCGAATTAAGAAACATACCAAGAGTCTCTGTAAAGAGCATTGCATGCATCATTTTCATTTAATTGAAAATAAGCTAACTCTTGATTGCTTAGTGAAATTGTCACTTCCAGTGGCTTTCACCCCCTGAAGAATATTCCTCATAGTTCTAAAATTGCAAAAGATATAAATTAATGAAAGAAAAAAGTGTTATACAGTTATTCTGTCTTTGAGGGTCTCATTGAATACCTCAAAAGCTTAATATTCCATTGCTGATAGTCAAAATCAAGTTCATCTTCCAGGTGAACTTCAACAGAAAATATTCTTCTGCTTTCATGAGTCATTTAAAACATTGCAGCATTTTCATTTCTAATTTTGTTAATAAAAAAAAATAAAACATTGCAGCATTTCTCAAATGTTGAGTTATACAGTCAGTACCTTAAAAAACATCTTTCTTAGGAGTTAGTGATAGATTGAAGAAACCTCTGAACTCACTCATGTTTGCAAATGCAATCATAACTAGTCAGTTTGATAAGCAAAGAGAAGTGGACTGTGCTGAATATTCACTATCAAACAACAAATCTTCAAAGATTGTCACTGCTACCCTTACACAATAAACACCACATATTGTATATTATGGGTGCTTAAATTAATTTGGAAATCATAAAGTGTCCATTTAAAGTTACAAAATGAATGTAGGTAAAAGAAAAATAAATTCTACTAATATTATTATAATATTTTCATGGAAAATCTTTTAAAAAATGGGAGCATTTATGGATTATAATTTGGGGGGATTTATTATTACTATTTTGATTTTATTCCTTTTAATTATCTGCTACATCAGGTTAAGAATTTATTAAAAAAAAGAATTTAGCTTAAATATTAATACAACATAAGGACACATAGTACTGAATTTACAGCAGCTAGAAAAAGACAAAGATAAAATATTAGGCAGGAAGTGAAATTATAGAAGGTCCACAATGGTATCAAATTAAGGGGCAGTATTGCATAGAGAGAAAGCTAACTTCTCAAAGATGCTTGAGGTGCCAAGAACAGCCAGATGTGAAAATCTAGCTTAATTTGAATGCCAGAAATTGGACCAAAAGGTAAATGAAGTTCAGAAAAACATGGTGATGCTAAAAGCCGAAATTTAGACAGCAAGAGGATAGGGGAGGGCAGCCACAGATACTGAAATTCAGGAATAGAGGTAGGTATGAAAGTGAATATACTAACAAGCACCAGGGAAACAAAGCACAAAGGGTATAAGAAATAAACCATCAAGACGCTGGGTAGCCTGATCAAAAGAACAGGTGAATTGATAGAAAACTGAAGTACGAACACACGTGTAAACGGGAGAACCAGATGATGCTCAGGAGAGAAAGCGTGGGACTTAGTGGACCAGAGAAGCGAAGACACCAACATCAAGAACACAAACTCTGGAGCAGGGCTCATATCTATACATTTCCAGAAACAGCCCAAATTTCAATGCTTGGGCACTATAGCACCTAAAATTGTTACAGGCAGAGATCATAGTTTGCTATTAAACTGAGAAAAGGACAATAGTGTTTATCAGTTTATTTTGCTCATTAAACTATAAGGTTAATGCACAGTTATCCATTGATAATTGATTCCTTCAGTTTACAGTATGGATGACTCACTGAGACCCTCTTCAGTCATATATTGGATACTTAGATATGTTATATGAGCACGAAATTATATCTTAACCCAAATAATTCATATAGTTATCCATCTACCAATAAATGATCAATTACATTTGAATTTATGATATTCTGCTATCTTTCAGTTCAATTCAGTCTCTCAGTTATGTCCGACTCTTTGAGACCACATGGACTTCAGCAAGCCAGGTTTCCATTTCCATCACCAACTTTCCTGTCCATCACCAACACCATCACCAGCTTAGTCATGTACAACTCTTTGTGACCCCATGGTCTATGCGGTCCATGGAATTCTCCAGGCCAGAATACTGGAGTGGGTAGTCTTTCCCTTTTCCAGGGGATCTTCCCAACCCAGGGATCAAACCCAGGTCTCTACTGCATTGTATACTGAGAGCCCACAAGGTTGTGTGATATGCCATGAGGAAGTGAAAAGATGACATTATGGTGCCCAGTCACCTCCATCTGCTAATAACGAGACTTAGGAAAATCACTCACCCACTCTGTCTTATTGTTTCATTGGTATAATTTGGTGATAATAATGAATGTTAAAGTTATCTCACAGGATCATTGTAACACAAATTTTACAAAATTTTTCAAACTTTTGGCAAAGTATCAAGGAAATCCATGGTGTTATTAAGGTGGGTAAGCAGATTCAAGTGACAATATCCTTTTCTCTTAGTATTCTCTTTGCACTCAAGAGTAGCAATCAAGCAGTCATGTGGTTACTCTTCCTCAGCGTGATGGTAAACCACACAGATCAACTGTACTATTATTTCCATTTCAGTGTCTAAAATGGAAGCATTAGTCAATGTAGAGTGAAAAAGTTACAAAGTCCTAGAGGAGTTCGCTGCTGGGAGTCTGCAGAAAGTCCCAAGACATTCAACTATCTTTAGAGAATGACCTAAACACTCTGGCTCAGAATTAATTTAAGCTCCAAATGTTTGCAGAGCAAAGGAGCACTTCTGGGAGCAGTGCAAAAATGCAGGGTGTAATCTACTTCTCCAACTATATCTGTGCAAATATCATTATCCATCTAAATTTACACAATGGAAGATGTTGCTTCTTCCTCATCCCAGCTGCTACATCACCAAATCCTGCTCAGGGCAACAGGGAGAGATGAGGTTTCACTGGATAGGATGGCTTTTGCTAACCTTGGGCTAATACATCATCTCAGAGTGGCTCTGGTTTTTATTTATTCAGGGTCCTGCCTGCTCCTGCTGCTGGTGGTGTCAAATCTACTCTTGTGCCAGGGTGTGGTCCCTGCAACCCTCTGTCAAAACCCACCTGGCAAGTGCCCGATGCCTCTTCAAAACCTGTTTGACACAGCAAACACGGTGGCTAACTGCAACTATAGGCTTGCCTGGGAAATGTTCAGTGAATTTGTAAGTACTGTACTTCTTGCTTATTTCCATAAGGAACCTTGGTGAAAGTGAGTGGGCTCTTTTATCCTTTAAACAAGAAGGCTGCATCAGCCAAACTTCAAATAACACATTTTCTAAGTCAAACAAGGCATCAGCTCATAAGATGTATAAATCAAAGAAAGGATCAGTTTCATGAAATCTCAAAGATTCTTAAAGAGTGAAATATCTGATTCAATTTCCTTTCATTAATTTTAATTTTTAAATTTCCAAAATAAGTTTAAAGCACCTGTATTTGTCACCTTGAAGGTGTGTGTTAGTCGCTCAGTCGTGTCCTACTCTTTGTGACCCCATGGACTGTGGCGCTCCAGGCAAGAACACTGGAGTGGCTTACCATGCTCTTCTCCAGGGGATCTTCCCATCCCAGGGACTGAACCCGTGTCTCCTGCATTGCAGGCAGACTCTTTACCATCTGCGCCACCAGGGAAGCTTGGAGTCCCGTTAAATAATACCATAGACTCAGTGGATTAAACAATAGAAACCTGTTTCCTCACAGTTCTGGGGACTAGAGATCCCAGATCAGGGCGCCAGCAAGGTCAGGTTCTGGTAAGAACTCTCTCTTCTCAGGATGGCTTCTCCCTGTGTCCTCAGAGGTTGAGGGGGTGGGAAAGAGAGACAGAGACAGAGACACGGAGACAAAAGAGAAATCTCTCTGGTGTTTCTCCTCATGAAGACACTAATCCTACTCGATCAGTGTCCCACCCTATGAGCTCATTTAACCTTAATTAATCTTCATAAAGGCCCTTTTCCAACCACAGTACATACTGAATCCATGTCGGGAAGACAAAATGATGATAGTTTTTAAAAAGCTACTGAACATTTTTCTAAGATTGGCAATGAATAGGTTAGAGTACAAGAGAAGGATTGGCTTAGAATTGGAACCAATCATTCTCTTTCTGATGAAAGTATGGAAGTTGTATGTTGGCTCTTTAAGGTTACTCAAGGAGCCCACTGTAGAGCAGACACTGATAACAAATTTTTGCTCCATGTTTCTGTTAAATTCATGTAGTTCTTTTTACTCAGTAGTTTTTTTCTCATCCTGCATTTTTAACTGTTGTTTTTTTTCCCCCAAACTTGCAAGTAATCTCTTTAAATATTCACAACTTCCTCTAAAGATGAGTTTTTCTCTATCAATGTGTTAGCTGGTTTTTGTTGTTTTTATTCTAAGTCCATTGCTTAGTATTTCCTAGAATTTTATGCCATGATTTCTAAATTAGCATTTTGTCATCATAAACATCATTGTATTCTGCATCTATGGTGAACACTAAACTATAGGTGTATGGATTCAGAGATTAATAAGAGAAAAGTTATAACTTTAAAACTCCTATTAAGGGAGTATATTGGTTCCAACCCACAGTAAACAAGAGACTAAATGGCTACATCTAGGTATATATGCACTATATTTGGTTCAAATACTAAAAAAAAAAAAAGATAGTTAATAAAACATTGAATATTTGATATTTGTGGTAATTTTAGTGATTGTTGTCCCAATATTAACTGTGGAAAGAATGAAATTAAACAAGGGAAGAGCAAAGGAGGGAAGAGTTTCAAGTTTTGAAAAGTTCGATGAAGAACAATCGCTTATAGAGATTATGGGAAAAATAGGAAAAAGAATGATGTTCAGTTTTTATGTAACCCTCATTAAAAAATTATACATCTATCAGCTGTGTTAATATTCTGGTAATGAATTCATTTATTGAATGCCAAAATAACCCTAGGGGATTGAATGTGCTTGATCACTCTCAGGATAAACAGTATGGTCAGGGCAAAAACTTCATTTCCAAGGTCCTCAACAGCTACCACACCAAATCCATCATTAACCCTGATAACAAAGAAGAAGCTGAACATACACAGGTGAGGATTTTATCTGGGTCTTTCACCTGAGCCAGCTGAGACAGTGCACTCGTGTTACTAGGCTGTAGATTACTAGGGTAATGGTAACTGCACATGCAGAGAAATGTGGAAGAATACTAAGCAATCAAAGAGAAAGTACCTTATACTGTTGATACGTATGGATGGAATCAAGTGATGACTAAAGATCTGTAGTAGCAAATAAATAACAGATCTATAAATTCCCATGCAGATAACCTTAGTTTAACCAATGCAGTAGGCCCAGGATTGCAGCTATTATACTGTACGAAAGAATGGGCTGAATGAAAATGCTGTGTGTAAAATAAAAGGTTGGCAGAATTCATGGATATATAAGAAATACAACCACAGTTTTGAGTATTCCCTGTGACAAGTGACACCTACATGGGAGTCACTCCTACGCTGCACCATTGGAGACATTGCTTCTGACTTTCAAGGCTCTCCTGATTCTTCTGCTTCTCTGAAACCTACTTCATTTGTCATTCTCAATGATTCCTCTGTCACTTTTATTCTTAATTATGAGTCTCCTCCCCAAATGTCCTATAAAATATTATGTTTTGCCATACATTGACCAAAAAAATAAAAAATATAGCATCCTGATGAAAAAAAATATTATGTTTTGCTTCTCATGGTTGCAACAATGGTCTCTGTTCTGATGAAAACACAGTCTACAAATCAAGCCTCAATCATTTATTCCAGCCTCAACTGTTTTTCATTATGATTGTTCCTTTCTGATTCCCACATTAACCCAATCCTAACATTATTTAAAATCCTTTTACATGCATCTTCTCTTAAATACAATCTATTCTTTTATGAAAACTTTGTTAAAAATATCAACATTCTTTCTATCTGCTCAGCATCTCAATAATTGAGGTAATAAAATGAAAGAAGAAGGTCAAGGAGAAGGAGGAGGAGTATTTTTTAAAATAAATTTAAAATAAACTTAAAATTAATTGAGAGTTATTACTTTGCCATTTACAAAGTGCTCAGTGTTCATTGCTATGTTTAATCCTCACAAAAAATCCTGTAGCACAATGACTTTTATTACACATTTTGAGATAAGGAAACCAAGGTTTAGAAAATTTATGGGATTTGCACCCATCACACAGGTAATAAGCAGTGAGTCTAGGTTTCATCCAACTCAGAGTGCTCACTCTTCATCTTTAAGCTACAAAGCCCCTTTTAAAACTATGCTGCTCTCACCCTAGTGTCTGAATTTCATTATTGCTCCTCAGTCTCTCATTATATTTCTATTGCAATGTCTATTCAATTCTTCTCTGCTCTTATTTCCTATACCACTAAAGTATTTCATGGCCATCAAGAAATCAAGCCTTTTAAGTAGAGATACTCAGCCTCTGGGAGTTTCATGTCCAGTCCTCGTAGTAGTGAACTAGGGGGAAAACCCTCTATTGTGAATCCCACTGATGCTGTTACTAAAGACAATACTGTGCCATTTTCTCCCCCTACACATATAAAGAGAAAAGACTGCTCTGATAGCAAATGGGACTGGTGTTGGTATGGATTGAGGAAAATGTGTTTAAGAATTTCATGTCTTCTTCATTGTTTCTTTGTTCAAATATCATAAAACAAACTACCAATCAGAAAATGAATACTCCTATACAGTGTGGTCAGAAATCTCCTCCCTGATGTCGGAAGATAATGATGTGAACAAAACTGTTTTTTATAAAATGTTCCACTGCCTGCACAGGGACACAAGTAAGATTGGCACCTACCTCTAGATGCTGAAGTGCCAATTTGTCTCGTGCTAGGCCCACAAGTATCCTAGCCAATCCTGAGATGGTTAGTGATGACCCATCCCTTTGCAAGCCTCTTTGAGTTTTATAGCTTTTAAAAGCATGTTTGGGTGTAATGGATGTCATCTGAAACAAAATAAACACAGACTCTGTAGAGATGTCAAAATCTAAGAAGGAAATTTGTCCATGTTTTTATCTTCATTTAATAGAAAATCAAAAGAAGGAACTGACTTGACAAAGACCATTAAAGAGCTTACTTAAGAATCACATGAAATTATTTTGGGTCAAGTTATAAGAATCAAATAATTATATAATTATTCATTGTGCTGGTCAAGCAACCAAGAAGACTGAATTCTGAGAATTCTTTATGAAAGCAAGCCACAAACTGTCAGCCGATTCTTATATTGTCACAGTGTTACAACAGACAGTATAAGTGCTTTGTATGTGGCTACCTAAATAGCATGAGGTTTACTGAACTGCCTAAAACTTGTTAGGATGCTGTCTTAGACCTCCTGGGCTGCTGTAACAAAATATCATAGAATTATAAACAATAGAAATGGATTTTCACAGTGTGATCATATAAGGCCCTCTTCCGATTGTATCACACTTCCGATTGTATCCTCACGTCGGGAAAGGGCTAGAGAACTCTGTGTGTCTCATATATAAAACCAGTCATCTCATCCAGGAAGCTCCATCCTTCATCTCCTCCCAAAGTCCCACCTATGAAACACGATCATCATGGGAGACAGGATTTCAACATAGAAATTTCTGGGTGGCACAAAGGTTGAGACTGAAGAAGGTACAAACATAAAGGGGCTCTATCCTCCTCCAGCGGCTGTCTTCACCCACACTCCACTGCATCCTCATTTCCTGCATCATCTTGCAAAAATTTCATACATTCTATCACTCTGGGTTTAACAAATCCAGCTCAGTTAACAGTCAACTGTCCCCCACCTGGGCCCTATGGACAATTGCACAACTGGTCACGTAGACACTGAGTAACACATTTATCTGAGAAGTGAGATACCATTCTGTCTTCATTTTAGAGTAAGTATCCTTGTCATTAATTATTTGGCCTTACACACATGCCCTACTAGGTCCCCAAATTATAAAATCCTCCAAATAGACTGAGTCTCTACTGAGACTGGAGCAGTGTGACTGGAATAAGGTTGCTCAGCTTGCTCAACAGCCTCCAAACCACATGCGATGAGAGCCAATCTCTTGACTGGCTCTCCTAAGAAGTCAGTGATGTTGCTGGGCTGGTTGCACAACATCTTTAGGGCTTTAGCAATAATTCCTAGTAAACAGAAAATGGGAAATATAAAGTGAATATTGTAGATTTCAGACAATATTGAACAGAGCCATAGATGTTCTAGAGTCAGTCAGATGTTCTAGAGTCAGTCAGGAATAGACAAGGAGGGGATATTTGGACAGGATTTAACAATCACTCCCTTGCCATCCAGAAAGCATCGATTTTCCCCTCTTTTACAGATTTCCATGTAAGATTACATTTGAAGAAATGGCCCTGCTATATCAAGAATAGTAGCAGTGGTTACCAAAGGGAAACAAACAAATGAAGAACCTTTGAAGTTCACTGACCTTATAGATTAGTAAGTCATATATCACGGACACAGTGAGGACTTCAACTGAGGTTTTAAAACAAAATCCCTGTTTCCCAGAAGTAGGCTCTCAAGATGTGGAGAAGGTGAGGGTGATATAAGCACAGAAATTACTATATTATATGGTAGAGTAAGGTAAGGACGAGAGATGATGCCAATAAGGTGCTATAGTGGATTGAAATACAGATAGAAGCCAACTGAGTTTGACATAGGAGTGACATAACTGGGATGGTTTCATGATGGAGTTTTGAAAGGTTGATGGGATATTGATTTGCAAAAATAGGAAGATAGTATATTTGTCAATTCATTTAGGATCATCTTATGAAGTAATATCTCTGACATCCTAGATCAAGGCAACTGAGATATTAATACATATAGCATTATAAGGTATCAGTGAATAATCAAATCTGACAAAAACACAAGAAATGTTCATTTTTAACAGAAATGTTGTATCTCTCATGATTATGCTCCCATCATAAGCTATATATATGACTTAGGGTTAGAATGGAGAAATACTTGTATGGATTTTTTATGCATTAGGGAGAATTATTTATACCAATTTGGAGAGTTTGTCTTTATTCTGCAAAGCAACAGGGACATCAGAAATTTTAGTGCAAGTGAGCAATATGTCCAGAATCAGAAAGAGAAACATTAACCTGGATTGAGGAGTTGTGGCTGTTGGGGCTGGTAGAGAAAAGGAAGCAGACCTGAAAGAGCTGGGAATATTATGACACTAAAAATCAAAGAGGGCTCTGCCAAGTGAAAAGAAGCAAAGGATGTGAGAGATACAGGAAATGAAATACACCTTGACCACATGCAAGGAATGAGGCAGACATAAGAGTCAGAAAAGGCATCCAACAATATGGGACTAATTGAGTCAATACATGAAAAGTCAGAGAGAAGGGAGGAGATAAATTAAGGTTTTTATCCAAAAGCATCTGAGCTCTATCTTCCAGTATTTCATTGACTTATTACCAGAAATCACCAAAAAATGTTAAGTTTCTGCTGCAAATGAAAGAAATAAGTATCCTACGGAGCCTCTGCTAGACCCTATCAAATACCAGAACCAAAGCGTGACTACCCAGTGATAACAAGCAGTAAGTCACTAGTCACTTTCAACACTTAAATAAGACATATGTTGTAAAGCATAGAGGATGAATGGAAATAAAATGGAAACAACCCATACCTTTACAGAGCCAGCCTAAACAAAACTTTAAACCTAACCAAAATAGAAGTAATGGTCTCCTTAGTCACGTGTCCACTTTCTCCAAGAGTTCCTCATTCCTTTTGCCTGAATCCTCCCTTTTTTTTTTTTTTTTAACTAATCCTTCATTGCCTTACTCTCTCTTTCATTGCCTTACTCTCAGCTGATGGTCAGCTAATCATTAATCAAATAAATGATTAAAAAATGTTCACTCTTGAGATAATATTCGTATTGATGGATTCCTCAAACTGAAAAGCTTTCTAATCCCCTGAAAGTAAAACTCTAATACTGGAAGGACTCCTTTCCAGCGCCTCTCCAAAATGCCCAGCGGGCAGCAGCTGCGACTCTAGCTATTTAGGCATCTTCTGCTATAATTATAACCTATTTGGACGGTGAAGACAGGGCATGGATGAGGCAATGAAAGACGCTGAGAAAGACAAGCATGGACAAGTGGAAAAGATAGCATAAGCCTTAAACACAGATCTCTGCCTGTACACCATATCGTGTGTGATGGGAGCCAGGTGGGCCTAATCAGGGGTGGATTTTTCAAGAAAGCTCTATATGGATTGGCACTGAGAAGTTTTATTCAGCTCAACTGTTTCAACATGGTTCTTTTATTCTAAGACTCAGAGCCACTTGTCTCATTTAACTGCACTAAGTCATAAAGGGAATATGTTTATTGCCTATTTGAACAATACAAAGAGATCTTAAAACTTCTCATTGCAAGAAGAAAATTGTAACTATTTCTAGTGATGGATGTTCACCAGACTTATTGCAGTGATCATTTTGCAATATATATCAAATAATTACACTGTATACCTGAAACCAAAATAACATTATATGTCAATATTATCTATGTATAATGATACCTGAAACTAAAATAGCATTATTTGTCAATGTGACCTATGTATAATGATCATATAATCATTATGTTATATACATAACACATATGCATACCTTCAGTTAAGTTCAGTCACTCGGTCATATCCGACTCTTTGAGACCCCATGGACTGCAGTACATCAGGCTTCCCTGTCTTCCACCATCTCCTGGAGCTTGCTCAAACTCATGTCCATCGAGTCGGTGAAGCCATGCAACCATCTCATCTTCTGCCGTTTCCTTCTCCTCCTGCCTTCAATCTTTCCCAGCATCAGTGTTTTTTCCGGTGAGTCATTTCTTTGCATCATTTGAAAAAAGTTTTGGAGCTTTGGGCTCAGCATCAGATTTTTCAATGAATATTCAGGGCTGATTTCCTTTATTATTGACTGGTTTGATCTCCTTGAAGTCCAAGGTACTCTCCAGAGTCTTCTCCCACACTGCAGTTCAAAAGCATCAATTCCTCAGTGCTCAGTTTCCTTATGGTCCAGCTCTCACATCCATCCTGACTACTGGGAAAACCATAGCTTTGACTAGATGAAATTTTATTTATATATATAAACATATATGTAGACACACCTATGTAAGGAAAAGTTTTGGAAATGGAATATGATTATATTTTGGATAAAGAAAACAAATCAACTAGTATACTTTTTTTCTTTTTTTTTAATAGTTTAAAAATTTAATCAACCACTTCTCATCTTTACTCTTCCAAACCACCTTTCCTGAACTGCTAATTATTTTTTTTTATCATCTTTATTTTTTATTTTTTTTCCATTTATTTTTATTAGTTGGAGGCTAATTACTTTACATCATTACAGTAGTTTTTGTCAAATGTACATTTTAGCTATCATGTTGGGTCTAAACCTTATCTTCAAATGTAGTTAATCTTTATGCTGATAAAAGAAACAGAAATGTTTCTTAACCTTGTAACAGTAACTGCAGAACAGCTTATTTACAATAGCTAATTGAAATCACAAAATTTTGAAACCTATAGGCCTGCCCAGTATCTGCTATTGGTCATTTAACCAACTGATCATTGACTTAATTCCTCCTTGACTCAGAAACTCTTATAGGTGCTTAGTTTACATCAGTCAACAAAGCAGGCAGACACTTGTCTTCATGGAACTTATATTCTAGCTGGGGGAAGACAAATAATCTGCAATAAACATGAATGCAAGTACATTATATGGTATGTTAACAGGTGATTTTTACTATGGGAAAAGAAATAGTAAAGCAGAGGATGGGGTTTAGGGAATGAATGTGAAGAAAGGGAGGTGATTTAAAGAAAAACAACTTAGACCACACTGAGGGGAGCAAACACCCTTTCTTGCATTCAAGATTCCAGTTTTCCCCTGTCCAGTCAGGTCTCTTGGTCTTCTACCCAACTTCAAAATGTTTCCATCTCTGAGGCTCTATGCAGACTCATGTAAACATGGATGTTCTGAACATCCTGCCTCTCTCCAGTTGAACTGATTTCATAAAAAAATTTTGGTAAACTCCCCCAACTTAAGTAATATTTTATGCAGCAAATTTTGATAATTTTCTGTTTCCTGAAGAACTAATCTCCAAATTATTTTCCATTTTTCAACACACAGTCAGTGACCTAATAATATTATGTAAAAATATTTTATATGCATTGCTATTCTAATATATTATGAAATTTAAAAATATACACAAAATATAATTTAAATGACAGTGAGATAAAAATAAATAGAAATGGAAATGCTAACATTTTCTTCCCCAGGGGATGAGAGCACTCATTTCTGTTGCCACTGGACTAATGGATTCTGAATGTACACACATAGCTATCCCACAGATATTTAACTATCATAATAAAGTAATTTCTTTTACATATAGCTACAATCAAAGTTCTCAGAACACCACAAGGGGCCAAGAATAAAATTATATGTGAATAACTCTCTTCATATGCATATATAAAATTTTGTGAGCTCAATTAAGTAATCATCTTTAGTTCTTTTGTTATTCCATCAATTCATCTACTGGTAAATAATCCAAACTCTACAATAGATTTCTTTTTTTCAAGGGTTTGAATCTCGAGTCGTAATAAAAGCAGAGCAATGGCCGAGAAGAATAGATAAAATGTCATATGGATATCATTGTACATATCCGTTTGTAAGGAAAATTAATGAAAAAATACAGAAGACTTACAGTTTGCTGAAACACAAAGTGTACTCACTCAGAGTTGAATATACATATCACCTAGAAAAAATACTTTCTCAGCTTCCCATGACTTCTAAAGGAAAGAACTCCATGACTTTCATCTCCAGCCTACTGTGGACTCCTTTCCACTTTCCTCCTCAACTTCCCTCCATGAAATCTCTTCCCTAGGTTATAAAACACTTCCTGGGCTTCTGGTTCAGACAAGATGGCCTTGATCTCTTTGTGCCCACTCCTCTGTTTGTTCTGGAAATAAGAAGAGGCCACAAAGTATACCTTTGATAGCTGGCAAGAAGGAGGTGAACTAGTTTAGGGCCTGAAGAATGGAAGAGCAAGCAACATAGCAGCATGTAACAGAACACAGCCCAGGCCCAGCATTCCTGACCTCCAACCACAGGCCCAGCATTCCTGACCTCCAACCTGGCATCAGAAGGCAGCCTGAGTAGTCTTCCTCCCAAGGAATAAATGTGAAGGAACACCAGGTGGTGGTTTAGTTGCTAAGTTGTGTCTGACTCTTTGTGACCCCATGGACTGTAGCCCAACAGGTTCTTCTGTCCATGGAATTCTTCAGGCAAGAATACTTGAGTGGGGCCCCATGCCCTCCTCTAGGGGATCGTCCCAACCGAGGGATCAAACCCAGGTCTTTCCATTGCAGACGGATTTCTTACCATCTGAGCCACCAGGAAAACCCACGAAACTCATTAATGGCAAGTATATTTGGAAAATAAAAGCATAAAAATATGTTAAAATCAAATAAAGTAGACATTAGAACAAAGAACATTTCTAACGACAAAGGAATACAAGGACATTATATAAGGAAAAAGAATCAATCCAACAGGAATACATAATAATCCTAAATATATATGCACTGAACAATATAATCTCAAAATATTTGAAGCAAAATTATATACATCTTCTGAATAGTCCTATAGCATTTAAAAAGATTGAAAATGTAATATGAAATGTTTGAAAAAGAAATCATCAATCCATGATAGTTTGACCAGAGAATTCTAACAAACATTTTAAAAATTAAGAATAATTTGACATAATCTCCTCAAGAAAGTAAAAGAGTAGGAAAAGATTCCCAACTAATTTGATGGGGCCAGTATTGCTCTATATAAAAATCATAAAAAGACAGTACAAAAAGGCAAATTTCAGACTAACGTCTCTCACAAATTTGGAATTAAAAGTTTGCACTCTCACACATACACATACAAATCAAACAAATGAATGCAACAATGTATAAAACCATCTCTTGATAGTTTCTGGTCCTTTCCTAAGTCTGTTCACATTACCTGTCTCTTCAAAGGGTTTAAGTGAATCAAGTATATAGGCAGTTAGGGTCATAGTAAGAATATTATCATACCAGAAATACAGTGACAAATACTCAAGTCTAGGTCAAATCAGAAACTGACTTCTCCCATTAAAGTTAATCCTACCAGTCATCCTAAATGTCTAGCAAAAACAACTACAACTAGATTCATAAGATAAAGAAAGCATATATACTACATAGAAATGGTGGGGGTGTTTGATATTCTTTATTTGCCCCTCAGGAACCCTGTTGATCATTTTCTATTATGTTATGGACCCTTGGAGGCTGAGAAGACCAGAGTTTATCCCTCTAGCTCTCCTGGCCTCTGACTTTTGCTTGAGTTTGGCCAGTGGTGGGCAAAAAAGATTGGTGAGTCAGTGGAGAAAGAGATTAGTGGGTTGATTCTTTCCTTACTCCTTTCCTGCTGGGAAGTGGCCAAGCATCTCCACTGAAGCCCAGAGCTCTGGTCAGAGGCCCTTGCTTCTAGCTGCAGGTATGTACAAGTCTCTCTAGAGACTACAGTATCCACTTTCTTCCTTTGCCCTATGGGCCTAACATGTTCATGTATGTATCCATGTTCTTGACTGTCTCAAACAGTTTTGCTATTACTTTTAAGTTGTCCTTAACTCTGATACAACTTCCAAATCCTTAAAGTTCATTGTGTGTTAGTCACTCAGGCATGTCTAACTTTAGCCTGCCAGGCTACTCTGTCCAAAGAATTCTTCAGACAAGAATATTGGAGTGGGTAGCCATTCCCTTCTTCAGGGATCTTTCCTGACCAAGGGTTCAACCCAGATCTCCCACATTGCAGGCAGATTCTCTATCATCTGCACCACCAGGGAAGCCAGTTTTCTTTATTTTCCTTATCTGTGTAAATCATCTTGATTTCTGACAATGATAGGGGTGGCTATGGAGCTGCTAGATAAAGATGGTCCCTCAAAGATCTATCAGTAAACTGTTTACAACAGGAGGGGGACATCTTACTTCCTGACTCCAAAATCATAAATACAAAGCATGTCACAGGTCATGTAAAAATAAATGCTGAGAAATCAATGATTTAAGAATGAATTTGGTAAAAGTACACAAACTTTAAGCTGTAAGGTGAATAAAGTCTGAGGATCTAATGTATAAAGTGGTGACTATGATTTGTAATGTGTTATTGGCATTTGTGGGGCTTCCCAGGTGGTGTTAGTGGTAAGGAACTCTCCTACAAGTGCAGGATGCATAAGAGATGTGGGTTGAATCTCTGGATCTGGAAGATCCCCTGGAGGAGGGCACTGAAACCCACTCTAGTATTCTTTCCTGGAGAATCCCATGAACAGAGGAGCCTGGCAGGTATAATCCATGGGCTCATAAAGAGTTGGACATGACTGAAGTGACTTAGCACACATTGAACCCTCTTACACTGTTGGTGGGAATGCAAATTAGTACAGCCACTATGGAAAACAGTGTGGAGATTTCTTAAAAAGCTGGAAATAGAACTGCCATATGACCCAGCAATCCCACTTCTGGGCATACACACCAAGGAAACCAGATCTGAAAGAGACACGTGCACCCCAATGTTCATCGCAGCACTGTTTATAATAGCCAGGACATGGAAGCAACCTAGATGCCCATCAGCAGACGAATGGATGAGGAAGCTGTGGTACATATACACCATGGAATATTACTCAGCCATTAAAAAGAATTCATTTGAATCAGTTCTAATGAGATGGATGAAACTGGAGCCCATTATACAGAGCGAAGTAAGCCAGAAAGATAAAGACCATTACAGTATACTAACACATATATATGGAATTTAGAAAGATGGTAATGATAACCCTATATGCAAAACAGAAAAAGAGACTCAGATGTATAGAACAGACTTGTGGACTCTGGGAGAAGGCGAGGGTGGGATGTTTCAAGAGAACAGCATCAAAACATGTATATTATCTAGGGTGAAACAGATCACCAGCCCAGGTTGGGTGCATGAGACAAGTGCTTGGGCCTGGTGCACTGGGAAGACCCAGAGGGATCGGGTGGAGAGGGAGGTGGGAGGGGGGACCGGGATGGGGAATACATGTAAATCCATGGCTAATTCATTTCAATGTATGACAAAAACCACTGCAATGATGTAAAGTAATTAGCCTCCAACTAATAAAAATAAATGAAAAAAAAAAAGAAAAAAAAAATAAGAAAAAAAGAGTAAAGCTTAGACTTTCTTACCAAAAAAGATCTTTAAAAGGTAAATATGTGAGGTGATATTAATAGATAGGTTAATAAAATCTGTGAGGGAATCCTTTAATAATGTCACCTATTTAAATTATCACGTATACTTTAAATGTCTTCCTAACTTCACTGGAGGAGTTCAGTTTCTTAGCTGTACTCTCTGATCATGACAGATAAAAATACTTTAAGGAGAGCCTACAAATCAAATATTCTTACATTGTACACAAACACCTAATCTCTCTTCGAAGGTTACAAAGAAATTCACCTCCTTGATGAATTGTTACCTACTTTTCCTAGATGAAAGTACCATCTTCCTCCTTATGGCTTCCTAATTTCATTCTCACCATTTTTATCTCCCTGACCACATTCTGACTTATATTATAGTTAATTATCTGAACAACACCAATCCCCACTCCTTTAATTCAGTTCCCCTGGGGCTACAAGGGTATGCCAACTGCCCTGAAGTTACTTTTTATTGAGTATCAAACATGGCAGAAACTGGCCAGCCATTTGTTCTTTCTGAGGTAAATTTTCTAATTCAAAGCAAACCCAGCCTCTGATATTTTGGATAAACTGACAAGTAGACAAAACTTTAACTCATATTCCAGATAAAAGTTCCTTTTGTGTTAATTTTTTTCTTTTAGAGAGAGCCACATTCTAGATAGTGGTCAGGTAAATAGAAACAGGACTGGTAAGTTAATTAGAAAAAAAAACAAAACACTTGCAGAATACAAAAGTAGACAAATCATGCATCTTTTGTATACTTCAAGACCTGTTTTATTGGGAGCTGGCAGTTCAGACAGTAAAGAGTCTGCCTGCAGTGTATGAGACCTGGATTCCATCCCTGGTCAGGAAGATCCCTGGAAGAAAACATGTCAAACCACTCTAGTATTATTGCATAGAGAATCCCCATGGACAGAGGAGCCTGGCGGGCTGCAGTCCAAGGGGTCATCAGTCCATGGGGTCGTAAAGTGTTGGACACGACAGAGCAACTATGCACAGAAAACTTCTCAAGGTGACATAGTGACATTTAGAAACAGTTTCTCGCACTAGTGTGCTTAACTACAACTCCTACTTTTCAATGGAAGATCAAAGAAAAAAGTAATATTCCATAACAGTCAAGAAATTATTTCAATCAAGGATTTTTTCTTAAAGCTAAGCTAGAGAAATACACTGTGGGATAGAGCAGATAATGAGAAGTATAAGATATCCAAACAGGGAAGCTGCTCAACCAATCGATAATTTTCTTTTTGGGAAAAAGAATAAAATCTCAGTTTGGAATCATGTTTTATACAGAGATTTGCACAATTTTTGGAAATGTAAAGGATTTTCCACTCTAATTTACCTTTTCCAGTTGAGAAAACCTAGCCCTAGAGAAATGAAGATAAGTTTTCTAAGTCAAAGAGCAGTTATGCTAGGATTCTGATGAGAGCCGAGTGACAGGCCTTAGGGTCCAGTTGCTTCATCTTTAGGCTGACAGGCTGGAGATTGGGCTACCAGTAATGGTGCTGTCTTCAGGCTGAATTGCTTTTATTTTGGGAAACCTCTTTGTTCTTAAGACCCTCAACTGGTTGCATAAAATCCACAGTCTATTGGTTTAAATGTTAATTACCTCTAAGAAAATATGTTCCCAGGTGAGCATGTCAAAGAACTACAATTTGAAAGAAATGTCAATTCTATGGAATATGTTACCATGTGCCACTTTATTTGGAATTGAATATCTATGCTACCTGTTCCACATTCATGACCTTGGAAGGGAAAACAAGATTGACAATTTTTTTTTCCCCATTTAATCATGTCCAGTGTTTTAGTGCATGCAGGCTGCTGTTACAAAATGCCAGAGGCTGGGTGGTTTATAAACCACATTATTTATCACTGTTCTGGAGGCTAGAAGTCCAAGATCAGGGTGCCAGCATGGTTGAGTGAGTGAGGGCCTCTTCCAGGACATATCCTTAAATAGAAGGGATGAGCACGTATTTCAGGCCTCTTTCACAAGAGCCCTAATCGCATTCATGTGGACTCTACCCTCATTTCCCAATGGTCCCACCTCCAGAAATCATCACTTTGGGGATTAGGTTTTCAACATATGAATTTTGGAAGAACACAAGCATTTAGACCATGGCACCCAACGAGGAGACTGACTTGTCTAAGGTAACCCAATGCCTCATGCATACTGAATGCTCTGTGGTGCTGATAGGAAGCCAAGGACTAAGGAAGTTGAATAAGGACCAGCAGCCCCAGGTGGAGGGTCTGAGATGGCAAACTCCTTGATGGATTTCACAACAATATATGAGTATCTCCAGGGTCTTCCTGGTTATCAGTCATTGAGCAATCCCTCCCCTCCTATACATGTTCTTATTTGAAATATGAGTTAATTACTCAGCTCTTAGACAAAGTACCAGTTGTCCGACATGGAAAGATCACAGCTATGCATATGAAGAAAAGGGCCTTTGAGAGATACAAATTTCAGAGTGGAAAGTCCTCAAGACTTTATTCACTTCAGATAGCAATTACAAGTTTGGGGATCTCCCAAGACCATTCTTGGGTTCCATAATCAGCTAGGACTCCAAGAGCTTCACTGAAAGCTGTTATACAGATGTGGTTATGGTTTATTCCAGATTTTTGATTTATTTTTAATTCAATTTTTATTTTTAGTGCAGTCTAATTGATTTACAATACTATAAATGTCAGTTTTTGCTGAACAGTGAATAAGGTATACATATATGTATATATACTCTTATTTAGATTCTTGTCTCATGTAGTTTGTTACAGACAGTTGAGTAGAGTTTCCTGTTCTATACAGTAGATTATTATTAGTTATCTATCTTATATATATTAGTGTGTACACATCAATCCCAATGTCACAATTCATCCCTCCCTTCTTCCCCTGGAACCATAAGATATATTTTCTACATTGTGACTCTCTTCCTGTTTGTAAATAAGTTCATTTGTACCATTTTTTAATATTCCACATATCAGTGATATCATATGCATTTGTCTTTCTCTGTCTGACTTACTTCACTTGGTATGACAATATCCAGGTCCATCCATATTGCTTCTGATAGCATTATTTTGTTCCTTCTTATGGCTGAGTAACATTACATTCTATATCTGCACTACATCTTCTTTGCCCATTTCTCTGTTGATGGGCATTTAGGTTGCTTCCATGTTCTGGCTATTGTAAACGGTGCTGCAATGAACACTGCTATGCTTAGTTGCTTAGTCTTGCCCGACAATTTGCGACCCCATGGATTGTAGCCTGCCTGGTTCCTCTGTCCATGGGGATTGTCCCCATGGAGAAGAATAGGCAAGAATGTTGGAGTGGGTTGCTATTCCCTCCTCCAGGAGATCTTCCCAATCCAAGAAACCCAGGTCTCCCACACTGCAGGCAGATTCTTTACCATCTGAGCCACCAGGGAAGCCCTGATGAAGCAAGAACACTAAGGTGCATGTGTCTTTACAACGTATGATTTTCTCTTGGTATATATCCAGGGGATTGCAGCTTTTTAAAAGACACAGATGACATGTATATTATCTAGGGTGAAACAGATCACCAGCCCAGGTTGGGTGCATGAGACAAGTGCTCGGGCCTGGTGCACTGGGAAGACCCAGAGGGATCGGGTGGAGAGGGAGGTGGGAGGGGGGATCGGGATGGGGAATACATGTAAATCCATGGCTAAATTAGCCTCCAACTAATAAAAATAAATGGAGAAAAAAAAAATAAAAGACACAGATGAAAAACTGCCCAGGAAAAGGCATATAGGGCAGAGTCAAAGGAAATGTGAAACATGGAACTTTGGTTTCATCTTCCCAGGGTGTCATGGGCAGCTTTGTGTTCCCAGCACCGATGTGCAGGCAGTGAGCACTTGCAGACAGGGGAGCTCACTCCAGGCTCCGTGTCCAGAGTTTTTACTGGGGCTCCATCGCCAAGGAATGACTGATGGTCCATACAGCTGATCTCAGGCTCAAACCTCTCTAGAGGTGCAGCTGATACTGCATGACAAAACCCCCATCCTGAATCACATCATTCTTGTGGCCCAAAGTTTTTACTCTAAATCACACTGTTGACATCCCTATCAGGCTGGCCCAAGACCCTCACAAAAACAAAAGCACTTTTCTCAGTGTCAACCTTTGACACCTTTAGTCACACTTTCTCAGAGGAAACAGCCTAAGGGTTTAGAGAGGAGCTCCCAGGAAACAAGGGCAAAGTCCAGACTTCCCTTTGGATGAGGCTGAGCCCTTCACTACACAGCCTGGTGGCTGGTTTTGCTTGACAATGCTCCCTTGTTGTAACTTCACAATAAGAAAATGTGAAGTGACAAACACTGGTCAAGCATTTATCTTCTTTTTATTTATTTATTTATTTTTAATTTTTTTAAAAAAAATTAATCTATTTAAAATCGAAGGATAATTGCTTTACAGAATAGTGGTGTTTTCTGCCAAACATCAACATGAATCAGCTGTAAGTATACCATCCCTTCCCTCTTTTTTTTTTAAATTTATTTTTATTAGTTGGCAGCTAATTAGTTTGCAATATTGTAGTGGTTTTTGCCATACATTGACATGAATCAGCCATGGATTTACATGTATTCCCCATCCCGATCCCCCCTCCCACCTCCCTCTCCACCTGATTCCTCTGGGTCTTCCCAGTGTACCAGGCCCGAGCACTTGTCTCAAGCAATCAGCCTGGGCTGGTGAACTGTTTCACCCTAGATAATATACATGTTTTGATGCAGTTCTCTCAAAACATCCCACCCTCGCCTTCTCCCGAAGAGTCCAAAACTCTGTTCTGTACATCTGTATCTCTTTTTCTGTTTTGCATATAGGGTTATCGTTACCATCTTTCTAAATTCCATATATATACATTAGTAAAGCATTTATCTTCTCTTGGGCTTTCTCTGAAATGTTTTCTTGCATTATCTTCATTAATTCTTATGCAACTCCAAGAGGTGGACACTAGTATGGATGGCATTATGGAGAAAAGCAAATTAAGGCTTGTTTAAAGATTCAGACTAGTGAGTGGTGGAGTGGGAGTATGTACAAGATCTACAGGACTCCAAGGTTCATACTTAAAGCCACTATGTTGCAAAGATACCAACAATTCTTTTTTAGCATTTTTATTTATTTGGTTGCATTGTGTCTTAATTTTTGGACATGCAGATCTTCCAATTCTCTTGTCGCATATGGAATATAGATCTGTGAGCAGGGATTGAACCCCAGGCCCCCTACATTAGGAGCATCAATTCTTAAGCACTGGAAAATCGGGAAAGTTCCAACACCATTTCCATTTGGAGTAAATGTTCACATGCAAGTGCACATCCAAAGAGGATTGTTCAGTCAATATTGTCCAGTCCTGTCTTTCTGTTCCACAGTATATATGAATTAAGAAAGTTACAACACTAACTCTTCTTGCTATGCATTTAACAAAAATAAATAAAACACAGAAAGACATGAAGATTTACCATAAGCTCATGATGCCATGATCAAAGAAGGCTTTGGTGACAGGAGCATTTCAAATGGTCTTTTTGTCTGGCATCCCAGAAATCTGTACGCCCTGGGCCGTCACACATTAATAGGTTCCAGACAGTGAAAGGCATGTCTTTCTTTATCAAAGAAGGCCAGGGCAATTCTAAAATGGGAGGTGGAAAAGAAGACCAGTAGTTAAGCCTTCAAATACAAATGCTTTCTCAGAGAGAAAAATTTAGAAAAGAATTCATATGAATGTTGAGAGTCTGAAAATTGTTTCCCTTAAAATTTTCCCATTGAGCATGTGACATGGAAAAGTTTGTGTACCGCAGAATACCCTGGTTAGGTAACACAGTCTGAATTATCCATATTTAAATGATTTTCTTAATTTTGGGTGAAGCTTTCATGAACTTCCCATGTGACCAATGGTGTTGATAATTGACAAATAATTGGAATGGGATTGCTGAAAATGGAATGGACAGATGAGAAATTAGTCTGAAGTCTAAGTGAAGGGAGATTGATACACAGAAGGAGAAAGGAATTTTAACTTTTCTGAGGAATGGTGGTTGGTGAGATGTGGTCCTCAAGGTTCTATGTGAAAGAGCCTACTCCATGCATCAACTGAGGACAGGGGAAAAGGATGGAGTCTAAGCTCTGGTGGCAAGACAGAAGTGTTTCATCCCACAGCCCTTCAATATAGATAGAGTGAGCTCTCTGTAGGAAACAGTATCCAAAATAGGATACCAGCAACAGCAATACAAATGACCAAGTGATGGAGGAGCAACACAGACCTGTTCTAAGCAACCCAAGGTGTTCTTAGTATGAAAATATTGATGGCATCCCGATCCCTTACTTCTTAGTTCTAGTTTTGTCTGAGAGAAAAGTTCCTCCGAGGATAGGAGTTCACTTTCCTTCCAGGAAGTCAATTGGGGAGTCTAAGCCATGGAATTACCATTTACATCTAGAGTCACTTTTATAACAATTCTGTGTCTCCCACACCTCAAGTGGGTGGCCTTAGAAACAGCAGTTACCATCGTGATTTTAAAGAAATATTAAATACAGATGTTCTTCTCTTGTACTGCCTGTAAATTTTAGAAACAAGTGATTGTGAAATTGTATTCAAAGATGGGACAGCTGCCTGCTTTTTAATTACCTTGATTATTCTAGAATATTCCCTGAGGTTCAAATGTTTTTTGCTGAGAAAAGTGACCCTGTCCCTACCACACCCAATGTGTCATCTTCTTCACTAAATTTCTTGTAGAAATGTATGTTTTAAATTTTAATTTCTTAATACCCACTGTCCCCAGGAAGAGTTGCATAGAGTCAGACATGACTAAGCGACTGAACTGAACTGAATTGAACACCCACTGTCCCCAGGAAGTAGAAGCTTTATGGAAAAATGAGTACCCTGTCTTAATATATTAAGTGTCCCCATATGGCTACTGTTTTTAAAGACTCAAATGGCTATTCTTTCCTACCACCCAGATCTTTATTCATTGCACATTTTTACATTTATTTGTGGTTCTCTTCTTTTTCTCCAATGTCAGCTTTAAGCACCTAATTTTTGTTTTAATTTTGTTCCCCTATTGTGTCATTAGCCACAGGATTTCTTAGTGAACATATAGATTCAGTGTAAATTTGAGTCATGCTCTATGATAAAGAATATAACTTTGAGATATAAATCAGAATCATGAAAGAAACATGGTGATTGGTTAAAACAAGTCAAAGTGTGGTTATTATAAGGCTATGTAATTCTTTAACCACATTTATATTGATGAAAAGTTTGAGTTAGATATTTCATAGGCCTCACATGTTTTATTTTCTTGGGCTCCATAATCAGTGAAGATGATGACCGCAGCCATGAAATGAAAAGATGCTTGCTCCTTGGAAGAAAAGTTATGAAAAAACTAGACAGCATATTAAAAAGCGGAGACATCACTTTGCCAAAAGAATGACTGTATATTCAAAGGTATGGTTTTTCCAGTAGTCATGTACAGATATGAGTGTTGTACCATAAAGAAGTCTGAGCACTGAAGAACTGATGCTTTTGCACAGTGGTGCTGGAAGTTCTCTTGGGAGTCCGTTGGATTAAAGGAGATGAAACCAGTCAATCCTAAAGGAAATCAACACTGAATACTCAAAGGAAGTACTAATGCTGAAGCTCCAATACTTTGGCCACCTGATTCAAAGAGCTGATTCATAGTAAAAGACCCTAATGCTGGGAAAGATCCAGGGCAGGAGGAGAAGGGGGCAACAGAGGATGAGATGGTTGGATGGTATCACTGACACGATGGACATGAGTTTTAGCAAACTCCAGAAAATAGTGAAGGTCGGGAAAGCCTAGTGTGCTGCAGTCCATGGGGTCACAAATGTCAGATATGACTTAGTGACTGAACAACAAGAAGAACAAGGCCTCACATGTGGATATGAAGTTTAATATTTATGAAATATAAGCAGTCTTGCATTACACATATAGAATAACTTCAATAATGTGAGTTGTAATAAAGGCTAATCACAGCACAATTAAAAGGCCCAATGTAATCACAATTAAAAGGCCCAACGTAATCACAATTCTTTGATTTGTTGTTACTACTAGTTTCTAATTGTTGTTGCTATTTAGTTGTTAAGTCCTGTCTGAAACTTTTGGGACCTCATGGGCTGTAGCCCACCAGGCTCCTCTGTGCGATTTTCCAGAAAAAAATATTGGATTAGGTTGCCGTTTCCTTCTGCAGGGAATCTTAAATATAGAACCCAGTGCTGTCTCCCAAGATCATGTGAGGAGGCGTGTCTCCAGGACAGACAGGAGTGGAGGGTTCGCTCCTAGGCTCATGTGTCCATGTGTCTGCCCAGAAGTCCACTCATAGGAAGGACACAACTTCAGTGAGCAAGTGAGTCGTGTGAGTCACAGGCAGAGATCTTTTGCTGTTTCTGTCTGGCCTCCCAAAGATAGGAGAGTCGATATAATACATCATTTTCCCCCAAACCTGTGGTGCTCTTCGGATTTTAAATGTCTTTCTTTTTATAAGCTCTTCTCCAACCTGGGGTCCCATCCCCATCTACTCCTGGGGAGCTCCTCCAAGTCCTATTTCACTTCCTTTTAAAAAAGTCTTGTAACTTTTCCAGACAAATCAGCTCTTCTCTCCTTTGGATTGCTATGTTAAGTTTTACTTACATTTACCAAAGAAATGAATACATCTGGACTGATTATTTACTCACATATTTATCTCTTTCTCATGAAAAATTTTGAACCAGCAAGATTAAATTCAAACACTAACCCCTCAGTTCAGTCTAGTTAAGTCGCTCAGTCTTGTCTGACTCTTTGCAACCCCATGAATCGCAGCATGCCAGGCCTCCCTGTCCATCACCTACTCCTGAAGTCTACTCAAACTCATGTCCATGAGTCGGTGATGACATCCAGCCATCTCATCCTCTGTCGTCCCCTTCTCCTCCTGCCCCCAGTCCCTCCCAGCATCAGGGTCTTTTCCAATGAGTCAACTCTTCGCATGAGGTGGCCAAAGTATTGGAGTCTCAGCTTCAGCATCAGTCCTTCCAATGAACACCCAGGACTGATCTCCTTTAGGATGGACTGGTTGGATCTCCTTGCAGTCCAAGGGACTCTCAAGAGTCTTCTCCAACACCACCATTCAAAAGCATCAATTGTTCGTCACTCAGCTTTCTTCACAGTCCAACTCTCACATCCATACATGACCACTGGAAACCATAGCCTTGACTAGATGGACCTTTGTTGGCAAAGTAATGTCTCTGCTTTTTAATATGCTATCTAGGTTTGTCATAACTTTCCTGCCAAGGAGTAAGCGTCTTTTAATTTCATGGCTGCAGTCACCATCTGCAGTGATTTTGGAGCCCAAAAAATAAAGTCTGTCACTGTTTCCACTGTTTCCCCATCTATTTGCCATGAAGTGGTAGGACCGGATGCCATGATCTTAGTTTTCTGAATGTTGAACTTTAGCCAACTTTTTCAGTCTCCTCTTTCACTTTTCAAGTGGCTTTTTAGCTCCTCTTCACTTTCTGCCACAAGGGTGGTGTCATCTGCATATGTGAGGTTACTGATATTTCTCCAGGCAGTCTTGATTCCAGCTTGTGCTTCTTCCAGCCCAGCGTTTCTCATGATATACTCTGCATATAAGTTAAATAAGCAGGGTGACAATATACAGCCTTGATGTACTCCTTTTCCTATTTGGAACCAGTCTGTTGTTCCATATTCAGTTCTAACTGTTGCTTCCTGACCTCCATATAGGTTTCTCAAGAGGTGGGTCAGGTGGACTGGTATGCCCATCTCTTTCAGAATTTTCCACAGTTTATTGTGATCCACACAGTCAAAGGCTTTGGCATAGTCAATAAAGCAGAAATAGATGTTTTTTCTGGAACTTTCTTGCTTTTTCGATGATCCTGCAGATGTTGGCAATTTCATCTCTGGTTCCTCTGCCTTTTCTAAAACCAGCTTGAACATCTGGAATTTCAGAATTCACATACTGCTGAAGCCTGGCTTGGAGATTTTTGAGCATTACTTTACTAGAGTGTGAGATGAGTGCAATTGTTCGGTAGTTTGAGCATTCTTTGTCATTGCTTTTCTTTGGGCTTGGAATGAAAACTGACCTTTTCCAGTCCTGTGGCCATTGCTGAGTTTTCCAAATTTGCTGCCATATTGTATGCAGCACTTTCACAGCATCCTAGTTCAGGATTTGAACTAGCTCAACTGGAATTCCATCACATCCACTAGCTTTGTTGATAGTGATGCTTCCTAAGGCCCACTTGACTTCACATTCCAGAATGTCTGGCTCTAGTGAGTGATCAATCATCATGATTATCTGGGTCATGAAGATCTTTTTTGTACAGTTCTTCTGTGTTATTGCCACCTCTTCTTAATATCTTTTGCTTCTGTTAAGTCCATAACATTTCTGTCCTTTATCAAACCCATCTTTGCATGAAATGTTCCCTTGGTATCTCTAATTTTCTTGAAGAGATCTCTAGTCTTTCCCATTTTGTTGTTTTCCTCTATTTCTTTGCATTGATCACTGAGGAAGGCTTTCTTATCTCTCCTTGATATTCTTCTTGGAACTCTGTATTCAAATGGGAATATCTTTCCTTTTCTACTTTGCTTTTCGCTTCTCTTCTTTTCACAGCTATTTGTAAGGCCTCTTCAGACAGTCATTTTGTTGTTTTGCATTTCTCTTCCATGGGGATGGTCTTTATCCCTGTCTCCTGTACAATGTCACAAACCTCCATCCATAGTCCATCAGGCACTCTGTCTATCAGATCTAGTCCCTTAAATATATTTCTCACTTCCACTGTATAGCCATAAGGGATTTGATTTAGGTCATATCTGAAAGATTTAGTGGTTTTCCCTACTTTCTTCATTTAAGTCTGAATTTGGCAATAAGGAATTCATGATCTGAGCCACAGTTAGCTCCTGGTCTTGGTTTTCCTGACTTTTGTGGAGTACCCGAAAACTGGAACCACACTCAACGCAGGGCCCACTCCATATAGAGCAGCCGGGAGCCTGAGCAGTGTAGACGGGGAAAGCACTGACACCCGTGAGCGGGGCAAACCCAGTGTGGTCGGAACACGGTGAGCGCTATCCATACAGAGCGGTGTCTGTCTGCAGCGCCCCGCCCTCCCCGCAGCAGGACTGAACTGAACTAGCGAACCTAAATAAGAGATCACCTCTGCCCACCTGTGTCAGGGTGGAAATTAGACACCGAAGAGACAGCAAACAGAAGCCAAATAAACAAAGCGAACCACTTCAGAAAGGACCGGTGCAACAGATTAAAATCCCTGAAGGTAACACCGACTACAACGGAAGGGGCCTGTAGATATTGAGAAGTGTAAGCTGGAAAGAGGAGCTATCTGAAACTGAACTGAACCTACGCTGACCACAACAGCTCCAGAGAAATTCCTAGATATATATGTATATATTTTTTTTAATTAAAAAAAATTTTTTTTCTTTCCTTTTTTAAATTTTTTCTCTTTTATTTTCTTTGAAAATTCCCTATTACTCCCCCATTACTCCTCAACTTTCATTTTCATATATTTTACGATTTTTTTAATTAGGGAAAAAAATTTTTTTTCTTGTTTTTTTTTTCTTGTTTTTCTCTCCTATTTCCTTTTAAAGTCCTCTAATACTCCTCTATTATTCCTTAATTTTCATTTTCATTTCACTATAACCTTGCAAAAAAAAAAGAGAGAAGCCCTATTTTTAAACTGAACTTCATATATAATTCTAAATTTTGTTTTTGTTTTTGTTTTTAAATATTGTATTTCGAAGAGTCTAACCTCTATGCTAGATTTTTAATTTTTGTTTTTCAATATGTGATATAAATTTTGGACATTTAAGAATCTAATATTTAGTTCCCATTTCTATTCAGGAGAGTGTTGATTACTCTCTCCCACTTTTGACTCTCTGTTTTTTACCTCAGAACACCTCTATTTCCTCCTTTCCCCTTCTCTTCCCAATCCAATTCTGTGAATCTTTGTGGGTGTCTGGGCTACGGAGAACACTTCGGGAACAGAGAACTGCGTAGATCTGTCTCTCTCCTCTTGAGTCCCCCTTTTTCTCCTCCCACTCACCTCTATCTCCTTCCTCCCTCTCCTATTCTTCATGTAACTCTGTGAACCTCTCTGGTTGTCCCTCATGGTGGAGAATCATTTCAACATTAACCTAGAAGTTTTATTATCTGTGCTGTGTAGTCGGAGAAGTCTTGAGACTATTGGAAGAATAAAATTGAAATCCAGAGGCAGGAGACTTAAGCCCCAAACCTGAGAAAATCAGATAACTCCTGACTACACGGAACATTAAGGAATAAGAGACCATCCAAAAGCCTCCATACCTACACCAAAACCAGCCACCACCCAAGAGCCAATAAGTTCCAGAGCAAGACATACCACGCAAATTCTTTAGCAACGCAGGAACATAGACCTGAGTGTCAACATACAGGCTGCCCAAAGTCACACCTAACACATAGACCCATCCAAAACTCATTACTGGACACTCCACTGCACTCTAGAGAGAAGAAATCCAATTCCATGCACCAGACACTGACACAAGCTTCCCTAACCAGGAAACCTTGACAAACCAATCGTCCAACCCCACCCACTGGGTGAAACATCCACAATAAAAAGGAACCACAGACCACCAGAATACAGGAAGCCCACTCCAGACACAGCAATCTAAACAAGATGAAAAGGCAGAGAAATACCCAACAGGTAAAGGAACATGAAAAATGCCCACCAAGTCAAACAAAAGAGGAGGAGATAGGGAATCTACCTGAAAAAGAATTTAGAATAACGATAATAAAAATGATCCATGCTGTTCTCTTGAAACATCCCACCCTCGCCTTCTCCCAGAGTCCACAAGTCTGTTCTATACATCTGAGTCTCTTTTTCTGTTTTGCATATAGGGTTATCGTTACCATCTTTCTAAAGTCCATATATATGTGTTAGTATACTGTAATGGTCTTTATCTTTCTGGCTTACTTCGCTGTGTATAATGGGCTCCAGTTTCATCCATCTCATTAGAACTGATTCAAATGAGTTCTTTTTAATGGCTGAGTAGTATTCCATGGTGTATATGTACCACAGCTTCCTTATCCATTCGTCTGGTATATTATCTAGGGTGAAACAGATCACCAGCCCAGGTTGGGTACATGAGACAAGTGCTCGGGCCTGGTGCACTGGGAAGACCCAAAGGGATCGGGTGGAGAGGGAGGTGGGAGGGGGGACTGGGATGGGGAATACATGTAAATCCATGGCTAATTCATTTCAATGTATGACAAAAACTACTGTAATGATGTAAAGTAATTAGCCTCCAACTAATAAAAATAAATGGAAAAAAAAAAAAAAAGATCCAAAATCTTGAAAACAAAATGGAGTTACAAATAAATAGCCTGGAGACAAAGATTGAGAAGATGCAAGAAATGTTTAACAAGGACCTAGAAGAAATAAAAAAGAGTCAATTAAAAATGAATAATGCAATAAATGAGATCAAAAACACTCTGGAGGGAACCAACAGTAGAATAACAGAGACAGAAGATAGGATAAGTGAGGTAGAAGATAAAATGGTGGAAATAAATGAAGCAGAGAGAAAAAAAGAAAAAAGAATCAAAAGAAATGAGGACAACCTCAGGGACCTCTGGGACAATGTAAAACACCCCAACATTCAAATCATAGGAGTCCCAGAAGAAGAAGACAAAAAGAAAGGCAATGACAAGTTACTTGAGGAGATAATAGCTGAAAACTTCCCTAAAATGGGGAAGGAAATAGCCATCCAAGTCCAAGAAACCCAGAGAGTCCCAAACAGGATAAACTCAAGGCAAAACACCCCAAGACACATATTAATCAAATTAACAAAGATCAAACACAAAGAACAAATATTAAAAGCAGCAAGGGAGAAACAACAAATAACACACAAAGCGGTTCCCATAAGGATAACAGTTGATCTATCAATAGAAACCCTTCAGGCCAGAAGGGATTGTCAAGACATACTTCAAGTAATGAAAGAGAATAACCTACAACCTAGATTACTGTACCCAGCAAGGATCTCATTCAGATATGAAGGAGAACTCAAAAGCTTTACAGACAAGCAAAAGCTGAGAGAATTCAGCACCGCCAAACCAGCTCTTCAACAAATGCTAAAGGATCTTCTCTAGAAAGGAAACAGAGAAAGGTTGTATAAACGTGAACCCCAAACAACAAAGTAAATGGCAACGGGACCATACCTATCAATAATTACCTTAAATGTAAATGGGTTGAATGCCCCAACCAAAAGACAAAGGTTGGCTGAATGGATACAAAAACAAGACCCCTATATATGCTGTCTACAAGAGACCCACCTCAAAGCAAGGGACACATACAGACTAAAAGTGAAGGGCTGGAAAAAATATTTCACGCAAACAGAGACCAAAAGAAAGCAGGAGTCCCAATACTCATATCAGATAAAATAGACTTTCAAATAAAGGCTGTGAAAAGAGACAAAGAAGGACACTACATAATGATCAAAGGATCAAATCAAGAAGAAGATATAACAATTATAAATATATATGCACCCAACATAGGAGCACCACAATATATAAGGCAAACGCTAACGAGTATGAAGGAGGAAATTAATAGTAACACAATAATAGTGGGAGACTTTAATACCCCACTCACAACTATGGATAGATCAACTAAACAGAAAATTAACAAGGAAACAGAAACTTTAAAGGACACAATGGACTAGCTAGACCTAATTGACATCTATAGGACGTTTCACAAACGTCCTATTGCTTTTACAAAACAATCAACTTCACCTTTTTTTCAGGTGCACACGGAACCTTCTCCAGAATAGATCACATCCTAGGCCATAAATCTAGTCTTGGTAAATTCAAAAAAATTGAAATCATTCCAGTCATCTTTTCTGACCACAGTGCAGTAGGATTAGATCTCAATTACAGGAAAAAAATTATTAAAAATTCAAACATATGGAGGCTAAACAACACGCTTCTGAATAACCAACAAATCATAGAAGAAATCAAAAAAGAAATCAAAATATGCATAGAAATGAATGAAAATGAAAGCACAACAACCCAAAACCTATGGGACACTGTAAAAGCAGTGCTAAGGGGAAGATTCATAGCATTACAGGCCTACCTCAAGAAACAAGAAAAAAGTCAAATAAATAACCTAACTCTACACCTAAAGCAACTAGAGAAGGAAGAAATGAAGAACCCCAGGGTTAGTAGTAGGAAAGAAATCTTAAAAATTAGGACAGAAATAAATGCAAAAGAAACTAAAGAGACCATAGCAAAAATCAACAAAGCTAAAAGCTGTTTTTTTGAAAAAAATACACAAAATTGACAAACCATTAGCAAGACTCATTAAGAAACAAAGGGAGAAGAACCAAATTAACAAAATTAGAAACGAAAAAGGAGAGATCACAACAGATAACACTGAAATACAAAGGATCATAAGAGACTACTACCAGCAGCTCTATGCCAAAAAAATGGACAACTTGGAAGAAATGGACAAGTTCTTAGAGAAGTATAACTTTCCAAAACAGAACCAGGAAGAAATAGAAGATCTTAACCAACCCATCACAAGCAAGGAAATCGAAACTGTAATCAGAAATCTTCCAGCAAACAAAAGCCCAGGACCAGATGGCTTCACAGCTGAATTCTACCAAAAATTTAGAGAAGAGCTAACACCTATCTTACTCAAACTCTTCCAGAAAATTGCAGAAGAAGGTAAACTTCCAAACTCATTCTATGAGGCCACCATCACCCTAATTCCAAAACCAGACAAAGATGCCACAAAAAAAGAAAACTACAGGCCAATATCACTGATGAACATTGATGCAAAAATCCTTAACAAAATTCTAGCAAACAGAATCCAACAAAATATTAAAAAAATCATACACCATGACCAAGTGGGCTTTATCCCAGGAATGCAAGGATTCTTTAATATCCACAAATCAATCAATGAAATACACCACATTAACAAATTGAAAGATAAAAACCATATGATTATCGCAATAGATGCAGAAAAAGTCTTTGACAAAATTCAACACCCATTTATGAATAATACTCTCCAGAAAGCAGGAATAGAAGGAACATACCTCAACATAATAAAAGCTATATATGACAAATCCACAGTAAGCATTACCCTCAATGGTGAAAAATTGAAAGCATTTCCCCTGAAATCAGGAACAAGACAAGGGTGCCCACTCTCACCACTCCTATTCAACATAGTTTTGGAAGTGTTGGCCACAGCAATCAGGGCAGAAAAAGAAGTAAAAGGAATCCAGATAGGAAAAGAAGAAGTGAAACTCTCTCTATTTGCAGATGACATGATCCTCTACATAGAAAACCCTAAAGACTCTACCAGAAAATTACTAGAGCTAATCAACGAATATAGTAAAGTTGCAGGATATAAAATTAACACACAGAAATCTCTTGCATTCCTATACACTAACAATGCGAAAACGGAAAGAGAAATTAAGGAAACAATATCATTCACCATTGCAACAAAAAGAATAAAATACTTAGGAGTATATCTACCTAAAGAAACAAAAGACTTATACATAGAAAACTATAAAACACTGATGAAAGAAATCAAAGAAGACACAAACAGATGGAGAAATATACCGTGTTCATGGATTGGAAAAATCAATATTGTCAAAATGGCTATACTACCCAAAGCAATCTATAGATTCGATGCAATCCCTATCAAGCTACCAACGGTATTTTTCACAGAACTAGAACAAATAATTTCAAAATTTGTATGGAAATACAAAAAGCGTTGAATAGCCAAAGTAATCTTGAGAAAGAAGAATGGAACTGGAGGAATCAACTTGCCTGACTTCAGACTATACTACAAAGCCACAGTCATCAAGACAGTATGGTACTGGCACAAAGACAGAAATATCAATCAATGGAACAGAATAGGAAGCCCAGAGATAAATCCACGAACCTATGGTCACCTTATCTTCGACAAAGGAGGCAGGGATATACAATGGAAAAAAGACAACCTCTTTAACAAGTGGTGCTGGGAAAACTGGTCAACCACCTCTAAAAGAATGAAACTAGAACACGTTCTAACACCATACACAAAAATAAACTCAAAATGGATTAAAGGTCTAAATGTAAGACCAGAAACTATAAAACTCCTAGAGGAGAACATAGGCAAAACACTCTCTGACATAAATCACAGCAGGATCCTCTATGACCCACCTCCCAGAATATTAGAAACAAAAGCAAAAATAAACAAATGGGACCTAATGAAACTTTAAAGCTTTTGCACACAAAGGAAACTATAAGCCAGGTGAAAAGACAGCCCTCAGATTGGGAGAAAATAATAGCTAATGAAGCAACAGACAAAGGATTAATCTCAAAAATATACAAGCAACTCCTCTAGCTCAACTCCAGAAAAATAGATGACCCAATCAAAAAATGGGCCAAAGAACTAAACAGACATTTCTCCAAGGAAGACATACAGATGGCTAAAACACACATGAAAAGATGCTCAACGTCACTCATTATCAGAGAAATGCAAATCAAAACCACAATGAGGTACCATTACATGCCAGTCAGGATGGCTGCTATCCAAAAGTCTATAAGCAATAAATGCTGGAGAGGGTGTGGAGAAAAGGGAACCCTCTTACACTGTTGGTGCAAACGCAAACTAGTACAGTTGCTATGGAAAAGAGTGTGGGGATTTCTTAAAATACTGGAAATAGAATTGCCATGACCCAGCAATCCCACTTCTGGGCATACACACCGAGGAAACCAGATCTGAAAGAAACATGTGCACCCCAATGTTCATTGCAGCACTGTTTATCATAGCCATGACATGGAAGCAACCTAGATGCCCATCAGCAGACTAATGATAAGGAAGCTGTGGGACATATACACCATGGAATATTACTCAGACATTAAAAAGAATTCATTTGAATCAGTTCTAATGAGATAGATGAAACTGGAGCCCATTATACAGAGTGAAGTAAGCCAGAAAGATAAAGACCATTACTGTATACTAACACATATATATGGACTTTAGAAAGATGGTAACGATAACCCTATATGCAAAACAGAAAAAGAGACACATATGTACAGAACAGACTTTTGGACTCTGTGGGAGAAGGCAAGGGTGGGATGTTTCAAGAGAATAGCATCGAAACATGTATATTATCTAGGGTGAAACAGATCACCAGCCCAGGTTGGATGCACGAGACAAGTGCTCAGGGCTGGTGCACTGGGAAGACCCAGAGGAATCGGGTGGAGAGGGAGGTGGGAGGGGGATTGGGATGGGAATACATGTAAATCCATGGCTAATTCATGTCAATGTATGGCAAAAATCACTACAATATTGTAAAGTAATTAGCCTCCAACTAATAAAAATAAATGAAAAAAAAATCCCTCAAATATTTAATAACTGTATGCTGATCAAATGCTCAAAATACATCATTAATTTATAAATTGGTTATTGATAAATTAGCCTGGTGATTTCTCATGCCAAAATGCCTTAGGCTATGTTTCAGGATAGTATTAAATTTTTATTAATGTAAAGGAATAAAGTAGTAAGCTCAAAATCAGTTAAATATTTTTCAAATGTGAATAATTTCAAAAACTCATCTATAAATACAAATTCTTTTTTTAAAAATACAAATTCTTAATATAAAGGGATCCTTGAAAAATATTGAGTATTTATACTTAACATTCATACTGCGATTCATGGGGTCAAAAAGAGTTGGACACAACTGAGCGACTGAATTGACTGACTGACTGACTGACTGATACTTTACATTCAAAGTAACTTTTGACTCTTGATCCCCAGTGTGGCAGAAGGCAGAGGGTTTATCAGGAAAGTCTGAGGAATCTTATTTTCTGTTATCCAGGCTCAAATTCCTGTTCAATAAGTATTACAACCTAGACTCTCTTTCTTTCCCCTCCTATGTCAGGACAATTTCACAAGTCATCAAGTTATTCAGGGCTATATCCTCCTAGATTCTTATGTCAGTTAATAAAGGAGAAATAGGAATATGAAGGACCATAGAGAAACATATGGTCAAAGTCTACCTCTATTTTTTCCCCAAGATGTAGTAGATTATTTTTTAATTGACATATAACACCATACACATTTTAGATGTGCAACACAATGGTTTGATATTTGTATACATTGCAAAATTATGACCACAGTTATTCTAATGTTAATTTACTAGTGTGATACATCATCACACACTGCTTTAAATTTTTCTTGTGGTGAGTACTTTGAGATCTACTCTCTTAGCAACTTTCAGGTATACAATACACTGTTATTAACTATAGTCACCACACTCTGTATTGTATCCCCATAACAGGAAATCTGTATCCACTTCACCCATTCTGGCTCCCCTACCCAAATCCTGCCTCTGGAAACACCGAACTGTTCTCTGTATTTATATTTTGTTCTTTGTGGTTATTGGTTTTTGTTTCCTCATTTAAGTGAGCTCATATAGCATTTGTCTTTATCTGACTTATTTCGCATAGCATAATGCCCTCAAGGGTCATTCATGCTATCACAGAGAGCAAGATTTCTTCATGGTAAGTCCATAACTAATATATTAAGAGTACTTGCATAATCCTGAGGATAATGTTGGTTAGTTCCACACCCTACTCACCCCTCATGGTGAACAAATTGTTGATAGTGGTATAATTCGTGTAATTTCCTCTTTAATTGATCCCTGTCTGTTTGCTTGACACCATTTTGCTACCTGCCCCCTGGACCTGAGTCCCAATGTCCAGTGCAATAGCAAGCATCATTTGCACCTGGCCTGAGAGGTGGGACATGGAACAGTTGTTATACTTTGGAAAAAACCATTACGATTTTATAAAAATAAAACTGGAGTGAAGCAAATACAATTTTTACTAGAGAAACTGTAAAATATATTGGTTTTTAAATCAAAAAAGCAATGCAGTGACTAAATTTTATGGATTTTAATGCTTCACAATTGCTTACTATTTCTTTCCTTGGCCATTTCAGTTTATGTGAAAAAAATTAATTTTAAGAAATGAACATTTATCACTGTTTATAAAAACACAACGCAAATCTATCAATGATGCTACCCAACATGGAAAAAAAAGATGAGACACTAATAAAACTTAATTAAATCATTAAATATTTAAAATGAATTTCTAACTCTAGCTTATTTAATGGTTCCCTTTTATGTAGTTGAAGCCCTATTATGAAGTCTATACATAAAGAAAATTCAAAAGTAAAATCAATCTATTTAATGTATTCCTTTCAATCAAAAATTCCATTTCTTTTATCCTTCCTAAATTTAAATCACCTCAGAAGACCACATCTCAAGTTACATTTTGCTCATATCAGAAAACACATAATAAAATAGGGTTACAATTGCATCACTTGTAGAGTAGTTGATCATTAAATATAAGTCATTCATTTCACAAGTTTCATTTTATTTCACTAATAATATGTAATATTTTCCAATTTAGAATGAATGTCAAATATATAGGAGATGAGATAATGGATATTTACAAACTGCATTTTTAACATCACTCATGACCAACTATATAGATACATATGTCTTCAATACCCTTCAGAAATTATTTCTTACAGTGAGACATAGGAATTTTACTTTGTTTAAAAGAATTAGAGCATAATTATCTTCTTTGGTAAAAATACAATATATTACCATATGACTACAAGGAATTGTACACATCTATAAGAGAAGGAAATGGCAACCCACTCCAGTATTCTTGTGTGAAGAATCCCATGGACGGAGAAACTGGTGGGCTACAGTACACTGGGTTGCAAAGAGTCAGACACGACTGAGCGACTTCACTCACTTCATATAAGGTAAACACATCTCTTATACCACATATATCAAAATGCAAAAAAAATTAATAAATAACATAAGTAATGAAACACATCACATAATACACAAGTATATCCCTGGGATGCTTTATCCTGACTAAATAAGAGTGGAAAACTGAGCATTTCCTCATTTCTTGGCATATTCCCTTGTGGCTCAGCTGGTAAAGTATCTGCCAGCAATGCAGGGGACCTGGGTTTGATCCCTGGGTGGGGAAGATTCCCTGGAGAAGGGAACAGCTACCCACTCCAGTATTCTGGTCTGGAGAATACAACCCATGGAGTCAAAAAGAGACAGAGATGACTGAGTAGCTTTTACTTTCATTTTTCACCACTGGGACAAAGGGCAGAGAGTTTATCAGTCAAATCTGGGGAGTCTTATTTTCTGCTTTCTAAGGTCAAATGCCTGTTGCATGAATATTAAAACTTAGACTCTCTTCCTTTTCTCTCTTCTTGCCAGTAAAATTTCTCAAGTCATCATGTTTTTCAGGGCTATGTGGGCATAGATCTTAGGTCAATTAATATAGGTGAAATAGGAACATAAGGAACATAGAAATGCATATGATCAAAGTCTCTCTCTCCTTTTTTTTCATGGTGCATTTTTTAGATTGAGATATTAATATAATTGACATATAGCATCATACGAATTTTAGATGTACATTTACAACACAATGATTTGGTGTTTGTATATACTGCAAATAGGGATTCCCTGGTGGCTCAGATGGAAAATAATCACCACAGTAAATCTAGTTAACATTCATCATCACACATCATTATGACTTCTTTCTTGTGGTGAGACTTTTAAGATCTTCTCTCTTTGCAACTTTCAAGTGTGCGATACACTATTATTAACTATAGTCACCACACTCTGTGTTATATCCTCATGACTTATATATAACCATAAATTTGTACCTTTTAACCCACTTCACCCATATTGGCTGCCCACCCAAACCCTGAGTCTGGAAACCACCAATCTGTTGTCTGTATTTATGTTTTGCTCCTCATGGTTGTTGTTTGATTCCACATTTAAGTGTGGTCACACAGCATTTATCTTTTTCAGACTTATTTCATATAGCATAATGCGCTCATGATTCATTCATGTTATCACAAATAGCATGATTTCTTTATGGTTAGTCCATAACCAATATCTGCATAATCCTGATGTATAAACTCGGGGTACCTCCACACCCTACACACCCTTATAGTGCATAAGTATTTGATAGTGGTATGTGTGTCTTATTTGCTCAGTCATGTGCGACTCCTTGCGACTCCATGGCCTGTAGCCCATCAAGCTCCTCCATCCATGGAATTCTCCAGGCAAGAATACGGAAGTGGGTTGCCATGCTCTCCTGCAGGAGATCTTCCCAATCCAGGGATCAAACTCAGGTCTCCTTCCTTGCATGTGGATTCTTTAACATCTGAGCCACCAGGGATGCCCATAGAAGATGATAAAAACAAAACAAAACAAAACAAAAAATACTTGCTTTAAATTTTAACATAAAATTCAAGATGAAAATTAAAAGTGGTTAATGATAGATTTCACAAGGTTCTCCTAGATCATATAACTTTCTGATACATGTAGAAATATCACTAAGCAGGCATCTATAATTTTCAAAATACTCTTTTAAAATATATGTTCTATTATCACAAAGATCTTACAACCGTCCATTATATAAAACTGGATCCAAAATACTGTTCCAAGGGCAGAAAACAGGAAAAAGTATAAATGAACCTTTTTAGTCACACCAGCCCTTCCCCAAGGTAGCAGTCAAATGGAGGAAAGCTGGACACTCTTGATAAACACACGTGGGTTCTAATCCAGGTGTGGTCAGAGGTATAACTTGTATGACTCAGGACAAGGGATTCAACCTCTTCAGTTTTCTGTTTTCTTAAAAATCTTTATGCATTTGACAATGGTTTACTGAATGCCTCCCCAGCACCAGATTCTACATTACAGAAAGAAAATCCTTTGATAAGTGGGACAGGTGAGGTCACTGATTTCATTAATATTATATTCTAGTGGAAAAGACAGGTATTTGAACAAGTAATGCAAGCACGAAGAGACGTGGAAACAGGAAGGACTCACACTGTGGGAGCAGAGAGCAAGGGAACTCTGCTCCTAGTCAAAAGGGTTAGGAGTCACTGTCTGAAGAACTGACACAGAAGCTAAAAATCCAAAGGATACATGGGAGGGAACTGAACAAACTATAGGAAAAAACATTCTAGGCAGAGCAAAACAAGGCAAGAAAGATAGTGCAGGATCATGGTATGTTCAGGGAACTGTTCAGGTCTGGTGTAGCTGGCCTGGAGAGAGGGGAGGACAGGGCAGGAGTGAAGCTGAAGCCCAGGCAAGGGCCAGATCTAGGAGAGACCCAGGACAGTGGGTAGAAAAGTAGGCTTTCTTCTAGGGAAAAGGGGTAGCCATTCAAGGGTTTAGGTAGCAGAGACACAACTATACTTCTATGTTTAAAACAAAGTCCCGCTGAAGAATGGAACCAGTATTAGAGGGAGCAGAAGGGGATTCCAGGGATATTAATTTGGGGACTGCAGATCACCCAGGAGATTGATGGAGCAGTTTGTGGTAAAAGGTCTGGAAAGAAAAGAAATCTTTAAAAGATTTAAGTAAATGAATGTTTAAGACTTACAACAACGTCTAATATGTAGGAGGGATAAGCAAAGCAAGAGAGAAAGAAGTTCTCTAGCTATAAAATAACTAGAGAATCATTCCTGCCATATATGATAGTGTGAATAAAAATATAAATGTGACAATGTAGACTACATTAAGCATCTTTTATACTGCCTGGTGCATAGAAGAAACTAAAAAAATGAAAACAGGAATCTTTAGAGTGAAATAGCAACTCACACTTCTTACAAGTGATGTGAGGTTGAATTTTTTTCTGGGTCAAATCCCTTATTTTGCACTCTACCATTGGGTGCAAAGACTGCAGTTCGCCAATGCAACTGGAAAGGAGTGTGACATGAGGCTGTCTGTACGTGGAAAGAGTCCACACTGTGACCTCCAGATTATGAATGCTCCACCTTTACAAGCTGGCAGCCAATAAAAATGTTATTTGAGAATATATATCAATCAGTTTGGTGAGAATTTTCTCTTATATTTATGAAGATGATCAAGAGCATGATCTTGACCACAGTTTGTCTTCTTTTCCAGGGAGTCTGTTTTAACTCCTATGGATTATACCTTTCTGAAGAAACCCTTCGGGTTGGAATAAAATTTTGAGACCCTGCAGTTTGCACCTCCAGTGGCCAAGATGAAGTTCTTGGCGGGGGTGCTATAGAACTGTGGTTGACCCACACACAAGGTTCGCATAGATGGAGATGGCCACACACAGACCTCTCCGGTGGGCGGGGCACAGGAGAGCCATCCCACAGCAGAAGAAGCCTGTTTTACTTCCCTAACTGTAGACACGGACCATCACTGTCACCGAGGAGGAGGGCGGTGTTTCTGCATTATAGGTTAACACGCGTACATTTAGACTTCGGATCGACAGGGATGCAGTTCTAACAAAAGAATGGGAGTTGAACAGGCTTTTTTTCTAAATTTGTAAGACCTCCATATCTTTATACAGAATTATTCTCTCTGAATATTCTGAAAGTCAGGAAGGTCTGCGTGCTACAGTCTGTAGTTTCAAATAGTTGGACACGATTTAGGACTGAACAACAACAACTCTAAATATTCTAGCATGCCATTACAATGGAGCTCTTTACTGAGGAAGTAAATAAGTGGGGAAAATTTGTATGGAGAAGAACTTACTCTTGAACATTCTTTAAATCACCCACAAAGAATGGTATATGCGGTTTTATACATACTTTGTGGTCTTGCAATAAGCCTAACATGGTCAAAATTTCTGAAGCATTTAGACAAATTCCTGTCTCTTTAGTGGAGAGGATCATCAATCTGTAAATGCCAATGATCAACATTAGTGTTGTAGTTACAAGTCACAGAGAATTATCACATACATTATCTCATTTAATTCAGTTATTCCAGATTCAGAATTCCATATACTTTGCCTGTGGCCTTTTTCAAGGTCAGACAAATGTTTGTGAACTTTGAGAATCCAAAGATTATTTATAAATGCTTCAATGGTGTTCACATGTGGTTAAGAAACTAAACATTTCAGAAGAACTCATGGTTGTCAGTTTTTTTGTGCTAAGAATCACTGTGGAAATTCAGCCAGAGACCCATTAGGGTATATTTTTGGGTCAAAGGCCAAAGTTCTTGGAATGGTCATGTCTTCTTTTCTGCAATCTGTATTTTGCCCAGGCCACAGGGGTAGCTCTAATACTAAAAATATAGCTTCCCCACTCCCTGTGAAAACCACTGACCAAGGCTTTTGCCATAATATTGCAGAAAAGCATGGATATGTGTGCCTACTTACCCTGAAATGCATGGTTAGTATAAAAATCTCAAACAAATGATCAAGAGGCCAAAGCTGGCAGATCTCATGATTGTTTTGAGGCAAACTGTGGGTTTGCTCTGGTAAAATTTAGAGGTCAGAAAATACATGAAGATGACCCCATGATGAAGTTTTTAATAAGCTTGGGGACAAAACAAACTTGGTGTGGATTCCACTCAATTCAGAGTGAAAACTAGGACTTGATTCAGAAGGTTAAGAGGAAAGACCAAACACAATAACATGAAAGTTTGAGTTTGTTTTGCCCTTTCTTGATAAAGGCAAAAAGTGTTTAATACAGGTAACCTGTGCAATATATGCATATTTAAGTTTATATACATAAATTATGTCTATATATAAAACAGTATATAAAATTGCATATATATACAGTTTCAGACATTTTCTAAATTTCTCAGTAATGACAACAGATGGATTGAAGATTCCGAAAATTTGCATTTGAAACTCACATCATGTGATATTTTCAAATGTACTTTTCTAAATGGTGATGGCAACCATGGATCAACCCCAGTTGGCAGACATGAGGTCAGTAATCCCCATGTCAGAATTTATTTGGTGCTGCTGGTTAGAAAAACTGAATTTTATATGTCTGTCAAGTCTCAAAACTATTTTCAGTGCATTTCTCATCAGAGGCAGGTGGAAACACCCTCTCTAGGGAGGAACTCTCTGAGAAAACTGGTGACAAATGTGATATGAGGACAGGAAAGGAGAAGTGAGTAAACAAAAGGTTACTCTAAAGTCTTTGGCCTCTAACTGTGTATTCACTCAACTATGCCTACAGATCTCTTTTCTTTTCTGCTGGCTACAAAACAGTAGGAAAGAAAACAGCCCAAGTCAGCCTGCTTTCTTACACCAATCAGTCACTGAGCAATACAAGAAGTAGCCATTTTGGGGGATGCAATTTCATTCTGCAAAGTGTTGAGAGGTTCCTCTTAGTCTATAAACTGTGTCTAAGGGGATTATCTAAAAGTAAATTCAAAAGAACCTGATCAAAACCTCTGAAGCACTTTCCAAGTTTAAGTAGAAATGAAATTCAGGTCTGGTAACAAAGATTCAGTCACAGATGAGTCAGATCCAGAGCCAATTTAGGCAAATATCTGTGTATCATTTCTGCTCAATCTGGAGTCTCCCCATTTTCCAAACAAATGACTGTGTAGTATCATTTAAGATCCACAATTCAGTTTTCATCTCAGTCTACATATGAACTTTCACATGTTAGCCTGTATTGGAAAGAGGATGCACACAAGTAGATTTATCAGAGGTTAAGAAGCAAAATAAGAGCTACTGTTGTGGAAGGAAAAATATTGCCTTGCCTAACTGCTGACATAATGTCTAATGGGTTAAGGCAAAGTTAAGGAACAGATCAGACCTCAAGATTCAATCTCTGAGCCTCATGTTTTGAGCTTTACATTCTGAACATAGACTTCCACAATATTATAGTTCACCATCATCATTTCAGGAAAGAATATGGGGAAAAAAGAGTTGTCGGGAGAGTTAATTTTCATCACAATGTGGTTAATATTTAGTTTCTAGCAAATCAGATAATGTATGCAAGATACATATGTCAAGTAAGTACCGATATAATATGCTAAAATATTTGCATGCATAAATGCACACATAGGACTTTTCTAAAGTTATCATAAAGCATGTTGAACAGGCAAAGAAAAAAATAAACAGTCTGATTCCTAAAATGTTGTGTAATCTAAAGATACAATTATATTGTACCTAGGAGAATGACAGACACCCATAAAATGGGTACTCAACAAATACTTTAACAACAACAGAAGCAAATCCTATGAATACAACTAATTTTCTGGGACTAAAGATATCTAAAGGGCTAATCCTCATTATCTGTTTCTCATTTTATATTCTTCTCTAAAATGTTATTCCTTTAATAAAGTGTAACAAATTTCCATTCAAAAAGTGTGAAGTGGATAAAAGTTTGTCATCCTCGTAATCTAAGTGTACAAGATTATCACAGGTACAGGCAATTAATAAGCAGATTGCCCTACACCCAGAGTCCTTGGGGACCTGTCACTAGCAGTAAAGGGATAGTTGAGATTTCATCTCAGTTACAAACAGAATTAGGCAGAGAAAACTTATACACCCTGTTCTCATGTTCTCCATTTTCTTTTGAAATCAAGAACACACGTGAGTCACTTTGAAGTGATATTATTGACTTGCATAACATTATTTTTTGCTCTGCAATGTGAATGTGCATTTTTCAAATATCAAGCCTTTGATCTGAGTTGCTCCACCAGAACACTCTATAGAGGCTGGAAACCATTTCTATATAAGGGTTTGCTATGCTGAGAGGAAGACTACTCTAGCTTGGAAGAGGTTGGAAATATCCCATCTGAAAGCTCTTTTCAGTCCTTCCTCAGCCTAAACACTTTACTGACAGGGGTCGAAGGTTACATCTGCTAAAACAAAACCCAAATTATGCAGTACTTCCTTAAGGAAGCTAAGCTAAGTGGAAACTCAGAGGTCACCAATTGGACTCCTGAATGCAGCAAGGGACAAACAGCAAAAATGCCCTTAAAAAGCAACAGGTACATTTTCCTAAATCCTACTGATTTTTACAAGTTGCCCAATAAGTTTAAAAGACTAGCTTCTTAGGTATCAATGTAGAAATTAAATTGAACTATTCAAGAAGGAGGGAGTAGTAACAATAGTGGTGTGGTCAGTTCAAACTTTGAATTCTCAAAGCAACCAGCTTGCTAACTATGAAGCACCAGATGGTTTTATAAACCTGAAGGTCCATAAATCTTCCCTTAAAGTTTCCAATTTTTTTTAAAAGGGTTGTTTCTTTGTGGGATTGGGGAAAATTTTTGCCATTGGGTATCTGACCCCCCCAAACCCTAATAGCTTTTTAAGTTTTCTTGCTCTGCATGCAGGAGACAAGCAGGACAGATGCCAAGAGAACAAGTTCAGAGCACAGCGTCATCTGGCAGCTGTCTTGCTGGGGAGAGAAGGCTAAGCTTCTATTTCTCAACCTTGACTGTCTCACTGTAGTCATCACAACTTATTGAAGTTCTAAGATTTTAAGCATTCATGGAGTTTAGAGATTCCTCCTTCAATTGGAAAATTAGTATATATTTCTGATTTTCAATTACAACTCCAAATCTCCAGTTTTTAAATCTTATTCAGGAGTGGCCAGAAAGACAGAATGATGTGGGAAAGACTTCCCTGATTTTGTTATTTGGTCACTAATTTTTGCCTGATTCTTTTGCTAACCTATGGAGGTGACCATCCAGGCTCCTCTGTCCATGGGGTTTCCCTGGCATGAATACTGGAGTGGGTTGCCATTTCCTTGTCCAGGGGATCTTCACCACTGAGGAAATTGAACCTGGGTCTCCTGCATTACCAGCTGGGTTCTTTACTGCTGAACCAGCAATGTAACTTTAATTTGTAATGGAGTCAACTTTATTTGTACAACTTTTAATGTGTGTTTTGAGCTACCCATTTCCCACATCCTACCCAGTAGAACACGTAGGAACAGTACAGAAAATTGGAGGGAAAGAGGAGCAGACCAAAGTGCAATTGGTAGCCACAATGTAAATTGGCTTATTTCACTTGTCAAGGTCTGTGTACACACCTGTGTGCAGAGCATGTGTGTGCCAACTTTGTCAGGATGGGATTCAATCAGGCAGGAGTCTGCAAAAAATATGAGGCTTTGATTTTGCTACAAAAATTAGTGAATCATAGAAGGGCAACTGTTTTTGCAGACCTGTCTATCTTACACAGTTTGGCCACTGAAATACGTCAGCATCCCGTTATTTCAAGTTCTTACATCCATTTCCTGCTCTACTCAACCCTTCATTACACATTGCCTTAGCTTCCTTCCTTCCTTCCCAGATTTCTTTCTTCCCTAAGTGCATGAAACCCTTGTCTCCTTGTTTATCACAATGAGACTAAGAACAGCATTGATATAAATATTGCTTGTAAATTATGAAGTTTTGAAACAATTTCAATCATGATTATTTATTTATATGCCAAAATATACAAAAGATGGAGTGCAAAGGAAGACATGAGAAATGCTAAATGCTTTAGATTGCTTACCTTTAAAAAATTATATTCAAGATCATTTAATAATCACATTAAAGTGTACTAGGGATTATTTGACTAGAGGGTTTCAGAGTCCATGTTTTCCAATGGAAAACAAAATATGGAATGACTTCAAGGTTCAAGGTATACATAATAAGAAATTTCAACAATCTGGGTTGTTGAGTCCTGGGGTGGATCATTAAAGGAGACTGTGGACTGACTTCCCAGGAATTGTATAAGGAGCAGAATGGTCACCATCTGATGTGGTTCCCACCCTGTAACCAAGCAAAAGGACTGAGAGAAATCAGGTCACCCCAATCCTATTTTCTAGTTCCAAAATTTGATGAAAGCATTAATTTTTTAAAACTCTTAAGCAAAGTCCCTATAACTTTAATACAAACACTCACATTTAAAAATGTAAAATTTTCTACACAATGGAAAAGTAGTCCAAAATTCCAGCTATTGTGGTAACAAATATAAAAACATCTTCTCAAATGCAGGACATGGACACTTTAACAGCAGCCTTTTCAGATGAAACTTCTGTGTATAAGACCCCCCCAGAGGTTCAAATATCAGAGGTGGTGATACCAAAAAAGAAGAAGTTTCTCAGTTTTTGCATGTATCCCGACAAAGTCTTTATGATCTGAAGTGTCCAGGAAAAAAAAATATATTACAGCCACGTGAAAAATGTCAAATCTTTCAGTGACTGGTCATTATAAACATTGTCACAGACCTTCCACACAAAATTTAATAACTTCCTTGTTAGAAGATCCTTCAGCTACTCTTTATGAGTATCTGTATGAATATATTGATGCCTATGTATTTGTATTTGTTGAATATTTTTTACTTTAAGAAAATGAAGGAGGAATGTTAAAATTCTCTTCTGATTTGAAGGTTTTGTGTGGGATTTTCACTTTATTGGGATTTTCTTTTTTTTTTCATTTATTTTTATTAGTTTGAGGCTAATTACTTTACAATACTGTAGTGGTTTTGTCATACATTGACATGAATCAGCCATGGATTTACATGTGTTCCCCATCCTGATCTCCCCTCCCACCTCCCTCTCCACCCGATCCCTCTGGGTCTTCCCAGTGCACCAGGTCCGAGCACTTTTCTCATGGATCCAACCTGGGCTGGTGATCTGTTTCACCCTAGATAATATACATGTTTCGATGCTGTTCTCTTGAAACATCCCACCCTCTTGGTATATATACACCATGGAATATTACTCAGCCATTAAAAAGCATTCATTTGAGTCAGTTCTAATGAGATGGATGAAACTGGAGCCCATTATACAGAGTGAAGTGAGCCAGAAAGATAAAGACCATTACAGGATTTTCACTTTATTCATTCACATTTTACTCTGAAAAGTAGAGAATTAGAGCAACAAGATAAGTCTAATTTTTTTTATTTTCAGTCACTGGAAAATGGGAACTTGACTTTCCTTTTCATGCCAGTCATTATTGTGTGTGTGTGTGTGTGTGTGTGTGTGTGTGTCTGTGTGTGAGATGGATATATGTATGCAAGCATAAGACAGCCATAGCTGCTCAAGCAGCCTGAAAAATGTCATACACCACCGATCTAGTCCTGACAAGAGGAGTCCAGCTTGGAAAACAAAACCTCTCCCTCAGTGCTACCCTCAGCCTTCTGGATCTCCTTAAAAACACAAATGATACAGGGGGAGGCTTTTATTTCACACAAGCAGCTTCAAGTGATAAGGGACTTTGTCACCTCTGGGGACTAAGCACCCAGTTATAACATTTGTATGGAAGCTGACTTGTTAAATTTGCCCTCAAAGAAAAGAAACCAACCAAAGCGCTAGAAAGTGGAGAAGCAGGGTCCAGTTAAAAGTGAGGCCAGAGGCTGAGGGGCTATGCATCCACTGATAACTACTTAACTATTAGTCCTTTGCTTAAGTGATATTTAAGCATCGAAAAAGTCTCCATTTTGCCTTTCTCAGTAGATACTGCAAAGCTTTTCCTTTTCCTATGTAAACAACAACATATATAAATCATATGTCATGAATCGTGACCAGCAAGCAGATTAAGAGTATTTTTTGAGACAGAATTGGCAAATAAAACTGTAAGATATTTAAAGTATATAACATGAGATTTTGATAGATGTATATATCATTTTTTAAATTTACATTTAATTGGAGTGCAATTTCTTTACAATGTGTTGGTTTCTGCTGTACAGAGATGTGAATCAGCCATAAGTGTACATATACCCCCTCCCTCTTGAGTCCCCCACCAGGCACCCCATCCCACTTCTCCAGGTGGTCACACAGCACGGGGTGAGCTTCCTGTGTCACACAGCCACTGCCCACCAGCTGTCTGTTAACATTTTACACATGGTCATGTACTATGGTTCAATGCGACTCTCTCAATTCAACTTGCCCTCTCCTTCCTGCATTTTATCCACAAACCTGTTCTCTGTCTGTGTCTCTCTTTCTGCCCTGTAAACAGGTTAATCAGTGCCATTTTTCTAGATTCCATATAAACATTAATATACAGTATTTGGTTTTCTCTTTCCTGACTTACTTCACTCTACATAACAGGCTGTAGGTTCATCCACCTCAGCTCAAGTGACCCAAATTCGCTTCTTTTTAAGGTTAATTAAAATTCCCTTGTATAGATGTACCACAACTTCTTTATCCATTCCTCTCTCAGTGCACATCTAGATTGCTTCCATGTCCTGGCTATTGTAAACACTGTTGCAATGAATTTTGGGGTACACGTGTCTGTTTGAATTATGGTTTTCTCAGGGTGTGTGCCCAATAGTAGAATTTCTAGGTCATATGGTAGTTTTGTTAGGACTTCCCTGATGGCTCAGCAGCTAAAGAATCTGCCTGCGATGCAGGAGACACAGGCGATGGTTCAATCCCTGGGTCAGGAAGCTTCTCTGGAGGAGGAAATGGCAACCCACTCCAGTACACTTGCCATTTCCACCTACCCCTCTGCCATAGTGCTGACCCTCATTTACATATGTATTAGAAAAGAGTTTCCCTTTCTATTAACTTAAGTAACATAGCTATCATCTGACATGTTTACCTTTTATTTTTTGAAGAGAACACAGGTAAGTTCCACTCTCTTAGACAGCACCAATTATACAACACAATTTTATCAGTTATAGTCATCATGCTACACATTAGATCCTCAGACCTTATAATTTTCATATGTTAAAATGTATAACCTTTTACAAACCTGTTCCTATTTCTCCCACTCTCCAAGCCTTGGCAATCACTTTCCTCCGCTGTTTCTGAGTTCCACGTTTTTTTCTTTTTACATTCTTTACAATTGAGATCATACAGTAACTGTCTTTCTCTAACTTGTTTCACTTAGCATTAAGCACTCCAGTTTCATCCATGCTGCCACAAGTGGAAGCATTTATTTCTTTTTTAATGGCTAAATAAAATTCACACACACACACACACACACACACACACATATATATCACATCACATTGTTTAAATCTCTTCACCTGCTGACAGATACTTAGATTGTTCCTATAATAGGTTGTTTCTAGGCTACTGTGAATATTGACGCAATGAATATGTGAGTACAGATTTCTCTTTGAGAAATAATTATTTCAATTCCTTTGAATATATAGTCAGAAATGAATATATATCCAGACGTGGGATTAGTGGCTACATTAACAGTTCTTTGTAAAATTTTGTGAGAAATTTCCAGAAGGTATTCCATGGGAGTTGCACCAATATACATTCCTACCAATAATCCATTAAGACCTCCATTTTCTACACATCCTCAGTCACACTTATTTCTTACTTTTTGGTAAAAGCCATTTAAACAGGAGTGAGGTGGTATGTGTTGTACTTTTGATTTGCACTTCCCTGATAGTGATGTTGAGCATCTTGTCATATACTTCTTGGGCATTCTGTATGTCTTATTTGGGGGGAAAATTGTCTATTCTGTAAAAAATAGCATGCATTTTGTATACAGTATTGAATATATAAAACTCAGTTACCTATCCATACACCAAAACAAATAACAGAAATACAAATAATCCCATTTATAATTGCATCATCAAAAAAAAAAAACGAAAAAATAAATTTAAGCAAGGTGTTGAAAGATCTATGTATGAAAACTTTCAAGACACTCAGGAAAGAAATGTTTAAAAGACACCAAAGGAGACATATTTCATATTTATTACTGGAAGGGTTAATATTTTTAATATATCCATACTACCCAAAGCTATCTACATATTCACTGGAGTCTCTTTCAAAATTCCAAGGTATTTTTCACAAAACAGAAAAAAAAAATTCTATAACTTGTATAAAACTCTTGTTGTTGTTCAGTTGCCAGGTTATGTCTGACTCTTTGTGACTCCACAGCCTGCAACACGCCAGACTTCCCTGTTCCTTACCATCTCCTAGAATTTGCCCAAGTTCATGCCCATTGGATTGGTGATGATTTCCACCATCTCACCCTCTGTCAGCCTCTTTTTCTTCTGCCTTTAATCTTTCCCAGCATCAGGGTCTTTTCCAATGAGTCAACTATTCACATTAGGTGGCCAAAGTATTGGAGCTTCAGCTTCAGCATAGTCCTTCCAAAGAGTATTTGGGATTGATTTTTTTTAAGGTTGACTGGTTTGATCTCCTTGCTTTCCAAGAGACTCTCAAGAGTCTTCTATAGCACCACAGTTCGAAAACATCAATTCTTCAGCACTCTGCCTTCTATATTGTCTGTCCAGCTCTTACATGTGTACATGACTACTGGAAAGAGCATAGCCTTGACTATACAGAACTCTGTCAGCAAAGTGATGTTTTTGTTTTTAACACACTGTCTAGGTTTGTCATAGCTTTCCTGCCAAGAAGCAATCGTCTTCTAATTTCATGGCTGCAGTCACCATCCACAGTGATTTTAGAGCCCAAGAAGAGGAAATCTGTCACTGCTTCCACCTTTTCCCCTTCTATTTGCCATGTAAGTGATGGGACCAGATGCCATGATCTTAGCTTTTTTGATATTGAGTTTTAAGCCAGCTTTTTCACTCTCCTCTTTCACCATCATCAAGAGGCTCTTAAGTTCCTCTTCACTGTTTGCCATTAGAGTGGTATCATTCACATATCTGAGGTTGTTGATATTTCTCCCAGCAATCTTGATTCCAGCTTTTAGGACTCATCCAGTCCAGCATTTCGCATGACATGCTCTGTATATAAGTTAAATCAGCGGGGTGACAATATTCAGCCTTGACGGACTCCTTCAGTAATTTTGAACCAGCTTATTGTTCCTTGTCTGCTTCTAACTTGCTTTTTGAACTGCATACAGATTTCTCAGAAGACATGTAATGTTGGTCTGGTATGCCCATCTCCTTAAGAATTTTCCACTTTGTTGTAATCCACACAGTTTGGTGAGGTCAATGAAGCAGATGCTTTCCTGGAATTCCCTTGCTTTCTCTATGTTCCTCAAATGTTGGCAATTTGATCTCTGGTTCCTCTGCCTTTGCTAAACCTAGCTTGAACATCTGGAAGTTCTGGGTTCACAGAATGCTGAAGCCTAGCCTGGAGGAATTGAACTTAACCTTACTAGCATGGGAGATGAATGCAACTGTTCAGTGGCTTGAACATTTTTTAGTACTGCCCTTTTTGGGAATTGGGATGAGGATTGACCTTGTCCTTACCTCTGTCCACTGCTGGCTCTTCTATATTTTCTGACACATTGAGTGGAGCACTTTAATAGCATCATCTTTTAGGATTTTAAATAGGTTTGCTGGAATTCTATCACCTCCTCTAGCTTTATGGGAAGCAGTGTTTCTTAAGACCCACTTGACTTCACATTCCAGAATGTCTGGCTCTGAGTGAGAACATACACCATTGCGATTATCTGGGTCATTAAGATTTTTTGTATAGTTCTTCTGTGTACTTTCTCTATCTCTTCTTGGTCTATCCTGCTGTATTAA